>NW_021135711.1:102635-618080 GCF_004193835.3 Ostrinia furnacalis | reverse complement strand
GCCTTAAGTGGGAATCGAACGCACGACTTTTCACTTGCCGAATGACTGTTCTTTCTTAACTATCTGAACTACTAAGACACTGATTAAAACCGTCCAAGTCTAATACGCTGTTACGGCCAGCGTTCGTTTCATCAACATGGGGCAGGGCTACCTACTTTNTCTGTCTGAGTAGTTCTGACGGAGTTTCTGCGATAGAAGAGCGGTGCAGGAGAGGTGACGTGTCTTGCGTTACCCATGTTAATGGGTAACAAAAACCTCCTCCAGCACCGCTCTAAACTGCAGAAAACGATTCAGTTATGCGCTATATTATAACTATATGGGACTATTTCCACCTCTCGTTCCCACCAATGCAACTCCTGTGAAGCCAGGATCTACAGCTTGACCGTCACAAAAACCCAACCAATGAAGGTCAAGTTTGTCCCGGGGGAAAGTTAAACTGTCATTGGACCCGCAACGAAATTAATCAGAAGAACATATACAACATCTATGATTATGAGAACAATAGCTATATTATATCTATGATTGTTTTTATATTGATTTTATTTTTGCAATGAAAAGCGCCAAGACGTGTTATTTTGTTCTTTTATAATACTAACGGGTCAGCGAGTCCGGTGACGTCCATCTTGGGCAGGTTGCGCGCCTTGAGCAGTACCACGGTGAGGCGCGCGGCGGCCGGCTGCCAGCACAGCGACACCAGCACCTCGCCGCGGCCCACCGACCGCATCTGGAAGGAAATAACCTCGTACACTGATCACATCGAGCTATGTTAGTGGTGCAACATAGCACGTAATGTAATGAGGGTTTTCGCGTATGAAAGATCCGCTAGATGGCGGGACGTGGATGTGGGGTCTGACTGCTGCGTGATTGGTGGATTTTGACATATCTGTCAGTCATGTCAAAAATAACCAATCATGCAGCATTTGGACCTCGCGTGACCATTAGTATTGCCATCTGGCGGATTTTTCATACGCGAAAACCCTCATTGCTTAAGGCACATTTCATAACAGAACAATGGGTTTCTTGAGCAGTTGCAAAAAATCTGAAACAAATTATTGCGCCCGAAACACAATGTTCTGCGCGCCTGTTCAACTAGTCCCTTAGGTTGAGTCCTCATCAACACGAAGCGTGCGATTAATGTTCTCTCTCAAAATCATTCTAAATCGAATAGTGATGTGGTTCCGCGAGTTGTGCGGACTCTATGGCACGCGTAGGAATCTCTCATAATATAGGGACCAACCGGTCTAGGATGGCGTGGCGCGCACGATATAATCTGTCGATTGTAGACGACAAATATTTGGGCTTATCGTCAAAAATCGACAAAAGGGCGCGCATCCCAGGCTAGCAGAAGAACCAACATAATCATAACGAAATAAACCAGGCCATTTCTAATATTAATTTTGACTCGGTTTATGCTGAAAATGATTTGAATAAAGCCACGAATTTGTTTGTAAACACCATCTCTGAAATAGTCCGGCAAAACACAATTATTTATAAATGTTCTCGTAGTCAATTAAAAATCAAGCCGTGGATAACCTCTGGCCTATTACGCTGCATAAGATCTAGGGATAAAATGCACAAAAAGTTAAAAATAGAACCCAACAATGACATACTTAAAAAAACATACATAAGATATAGAAATTTTTGCAATAATTTACTTCGAAAAATTAAAAGACAATATGATAAAGAAGAGCTAGAAAAAGCTAAAAATAATAGTAAAAAACTATGGAAAACTATTAAAACCGTTACAAGCCTAAATCAACAAAAAAATAGTGCACATGATCTACTAAATATTAAAAACAATACCCGCGATTCAATAAATAGCGTTAATAATTTTTTCGCAAATGTGGGCAAGACTCTAGCTGATAGTATCCCATCTTTTACACACCAAAATTCGTTAAGTAACTCAGCACCAACTAACATCAACTCCTTTGTTCTATTAGATGTGACCGAAAAAGAAATTGAATCCATATTACTGAATCTGAAAGCAGACTGTGCTCCCGGGAATGACTGCATCCCAGCAAAAGTTTTGAGAAACAATACGAAAATTATTGTTCCCCCATTGACAGATCTAATAAACCGATGCTTCAATTCTGGAGTTTTTCCCTCAGCACTAAAAAAATCAATTCTTCACCCTATCCACAAATCCGGCAAGAAAGACTGCGTAAACAATTACCGTCCCATATCCATTCTAACATCACTATCAAAGGTTTTCGAACGCGCTATGAACAACAGACTAACGGACTATCTCGAATCAAACAAGCTGTTATCGGATTCACAATTTGGATTCCGCAAAGGCAAGTCTACTGATGATGCTGTTAATAAATTCGTGGATTTTGCGGCAAGAAATTTGGATAGTAACATGAAATGCCTTACTATATTTCTAGATCTTAAAAAGGCGTTCGACACGGTTTCGCATTCCATCCTCATAAATAAACTCCAAAAAATTCGGTATACGTGGAACGCAGCTTAGCCTTTTTNTGTCTGTCTGTCTGTCTGTCTGTCTGTCTGTATGTTCCTTATAGAAACAAAAACTACTCGACGGATTTTAACGAAACTTGGTACAATTATTCTTCATACTCCTGGGCAGGTTATAGGATACTTAGGAATTCCCACGGGAACGGGCATTAGCGGGAAAATCCTTTTGTATGAAAAATCTAAACCGCTTAAGTTAGACGCTTGAAATTTGGCAAGCAGGTCCCTTAGTAAACATAAAGCTTAGTTACAACAGGATATTGCGAAATTCCAACGGGAACGGGAGTAAGCGGGAAAAAACATTTGTATGAAAAAATCTAAACCGCGTAAGATAGATGAAGGGGGTAAAACGGGATCCACGCGTACGAAGTCGCGGGCGGCCGCTAGTCATTAATAATGCAGCTTACAAAACTTTGCTGGAAGTGAACTTTTTAGTTGTTCGTTAAAAATAACTTCAATTGGAAAAAATCGAATCCATCTTAATATTGAAGTTGCCCTCTTTGTATTTCTAGTCGCTCACTTAGTAATGTAATCGCACGGATAGAATTTTAATATCTAAAATGGATTAAACATAACCCACTTTTTGTAAACTCGTTCTGCATTTGATTATTAATCAATATTCGTCGTTAGTTAAGTTAATTTTTCGCTTACTCAAATTCATACCGCTCAATTTATTAAAACAGTATGCCATCATCAGTCGCTAAGTTATTTTTAGTCGATCGTTTTATAATTCCCCCATTAAAAGTTGCCTAACAATGTGTACAAAGATATATAATAATATCCCTAATGACATTAAACAATTAAATATTAACCAATTCAAATCAAAATTATATAAATGGCTTATTGACAAAAGAATATATGACATTAAAGATTTTATTGACATCAAAACCTAATATTAATGTATGTAAAATTAAATTGCTATACTTATTATAATATAAATAATTAATTAACTGACTGAAATGTAATTTTGTAATTTTGCATGCTATTTGTAATGGCGAAACATGTGCACTACTGAATTCTATATATACCATGTAACATCTTTATATACCATGTTTTTACGCAAATAAAATTCTGATTCTGATTCTGATTCTATCTATCTAGACTTTACCCTACCACTGCTCTGTATCATGAAGCAGAAGTTTTGACTGTAAGGCAATTATTTATTCTTTTGAGCTTAATGAGACAGCATTCCCTCACTTATTATAATAGCCAAGTAGTGAATACTCGAAGACGTTTGAACATAGTTACATTAGAATCATTTCGAACAGTCTTTGCTAAGAGATTTTTTGTTATCTGGGCAAAAAGTTATACAACCAAGCAAATAAAATTTTGAACATCTATACTTATAATAAATCTGTAGAGAGGTCAATTCTGTACATGAAATATATTTTCAAAAAAACTATCAGGGCGTGATTAGTGATCGATACTGATGCCAAAAATGCAATCAGTAAAATTTTTGTCTGTCTGTCTGTCTGTCTGTCTGTCCGTCTGTATGTTCCTTATAGAAACAAAAACTACTCGACGGATTTTAACGAAACTTGGTACAATTATTCTGCATACTCCTGGGCAGGTTATAGTATACTTAGGAATTCCCACGGGAACAGGAATTAGCGGGAAAATCCTTTTGTATTTATTTATTTATTTATTTATTTAAATAAAAAGAAACTACAAGTATAAAACTATTTATTCAAAAATAAAAGCGTGTCCTTGAATATATTGCACTATCATTCATAAACTTTTTTTATTTCGCAAAATATTAAAAAGAATAATTCACATTAAACTACTTCAGAAACATATAAAATTAAAATTGTCGAATATTTCATTGTTTCTATGTATGCTTTATAAACGTAAATTCTTAATAGAAGCCAAGTAGATACTTCTAAAACACTAATGGTGGTCACGTGGTGTTAAAAAGGTCTTGGCTGAGAACAAATATCTACAAAAAAAGATTAGCCCAGTATTGTTGTTACACATTACCTGGAAAATTGTAAAGGTCATTATCTCTAAAAAGGGTTTAAGTGGTCACTTTAAATCGCACATTATCTAGAAATTGTTATGATTCAGGTGGTAGTTTACTAATTGTTTTGTTTGGGTATTGTAAAATTGTAAAGGATTATTTTAACGTGTTGTTATTTGTTATCTACGACTGTGCGACGGGCGCCCGCAGTGAGTGTGCGAGCGTGACAGCAACATAATTAAGCGCGAGCGATAAGGATGGGTAGCTTGGGGTCATTGGACAATATTCTACGTGCTCCCGGACCAGACTATAGATAACGGTTGACAATGTCTTCAAGTATTGTACTACCTAAATATTTTTAAGGAAGCTGATTGTGCGGCGTTTCAAAAGTGGAACTTAAGTACACTTGATTTTTTGTGTGATATTTTAGTTTTGATGTATTGTTATCTAAACCTACTTATGGCCTAAACGACCGTCGTCTTAACGTGTTGTTATTTGTTATCTACGAGTATTTTTGTAGATACGGTTGACAATGTCTTCAAGTATTGTACTACCTAAATATTTTTAAGGAAGCTGATTGTGCGGGGTTTCAAAAGTGGAACTTAAGTACATTTGATTTTTTGTGTGATATTTTCATTTTGATGTATTGTTATCTTAACCTACTTATGGCCTAAACTTTCCCTGGAGCTTTTAAGAAAAAAATAAAAGTCATAAAAACTCATTTTATTTTTGCAAGTAGGCTTTTAGAAAGCACTTTTATTCTTTATCAGTTTTAGTATTTTCAGTGCAGAAGGTTTTGACAAACTGAATCTAATTTTAAATGCTTCCTCATCCATATTCTTTGTAATAATTACGACGTACTTGAAATGCTCTAGGTCGCCTTGGTCTGGTCTCTAATATACTAGATTTTCAAGAATTCTTAAGTAGTGATCTCGTTAGTTATCAATTAATAAATTAAACACTGACCGCATGTTTATCTATTCTGAAAACCAGCGAAAATCATGCGATGCCTTTCCACCGAATCCAAAGCAGCCAAATGTTTCAATGCCAAAATGTGATTTATATGTAGGTATGTATAACTGCAGCCTTTGTTTCTTACAGAAGTACTGCCTTGCTCTCGAGAGGATACCAAGTTTTTGCTAGCAGTTTTCGCTAAGGATTCGATGTGCTCGCCAAAGTTCAACTTGCTGGATATTTCAATGCCCAAAAGTTGAAGTCGATCGGTGATTTTAACATGCACACCTCGGAATATTGGAGCCATACGAAATGGACTTGTGTTTTGGACACGTTAAATTGGAACAGATTGGCATCGCCCCAATCAGAGACATCCTGAAGAGCCAAATTTAAGCGTTTAATAAGGAACTCATGACAAGACTTGACCTCACGCTTGCTGGCTTTTGCCATGGATAGATATTTGGCTGTGACTGTTGTGTCATCTGCATACCCAAAGGTACCGGCTTTGAGCAGATCGTTGATGTGCAGTAGAAATAGTGTTGAAGACAGCACCGATCCCTGAGGGACGCCAGCTTTAATCGGTTGCTGACTTGAAGTGAAGCCATCGAGGACTACTCTTATTGATCGTCCAACATGAAAATCGGAGATCCATTTGCATAAGCCAACAGGGATTCCAAAAGATGGAACTTTGTCAAACGCCTTTGATACGTCGTCGGGTCGAACATCCATGTTCTGCTCAATAAAAGCAGTTTTGTTAGCATAGCGAATTTGCTACTAGTCTTTTACAATATTTATTCAGATAGTAGTTATCTGTTGTCAATATAAATTTATTTTTCAAATAATTGTTTATGTCAATTATATGGAATTTGCATTGATTATATTATGTCAATGTATTCAATGTCAATTAAACTTAATTTATATCTAAAACTAGCTGACCCGGCGAACTTTGTTCCGCCTTAATGGCAATAAAAAAGCAGACTTTTTTTATTTCGAACGGGATAAAAAGTATCCTATGTCCTTCTCCTGGCTATAAACTACCTCCCCGACAATTTTCAGCTAAATCGGTTCAGCCGTTCTTGAGTTATAAGTGGAGTAACTAACACGACTTTCTTTTATATATATAGATATAGATTATTTTCCAGAAATTGAAGGAGAATACGAACAAAATAATTTTATCTACATTAAGTAAGCATAGGCTATCAAAAATGTTTAGTAGGTCTTTTTTTTGCCCACATTGCCCCTATTTCCTATTAAAATGACTAATATAATATATGATATTTATTGGAAAACAATAATTTGTTATTTTTCGCTTAATTTCTAAATAGAAAGCAGCACCCGGTAAACAATGGTTGATTACACTTTGTCCCAAGTAACTATTAATCAATTGGCCCATGTCTGTACCAAACTCATCACTGTACATTACTATGTTGGGTTTTTAAATATTTATTTTTATCATATTCAATTCTACAAGTACCGTCACACACTACACTTCATATGTTATATTGGCGTTAGCATTTATAGGCTAATGTTTTATTATTTCTCAAAAAATTTCACAATATTTCATAAACATTATAAAATTAAAAAAACANCCAGTTCAGCAAGTTTCCTGTGATACCAAAGTGATAAAGCTTGTCAACAAGGATTTGATGGTCCACCTTGTCAAACGCCTTGCTGAAGTCCGTGTATATAACGTCAACAGGAGTGCCACGATCCACCGATTCAACCAAGTCAGACATGAAACAGACTAAATTTGTTGAGGTTGATCTGGCTTTCATGAAGCCATGTTGCTCAGGTATGAGAGTGTTTTTTACGTGCCAATATAAAATGGGATGAATCAAAACCTCAAAAACCTTTCCAAATACAGGCAAGATAGAAACAGGACGATAGTTTTTTACTGCTGACTTGTCACCCGATTTGTGTATAGGAATAACTAGCGCCTCCTTCCATGCAGATGGGAACTGGCCTGTAGAAACAGAAAAGTTAAAAATTATGCTTAGAGGTTCAGCTAAGTATTCACTACAATGAGTAACAAATATAGGGGGTATACCATCTGACCCTGCTCCCTTATGTGGGTCAAGTCTTTTTAAAACCCTTTCAACGGCATCTTTCGAAAAAGATATGCTATTTAAGCAATGTGAATCAGGATTGTCAGGGATAGTTGGTCGCAAAGTATCGAGCTTATCGCTATTTTCATATACATCGGAAAAACACGAAGCGAAATGTATGAAATGAATGTGTATGAAAAATCTAAACCGCTTGAAATTTGGCATGCAGGTACCTTAGTAAACTTAAAGCTTAGTTACAACAGGATGTTGCAAAATTCCCACGGGAACGGGAGTTAGCGGGAAAAAACATTTGTATTAAAAAATTTAAACCGCGTAAGATAGATGAAGGGGGTAAAACGGGATCCACGCGTACGAAGTCGCGGGCGGCCGCTAGTCTATTCTAAATCTAAATCGGAAGTTAAAAAGTTAATTACTAAATGGCTTTTGAGCCAGAACTATGAAGAAACGGAAAAATTATTAAATAAATAATAACAAACACATACACACCACATATACACACCACACATGAGTAGTAAATAAATTGGGAAGGCTAGCTCACGACGCCTTTAAAAACGGCGTCGCGATTTAGCCTCCCCAATTTAAATTATTGACATGAAAACATACCTGTTCTTTCAACGACCGATGATAAAACGGTGCACAATTGAAGTATTTCACACACGCTCACACATGTAATGTAGGTAACTCAATATTAATAAGTATTGTTGTATGCAGGTAGACTGTTTTTATGTGTGTGTGCCAGTTGACAATAAACCGTGGAATCGTTCATACGTTTACGTTTAATTGCTCCGCTAATCCCAAGATATTTCATTGGCGATCGAGGATTAATCAGTGTGTGGCGTAATAATATAGCACAACATCATGTCTGTAGGAAAAATATCTGAGTTTGATGTGAAGACTGGAAATTGGACGATGTAAGTACATTGAACGGTTGCAGATGTATTTTAAAGTGAACAAAGTGGATAAGGAGTTGTGGTTACCTACGTTAATTACCGGTATGGGAGATGAAGCGTACGAGCTGTTAAGTAACTTATCCAGCCCTAGAACACCTGCAGAGATGACCTATCAAGATGCGGTTACAGTTTTACGCAATCACCTCCAACCGAAACCATCCATAATGGCGGAACGTTACCGTTTTCGACAGAGGCGACAAAGTAGTGACGAGAGCATTTCACAATATATAACAGTGTTAAAAAGTTTATCAAGATACTGCGATTTCGGTAGCAACCTGGAAGATAATTTACGGGATCAATTAGTCTGTGGAGTCAAAAGTGAGGTGATACGACAAAGATTATTCGCGGAAGACGATCTAAAATACACGGGGGCAGTCAAAATAGCGTGTGCGTTGGAAGCGGCGGAGCGGGACGCAGCGATAGTGGAACCGGTTGCGACAGCGGGTACAGCTGTGGCGGGAACGGTGCATGCGGTGAGCGCGGCGCGCGGCGGCTGGCAGCGCCCGCGCCCGCACGCCGGCCAGCGCGGCGGGAGCGGCAAGTGCAGCGTGTGTGGCGGCGCCGGCCATACCAACGAGGAGTGTCGTTACAAAAATTATATTTGTAGTAAATGCAAACGGAGCGGCCATCTACGACGCATGTGTTCCCAAAGGATGAAAAGAGCGGAAAATAGGCGGGAAAGCCTACATCACGCGGAAACTCATGCTGAGGGTTCGTGCGAAGAGGAAACTTCTTCAGAAGAAATTGAAGAATTACACCAGCTTTGTTTAAACGGTTATAAACCGGTAAGCTTATCAGTTATCATTGATAATACTTTACTTAAAATGGAGATTGATACAGGATCGGCAGTATCTTGCATAAGCAAAGCCACCTATAACAAGTATTTTAAATCAAGACCTATAGAGAAAAACAATTACATTTTTAAATTTTATGACGGTAGTGTTATAAGACCGTTGGGATTCATAAAACCTGAAGTGAAATATGCTAATAAGACTAAACACTTAGAGTTATTTGTAATAGATGGGGGCACCACGGCCCTGTTGGGTCGACAATGGCTATCAGAGTTAGGTGTAAAAATTCCGATCTATCAGAGTGATTTGAACTTTAGTCGTAGCACTGAGCAGCCCTGTAGTAATGTTACAATGTTAATCGACAGGTATAAAGAGTTGTTCAGCGGTGGGCTCGGGCGGTTCACGGGAGGCAAGGCTCGGCTGCGGGTGCGGGCGGGCGCGGCGCCGGTGTTCGCGCGGGCGCGGCCGCTGCCGTACGCGCTGCGCGAGCGCGTGGACGCGGAGCTGGACGCCATGCTGCGCGACGGCATCATTGAGCCTGTGGACAGCTCGGACTGGGCGACGCCGCTGGTTCCGGTTCGTAAATCAGATGGGGGCCTTCGAATTTGTGCCGACTATAAAATAACTTTAAATCCCGTCTTGCTGATCGATAGATACCCGTTGCCTAAAATAGATGATCTGTTAGTTAGTCTTAATGGAGCCACATTGTTCTCGAAGATAGATTTATCACAGGCCTACAATCAGGTGGAGTTAGATGATTCAAAAGATCTCACAGTAATTAACACTCATAGAGGGTTGTTTAAATACAATAGACTTGTATTTGGCCTAGCTTCGAGTCCCGGGATTTTCCAACGTATTATGGCCACCCTTCTTGGTGATATACCAGGTGTAGAAGTATTTTTAGATGACGTAATTGTAGGTACAAAAGGGGGAGTTTTAGAACACTTAGCTACGCTAGAAAAAGTACTTCATAGATTGCATTCCCACGGCATGAAACTTAAGAAAAGCAAATGTTTATTTCTGACGGAAGAAGTTAAATACGTAGGATACGTAATTTCTAAGGACGGCATTAAAGTAGACCCTGAAAAAGTTGCCGCAATCGTAAGGATTCCTCGGCCAAGCAATGTAACTGAATTGAGATCATTTTTAGGTTTAGTCAATTTTTATGCTAAATTCGTAAATAACTTGAGCACTATTTTATTTCCGTTATACGATTTATTAAAAAAGAATGTCAGTTGGAAGTGGAGTAATCTGTGTGAAAGAGCTTTTGTTAGGGTGAAAGAGATTCTAACAGGTGCAGAAGTGTTAGCTCATTATGATCAAGGTAAGCCCTTAGTGTTGACGTGCGACGCGAGTGCGCGCGGCATCGGCGGAGTGCTGACGCAGCCTGCGCGCGCGCCCGGCGGCGGCGAGCGCCCGGTCGTGTACGTCTCGCGCGCGCTCTCGGAGGCCGAGCGGCATTACTCGCAAATAGACAGGGAGGCGCTGGCCCAGCGTTGCCAGTTTTTTTTTTCGCCAAGTCGGGACTTTGGTACTTTTTGAGTGAAAATAGCGGGATTCTTCCGTCAGAAGCGGGACGTAGTAAAAAAACGTATAAGTATAATCAAAGGTTTTCAAATATTTTTCTTTTTATTTGACTTAAAATTACGTTTACGTGACAGTAGATAGCAAAAGTAGCCATGGAAAATTTATTTTAACAAAAAAATAATATTTTAAATCAGATTTACTCTGTCGTTAAATTCGTCTTTAGAATAAAAAAAGAAAAAAAAAACAAAAATCGAAATAAAAAAAAATATTCTTTAGAATAATATGGCGTTTCAAACGATAGTCTGGTGAAGTGAGTGTCACTCTCCGAAAAGCGGGACCAAGCCTGTCCCGCGCGGGACATTTAAATTTGATTTAAAAATCGGGACGTCTGGCAACGCTGCGCTGGCCATTGTCTTCTGTTTACAAAAACTACATCAATATATTTATGGTAGGCATTTCACTTTAAGGACGGATCATAAACCACTTGTTAGTATTTTCGGGCCGAAACATGGGATTCCAGCGATGGCGGCCAGCCGTATGCAACGTTGGGCTATTATATTATCGGCTTATACTTACGATATCGAATACGTAAATACAATAGATAATGGCGCCGATGGTTGTGCCGATGGCCTGTCTCGACTACCTATACAGAATAGTGTGACTAGTGACTCATCGCATGACGTTCCCGAACAAACATTTTTACATTTTGCTCAAAATGAATTATTGTTAGATCATAATACTATTAAACGTCAAACGCAACGGGATCCCATTTTAGGTAGAATCTTAATGTTTATTAGAGACGGATGGCCAGAACAAATCGAGTTAAGGGAATTAAAACCGTATTACAATAGGCGTAAGGAACTGTACGGGGTTGCCGTATATATGATTTGATAGGGTTGATTTGGAATGATAGAAGTGTTTGTGAGGTAAAAATAACTTGTATTCTAAACTGATACGCTAGATATGGATTTTGATGGTAAGGTAAGAACGCGCGACTTAATGGTATGATGTATGACGCGTATTTACAAAGTAGGTCAAAATATTGATGATGCGGCGTAATGTACGTGCTTGCCCGTACATATTCCCGGGCGAGAAAGATGAGGTTAGTAGGAGTAATGAGATGCTGATATGATTACAAGGGTGAGACAATTTGTTTCTTATGCTAATTATGCTATGTGTTTTCCAGTGTTAGTGTTGTAATGAATTACAAAGTGATTGACAATTTTACTCCTATATACTAATTTTTGCGCTCATCCGAAATGCTGAACACGGACCGAAGCACTACAGGGGACGAGCACTTGTTTTGTTTTAACACTCGCGCACTTGTATTAGGAACTTCGCGCACTACACTATAAACATCATTAGACGCACTACACTGAACACTTTGCACACTGTCTCGCGGAGCTGGGAGCGGCGCAGGCGCCGCCGCTGGGGCCGGCGCGGCGCTCGCTCCCGCGCGCCTGCAGCGCCGCCACGCCCACACGACGCCTGGCGTCACAAAATATAAACGCCAGCGACTCCGATGATGCCGACTAATATGTATATGGCCGCATAGTGATGAACGTCATGAATGAAAGGATACTCCGTCATACAAAGCTGGACTTTCTTTCATGGTTTTTATGCTTTCTTCGATCTTCTGAAGTTTCATATTGTGATCTATCTGATCTGATTGATTGGTAGATATAATAATGTGTGGTATTGAGACATTGATCAGATGATTTATTGGTGAAATATCTGGTGAATCAATTTTAGAGTGTATACTAATTTTGCTGACATCTTGCCTATGTGAGTAGACAAAGAAGTCAGTTGATTTAATAGTACAACCTCGGTCGACAGTAAAGAATCCCGAGTGAGTCATTTGTATCGCTGAAACTTGATCGTCGCATAGGAGCTTTAATAAGCACTGTTCGCAGCAAAAATATAAATATGAATTGATTTTATTCAGCTGTTCCCATCTGTTGGTGCATGGACTTGTGATTGTTTTGCAGTGTTTTGTTGTAGGCAAACGTTCACAAAAGTTTTGATCATTGGTAATGTGAAATATTGGTCTCTTGATGTGACATAGCATCGTTTGGGAGTTCCTTTGCAAGCAGGACTTTAACTCTTGATCAGTCACGGTAAAAAACGCATCTTTATTCAAGTTGATAGCGACGTAATTTGCTATCGGTACTACGACCGCTACTTGATTACTTGTTGTTAAGTGAGGAATAGGTATAATTTTTAAAACTTCGTATAAATCGCCACTGACTAGAGGGATTTTTATTTCAAATATGATGTAATTGTTTGTGATCCTTGCTCTGACTTTTAAGAGGTTGTAAATCTCTGATAGGTCTCCAAAGTTGTTGATAGGTATAGACAGGTCCTTCGGAAGCTGTCCGGCGATGACGCTGAGTTCCTGTCTCAACTGGTCTGGTGGAAGCAGATGAAAATTGAATTTTCCATTGTAGATATTGGTGATAGTATCTAGTAAGGTCTGCTGAATGTCCTTTAAACGGAATAAGATGTTATTGGCCATTATAGAAGTTGTTATAAATTCATTGATGATAGAAACATTTTGGATTTCGTTCTTGATCTGATTTACTGATTGTTCTATAGCGTTGAATTTCTTGTTAATTAATTTGTGATTTTGGTCAATGATGTTTTCTGTTTGTTTCAGTAGATTGAACTCCGCTTCGACTACTGAAGTCTGATTTTTCCAAAGTGCTGCCAAATGTTTTTGATTTTTTCTGATAAGGTCAATGTCTTGTTCGTATTTTTCTGCAAAATTTTGATCTAAGACTCCAAAAAGGGTATTTGCAATAGAGCCAACACCGTCAATTAGACCACGTCGTCGTCGATGTCCTGTGGGTTCATTGATGTTGTGGTTGTGACTCATTAATATGTTATTATAATGTTGCAGTTCAGTCACCTCATGACGAAACTGTAATACGATCCCATAACAGTATGCTTGAATAGGGATCCTTGAACATAAATCTTCTAGGTACTTCATGTATTTTGCTAGCGCTTCATTTCCATCTTGATAAGGTTGTGTGTCATAGTAGACGATGAGGCGCCAGTCGTCTCGTATCAAATTGACGTTTGAAATGTGATCGAAGAATAAACTGTTGTTATTAGGTAATGAAGTTATATTGTATGAACAGCTGATCGGCGAAACGAAAAACAAAAGTAGCATTAATGATAAGTACATTGTCATAAAAAATTACTTCTTTTTGCATGATGTAGGTGATTTCTCTACTTGTTCTGTTTCTTGTTTCTCTGTTTTAGAGATTTGTTTTTCCTCTTGATGTACTGGTAAAATGGATAGTTTGATTATGGGCCGCTTGATGAACCCATTTTTTGTTTTAAGGGTGACGACTCTTGTATAGCCGTCCGCTCCAGGGTGTAGCTGTACAACACGACCTAAAGCCCACTTTCCTGCTGGTAAGTTGTCATCTTTGATTATAACGACATCGTTCAATTGAATGTTAGTTTCTGGCTGTCTCCATTTACTCCTTGTTGAGAGTTGAGTAAGATACTCACTGCGCCAGCGACTCCAGATGTCATTGAATATCTTTTGTGTGAGATGCCATCTTGTTCGCAAGTCTGTTTCAGTATCATATATGATTAAAGAAGGTCCACTAGATAAGAAATGAGAAGGTGTCAAATAATCTAGTTCGTCTGGATCTTCTGTGAGTGGACAGAGAGGGCGAGAATTAAGGCAGCCTTCTAATTGAGTGAGAATAGTGGTAAATTCTTCGAATGTCAGCTTCTGCTCGCCGATCACTCGCTTCATGTGGTATTTTAGGCTTTTTACTGCGGCTTCCCATAGACCACCTGCGGATGGCCAAGACGGCGCGTTAAAATGCCATTCTATGCCCATATTAGCTACCTCTGTCATGAATTCTTGATTGAAGAAGCTTTGTAGCTGTGCTAATTCTTGCTGTAGAATGTTGTTAGCTCCTATGAAGTTGGTACCTTGGTCGCTGTAGATGTGACCTGGAACTCCTCTCCGGGCCGTCATTCTGCGTAATGCTGCAAGGAATGCGGAGGCCGTTAAATCTGAGACCAGCTCCAGGTGTACAGCCTTGGTGGACATGCAAACAAAAACTGCTACATATCCTTTGGTGGTTTTGATCCCACGACCCTTACTTGCTTTAATAGCTACATGACCTGTGTAGTCTACTCCGCAGTGATAGAAAGGGCGTGAAGGATTTGTTCTTGATGAGGGTAAGTCACCCATGAGTTGATGTTGTTGACTAGGACTATGCTTCCTGCACTTGACACATAGTCGTAAACGTTTTTTAGTGGCATTGTTTCCGCCAAGGAGCCAATACCTTTGACGTATGAAGGCCGTAGTCAGGCGGGCCCCACCATGGAATGTGGATTCATGCGCTTGATCTATGATAAGATCTGCCAGTCTGGTACGGCTTGGTATGATAGCCGGATGCTTCATCTCAGAATTCATGTTTGCAGTTCTGAGTCGGCCACCGACGCGTAATATGTTGTTTTCGTCTAACGTAGGATATAAATTATATATTTTGCTTTTCTTGTTTACACTTTGGTTGTTAGATAAATTGATTATTTCCTCAGGAAATTCTTGCTCAATGGTGACGCAGATAGATGGAAACCTTTTGTTGCCAACCGAGTCAAACAAGTCGTGTCGTCGATGGACCCCAGTTGTTGGCAATATATCAAATCAGAGGAGAAGCCTGCAGACTGTGCCAGCAGAGGCCTGACCCCATCACAGCTCAAGGGTCACTCTCTGTGGTGGCAAGGCCCTATGTGGCTTAAATCAATAAATACTGAGCTTTGCTTCTCTAACATCTGTTCTATGATCTCACTTCCTGTTGATATTTGTGTTACATTAACTTGTTTGGTTTGTTTCAGGTCCTGATTAGTGATATATGATTGCTTCTCTTCATCTTTTGGTTTGTAGGTATTTATTGATTTAAGCCACATAGGGCCTTGCCACCACAGAGAGTGACCCTTGAGCTGTGATGGGGTCAGGCCTCTGCTGGCACAGTCTGCAGGGTTCTCCTCTGATTTGATATATTGCCAACAACTGGGGTCCATCGACGACACGACTTGTTTGACTCGGTTGGCAACAAAAGGTTTCCATCTATCTGCGTCACCATTGAGCCAACCTAGTACTACCATGGAATCGACCCAGCCATAGACGGTGATGACGTGATTACTTAGGCATTCTTTGACTTTATTAGTAAGTTTTGATAGTAATACTGCCCCACAAAGCTCTAAACGAGGCAGTGACGTAGTTTTGTTGAGTGGGACTAATTTTGTTTTCCCCGCAACTAATGTTACTGATGATTCATTGTTTGGTTTTATTATTTTACAATAAATGACGCATGCGTAAGCTTTCTTGCTTGCGTCACAAAAACCATGTAGTTCAATGCGATCTCTGTGTTTCGTTTGCAGCCACCGCGGTATTTGGTATTGGTTGATGATGTCTATTTCTGATTTGATCTTTATCCACTTTTCGCTGATATCTGATGATACTGATTCGTCCCACTCAACATTCGCCTTCCATACATCTTGAAATAGTATTTTCAGCTTTATTGTGAGGGGCGCGAGCCAGCCTAAGGGATCAAATATCTTTGATATGTCTGACAACAGTGATCTCTTAGTAATTTTTGATGCTGATATGGGAATCTGTGGTTGAAAGATGAAATGGTCTTGTTCGGGATTCCATCCGAGTCCTAAAGTTTTTGTGGATTCTGCTTGTTTAAAGTCATAATCTTGAGGTTTCTGGTCAGCATGTACACCTTCCAGAAGTTCAGGTGCATTGGACTTCCATTTTCGTAGATGGAATCCTCCTGATTTTAAAAGATTGATCATATCGTTTTGCAATTGCTTAGCTAATTCTAGCGAATGTGAACCATGGATTAGGTCATCCATGTAGAAGGACTCCTCGAGGACGCTTGGAGCTGAACTATTTTGAAAGTTCGGCCTTTCATCCTGAGCCAACTGTTTAAGCGTCATCATGGCAAGAAATGGCGCTGCTTTCGTCCCGTAAGTAACAGTGGATAGTTTGTACTCCCTAAGCTGATCTGTAGGATGATCACGCCACATGATCCTCTGCAAGTCTTGGTCTTTTTCACTCAGCCAGATGTGTCTAAACATCTTTTCGAGATCAGCTGTAAACGCGAAACGATGTTGTCTCCACTTGATGATGAGGTTCTGAATGTCCTGTTGGAGATTTGGTCCTCGGCACATTACGTCATTCAAACTTAGTCCTGATGATGTTTTATTGGAGGCATTGAATACAACTCGTAATTTTGTTGTAGTTGATTGTTCGCGTATGACGCAATGGTGAGGTAAATGACATGTAAGGCGAGGAATGTTGTCGTCAGCAGGTATCATGGTGTCCGAGCGAAATGTACTCGTTTATGAATAACTTGTATTCTTGATCGATATTTTTGTCTTTTGATAACTTTTGTTCTAATCTGTAAAATTGTGCTATGGCTTTTGATCTTGAATGCCCTAATTTCTCCTGATAATTTGGTTTCAATGGTAAACAAACTTCGTATCTTCCGTCTTCCCTTCTTTGTGTGGTTGACTGATAGAAGTCGATGCATTGCTGATCTTCGGAGGATAGCTCTGATTGTTCAGCTACCTCCTCTATCTCCCAAAACTTCTGAATTTCATCTATGTTCTGTAGAACGACGTTGCATTGAAAAGTTTTTGCGTTGCCGCTCAGAATCCACCCGAGCTGTGTCTGTTGAGCTGTCGGGAGGGATGAACTTGCTCTGCAGATACCATCCATTAGGATAGTTGAGTATACGTCGGCACCTAGCAAAATATCTACCGGCCGGCTTAAATGGAATTCAGGGTCAGCCAGTCTTATATGATGTAGGTACGACCAATCTGGTTTGGTAAATGTTTGATTTGGTAAGTGTTTGATAAGTTGTTTCATTATAAGAGCATCAGTTTTAAATGTAAAGTCACTGACCATTGATGAACACCTTACACTGATGACACCCTTGCAGTTGCTCTCCTTGTCTCCTATACCTGAAACGATTCCCTTGCATCTCGTTCTAGGTAATTTAAGGAGCTGGGCTGCATGTTCTGTTATTAAAGATGTTTGTGAGCCTTGGTCTAGTAAGGCTCGCATGATGTGATCTGTACCGTCATTGGCTTGTATTTTGATCAATGCAGTTGGAAGTAGAACTTGGACGGGTTCATTAACCCATGCATGTGTCACTTGCGAGCTGTCGCCGACTTGAATTCCAGCGTTAGCACTTTTGCTGGCGTTTCCCCCTCGCGCGCCCGCAGCCCCCGTTCCGGTGTCTGTTGTCGAGCGTGGCGATTGCGAAAACGCAGCATGTAGCAAGCTATTGTGGTCTTTATTGCACTCGCGGCAAACATAATCTGATAAACATGGTTTTCCATGGTGTCCATTGAGGCAATTAGGACACAAGTTTAATCTGTTTACGGTCTTGAGTCTATTATAGGGTGGCATTTCTAAAAATTTTGGACAGAAAAAAATGCCGTGTTCGTTATTGCACAACGAACACTTGGTGTTTTTTGATGACACTACTTTAGTGTTGTAGGTAGGTTGCGGAATTATTTTGGTGTTTGTAGAAAATGAATGTTTGAATTGATTATTACTTTGATACTTTGACCCCTGATTTGATGCTTGATTTTTTGGTATGACGTTATCTTGTTTTCTACGCGCTGATTCCAGTATGGTAAAGNAATTGATTATTACTTTGATACTTTGACCCCTGATTTGATGCTTGATTTTTTGGTATGACGTTATCTTGTTTTCTACGCGCTGATTCCAGTATGGTAAATTTGGTTTCTAAGAAATGTAATAATTCCTCAAGTGTTGGTAGCTCTCTAGGGTCGTTTACAGACTCCACGTAATCTGTATATGATTGGGCATCCAATTTTTGTGTTAAAATATGCACAAGAAGAGGATCCCACGAGCTGATGTCAATTCCCAAATTTTTTATGGCGTTGAGACATTCCAGAGTATTATCGTGAATACGTTTAAGATGCGCTGCTGTTTGTTGATGCGCAACCGGGATGTTCATTAGGATATTTACATGAGATGTAAATATAAGTTTTTTATTGTTATATCTCTGATTGAGAATGTCCCAACAGACGGTGTAGTTGTCAGAACTGACGTGTAAGTGTTGGATTAGTTTTTCGGCTTCTCCTTTCACTTTTGTTTTTAGATACTGCATCTTTTGCGCGGCTAACATTGAAGGATTGTTGTGGATCGTTTCAGTAAAAAGGTCTTTGAAAGAAACCCAGTTTAGGTAGCTTCCACTGAAAGATGGTACTTCTAATCTTGGAGTGGATTTTTCTTGATGTGCTACAGACCACATTTTTTTGTTTATGGCCTTTTTGATGTTGTCGTATTCTTGTTCATAATACGCAAAGGCTTCCTCATACTGCTTGTTTGACCCGTTAAGTTCGCTATCTAACTCCCAATGTAGAGCGTCAATAACGCCCCAACGAGTGTTGAGAATGCGTAGTAGATCCTCAAACTCCCACTTTTCTGTTATTGATGCTATGTTTATTTTGTTTATAGTTCGTTGAAGTGCTTTAAAATTGCTCTGCTGTTTCTTTAACACCTCTTCTGTTCTACTTGATGCAGAAGAGGATGTTTTGGTAGCGGTTTTGAGACTGATGTGTGACTCACTCGGATCAGGAGCCACAAATGTAGGAGGTTTTAATAATGGTGTCTCAGGTCGAGAGACGACAGGAGACTCTTTTGATGTCTGATAGTTCTGGATTCCAGCTCTAATGATATCGAATCTCTCTTTTTCTTGTACATACTCTTGATCTATTTGATTTCTACTTGATTCATCTAAATCTAGCTGTGATAACATTCTGTAGTTTTTGTCATACTCGAACCAATAACTGTCCAGAGTATCCAATCTACGCTTGATATATCCTGCATTTTTTCTATCTGACCCGTCTTTTTTGAAATTGGAATACACGTTTTCAATAGCTGATGATAGTTGTTGTAGAGTAGTAAGAATATCGCTGATGGAAGACATTGTTGGTCGATAGATGTAAGTAATAAAGGACTGATCTTACTTGGATTGAAGATACTGCCCGTTGTTTCTGGTATGCCGATGCTGATGCGGCTGGTGTGGCAGTGGAGATGCTGATGCTCCTCCTGCCGTTGTAGCTATGCGGACGCTGCTTGTTACGTCACGCACGGCCGTTGATCGCCTCGGGACGCCGAAATTTGATTGCCGGGTACCGAGTAGGCTGTGCTTGATTGCACAGTATTGATGGTGTTGATCTGCTGCACACTTGATAGCGCAGTGATGAAGTTTTGGACACGTGATAGGCCGCACACGGAAACTCACTGACACGTATTCAAGTCACTGAAGAACGCGTTAGAGGTCCCGCCACGGTTGCTCGAAGGACCAATGTACGGGGTTGCCGTATATATGATTTGATAGGGTTGATTTGGAATGATAGAAGTGTTTGAGAGGTAAAAATAACTTGTATTCTAAACTGATACGCTAGATATGGATTTTGATGGTAAGGTGAGAACGCGCGACTTAATGGTATGATGTATGCGAACGAACTGAAGTGATTTGTACAAAAAGTAATTGACGCGTATTTACAAAGTAGGTCAAAATATTGATGATGCGGCGTAATGTACGTGCTTGNATAGGCGTAAGGAACTTTATGAGGAATTAGGATGCGTAATGTGGGGCCACAGAGTTGTAGTACCAGAAAGTTGTAGAAACCAAGTACTTATTGAATTGCATGAGTCACACATGGGAGTCGTTAAAACCAAAGCTATGGCGCGTAGTTATGTGTGGTGGCCCGGCATCGACGAGGCCGTGGAGGCGCTATGCAGCGCGTGCGCCGTGTGCGCGGCCGAGGCGGACGCGCCGCCGCGACATGCGCCCGCGCCCTGGCCGTGGCCAGCGAAGCCGTGGTCCCGCGTTCATTTGGACTTTTTAGGCCCCATGTTTGGAAAAATGTATTTAGTTATGATAGATGCTAGAACTAAGTGGTTAGAAGTTTTTCCGATACCCAGTACGGCAGCGAACTATACTTTAGAAAAACTAAGAGAGGTCTTCGCCAGGTGGGGTCTGCCAAAACAAATTGTTACGGATAATGGACCCCCATTCACGAGTAAAGAGATGTCCGATTTTTTGACTAAAAACGGAGTTAAACATATTTTTTCCGCTCCGTATCATCCGGCATCTAACGGGGCCGCTGAAAATGCCGTACGTACCGTAAAAAGGGTGATTAAAAAAGCGATACGTCAACGGGAGGACATCAATACCTTTCTGAATACATTTCTTTTACATTATAGGAATACCGAACACTGCACTACTGGGGAAAGCCCAGCATCGTTGATGCTAGGGAGAAGGTTACGCACAAAGTTAGATATTATGAGACCGGATCGTGAAGTTAAAGTTACAGAAAAACAATACCGTCAAAAGATATCAGGCAACGAGGTTGAACGTATTTTCGAGCCTGGTGATGACGTGTGGTTGCGTCATTACCAAGGTGGACAAAAATGGGTAGCGGGGAAAGTGACAGATAAATTAGGTTCAACGGATTACAGGGTTTTAGATGCTATAGGTAGGGAAACGCATAGGCATATCGATCAGCTAAGAAGGAGATCTCGAAGTTCATTGATCGCCCCCTCTGGTCAGACGGATTCTAGTCAGGACGTTCGGGAGCCAACCGGCGTTCCTCTGGAGCCGGTAGTCACAGAGGCGCCAGCAAACCGTCCACTTGTTACTGAGAGTCAGAAGGTAGTCGAGGAGTCAAACGACATGAGTTGTTCAGCACAAAATTTACCCGCCGAAGCACACCCTACCGTGAGCGCGCCCGCACCCGCAATCGAACCACCTAACGAATGTCCCACGCCTTCCCGAGCCAGACCGATACGTAAGTGTCGACTCGAAAAACCTCCTCGCTATAAGTTTTGATAATTTATGTTATTTCGTTACCTATCTTTGGTTATCTGTATGTATTTCATATATGTTAATTTTGCAATACAAGTGTTATCTCGTTACCTTTAAGTACCTTTAAAATGTTAACTAAAATAATATTCAGTAAATTATATTGTAGGTATCTTGTTAAGAAAATAATTAGTTATTTGGTTGTATTGTATTATCATCATTACTAAGTACTCAATGTAACTAGTACCAATATAACCATACTATGCATGGAAATCATGTATCTAGTCTGTACACAGTAACTTTAGAATCTGGTAATAAGAAGGGAGGATTGTAATGTAGGTAACTCAATATTAATAAGTATTGTTGTATGCAGGTAGACTGTTTTTATGTGTGTGTGCCAGTTGACAATAAACCGTGGAATCGTTCATACGTTTGCGTTTAATTGCTCCGCTAATCCCAAGATATTTCAACNATTTTTTATTATTTGTTGGCCTTTTTTATGTATTTTATGTATTTTTTTAGTATTGCCTGTTATTTAGCATTATTACTGTTTTTATTTTATCAGGATATACCGCTTAGTTTAAAAGTTATTACGTTTTCTTTACAATAAGTAATTGGAAGAAAAAAAATTCTATAAAAAATTAAAAAAAAATCTCAAAAAAATTTTGACCTCTTTTTTGTCGATAAAAATAGGTCTAGTTTCATCTATTTTCATATGTACACTTTAACGTGACTCACACTGTATATTTAGATTTTAATGGATGTTGATTAAATTCGTATTATTAATGCTCTAGTTTACAACCATACCAAAATGGGTACTTATTTCGGGCTGTATCCCGGACTTGCAGGGCACACACTTAAGCATTGAACGAATCAAGCATCCAACTTAAAATAAAACGTTAAAATTATATACTTACAACATGTTTTTGGGTANCATGCGATCTAGCAGCTCTAGAGAGTTGGTGGACTGGACCTAGATGGCTAAAGGAAGAAACATTGGAGTTACAAAGATACAGTATTCCACAAACAGACTTAGAAGCAAAACATTCATTTCACAATACAATCACGGAGGAACCAATTTGGGAAAGATTTTCGACAATGTCAAGAATGAAGAGAGTACTGGCATACTGCAGAAGAATCCTGAAAGAAAAAGAAACAATAAAAAGAGAGAAACATCTAACAACAAATGAAATGGAAAGAGTAGAAGAAGAATGCATAAAATATTATCAAAATTTAGTCTATGGAAAGGAAATTGAAGAATTGAAAAAGGAAGGAAGAGTCAAGAAACGAAGTTCTCTAATCACGCTTGCGCCTTTCTTAGATGAGAAGGGATTGATAAGAGTGGGAGGAAGGCTACATAATGCTTCTATGGCTGAAAATACTAAACACCCTATCATTATACCAAACAACCAACATATTACTAAATTATTGATACATGAAGCTCACATCAAAACACTTCATGGCGGCATTCAACTGATGATGACATTCTTAAGAAGCAAATACTGGGTGATTGGTCTAAAATCAGCTGTAAGAAAATGCATACGTACCTGTAAAACCTGTATTGTTGACAAAGCCAAAGGGAAAAATCAATTCATGGGTCAATTACCAGCAGTAAGGGTTAACCCACATCGAGCATTCTCAAACAGCGGAGTCGATTACGCTGGCCCAGTATTGATCAGAACATCTAAGGGTCGTGGACACCATGCTACAAAGGGCTACATCTGCTTATTTGTGTGTATGGCCACACGGGCTATCCACCTCGAAGCTGTGACAGATCTTACCTCTCAAGCATTTATGGCGGCGTTTCGAAGATTTGTAGCTCGCAGAGGTCAATGCTTGCACTTGTGGAGTGACAACGGCACAAACTTTGTGGGCGCTGCCAAAGAGCTAAAAGAACTGTTCCAGAAGGGAAAGGATAATTTGGCAGCAGAAGTAGCAGAACTCTTAGCCAATGATGGAACAACATGGCATTTCATACCACCAAAAATGCCAACATGTGGAGGTTTATGGGAGGCTGGAGTTCAGTCAGCGAAAAGACACCTGATTAGAGTTAACAAGGACACCAAATTGACTTTCGAAGAGATGACTACGCTATTAACACAGATTGAGGCGTGCCTTAATTCAAGACCGCTTTGCCAAATTGATAATACCTCAGAAACACCGCTGACCCCAGGGCATTTTCTCGTTGGTGAGCCTCTGATAAGTGTCCCTGACCTAAATTATGAGCACAAAAACATTTGTTTATTATCCAGGTGGCAAATGGTACAAAAGATGACACAAGAATTTTGGCGTCGCTGGAAAACCGAATATCTCAACACATTGCAACAAAGATATAAATGGCAAGTAGCTATTTCAACGCCAAAGGTGGGAGATATGGTGGTAATCAAAGACGAAGACACACCCCCAACAAAGTGGTTACTTGGCAGAATCAAGAAAGTACACCCTGGAGCAGACAACCTTGTAAGAGTGGTCACAGTACAGTGCAAGGGTAACCATGAGTTAAAAAGACCAATATCAAAACTTATACCACTACCTGTTGAGAGTTTGAATTGATTCATGGTGGGCGGTGCACAGTGGTGTTGTGTGTGTTGCATTGTAGTGTGATTAAAGTTATTTTTTTTGTTGAGTGAAAATTAATTACATATTTATAGAAGTGCATAGTGAATTTAATTTAAAGTGAATAACAGTGATCAGTGAGTGTCATTTGTGTGAAATTACTGGTGTTACTTTTTGGAAATTTGTAAGTTACAGTCCATTGCATGATTCATTGTTAAATTTCATTGAAAAACTGTTGTTTTTGGTGGGCGGTATGTCCGATATTTATATTGAATGTATTCACAAACATTTACTAGTGTAAAATACATAATCATAGCGAGTGAACGTATCGTTTCTTACATCCCTGCCTTCATACAAATTTGAACCATAACTCAATAGACACCAACTTAGCATTAAAAAATATCACCACAATAAATTAGTACATAAAAAATATTCTAAACAACGACTACTGAAACGTAAATTAACTCTGCATGAAAAAGAAAAACAATTCAGCCCCCTACTCAATAAATGATGTTAATATAAAATAAACGGTTTAAATAAAAATGTTAATACTAAAAGCAAAGTTTTTGAATATTTCACTTTTAGTATTAACATTTTTATTTAAACCGTTTATTTTNATATTTCACGTACAACAGGTGCACCGCTTAACGGAGCATATACTTAGCGGCCTCACTGCTAAGCCACCCGTAGCACCCGTAGGGACAGGAGTGTTATTCTTCGACGTAGCGAAGGCATTCGATAAAGTCTGGCACAATGGCTTGATTTACAAGCTTTACGAACTCGGTGTGCCGGACAGTCTCGTGCACATCTTACGTGACTTTTTATCGAATCGCACCTTTCGTTACCGAGTAGATGGCTCCCTCTCCTCCCCCCGCCCCATAAGAGCCGGAGTCCCCCAGGGCTCCGTGCTCTCGCCCATCCTGGAAGAGTATATGACATTAAAGATCTAGGCTTAATATTAGATAGTAAATTAGACTTTCATGCGCATATAATAAATATATGCAAGATGGCACATAGGATGCTGGGTTATAGAATAGAATAGAATAGAATAATCTTTATTGCCAAAACTGTGTACAATTTGTGCTGGTCACAATGCAAAAAAAATAGTTACAACAGTGTTACCCATATCGGGCATGCAATAGTTAAAATACAGTAATAAAGTTAGAGTTTAATTATTTTTGGTACCAAAATATTCATTTAGATTATAAAAAACATTAATTGTTAACCATTTTTTAAGCTCCGATTTAAATTTAGGTTGCTTCAATGCTTTAATATGTGAAGGTAGATGGTTAAATATTTTAGTACCTGTATATAGCACACTTTTAGAGAAAATATAACTATTAACTAAAGGAATACAAATATCATTTATATACAGTGTGAGTCACGTTAAAGTGTACATATGAAAATAGATGAAACTAGACCTATTTTTATCGACAAAAAAGAGGTCAAAAAGTTTTTGAGATTTTTTTTTATTTTTTTATAGAATTTTTTTTCTTCCAATTAGTTATTGTAAAGAAAACGTAATAACTTATAAAGTAAGCGGTATATCCTGATAAAATAAAAACAGTAATAATGCTAAATAACAGGCAATACTAAAAAAATACATAAAATACACAAAAAAGGCCAAAAAATAATAAAAAATGATACTTTAAAAAAAAAATCTGCTTNGGGGGGAGGGGGTTGACAAAGTGTGACATGGTGTGACAAGGGGTGGGAGGGGTCCTAAGTTTCGTGACATCACATTTCAATTGTGTCAAATATTTGATAAAATGTTGATTTCATAAAAAAAGTACTTAATTTAAATGGAAATAAAACTAATTACGGAACTGCTATTAATTTAATAATTTTTCTATGTGAAATTGCAAAATATGTGACGTCACACTAGGGAGGGGGGGGTCTCAGAAATGCGACCACCTGTGACAAGGACGGAGGGGGGGTCAAAAAATCATGAAATTCGTGTGACGTACTTTATGGATGGCCCCTAATGACTGCTTTTATTTAAAGTCTAAAAAGTTACAAAAAAGCCATATTAAGGCCTTTCAAAACTAATTTCTTTTTCTGGGCTATTCACTCTAATGACGAATACATAAATAGTAAATATCTGTTAATGTCGAAATATTGCCAAATAAAATAGGCGATTTTTTTTCACTGATGGTCTGATGACATGATGCAACTAATTAAATTTTCGCTATTCAATCACACACTCACGATTGCAACCGAAATTGAATTGATCTGCCCCCTAGACAAGTAGCAAAATCTGATATTCTATTCGGACGGATTCGATTTTCGAAAAGTGTGACTAGTCTAGTCTACTAATAGACCCACTGATCGCGTTCAAAGCACTTGTGCGGCGCTATATTTGTCGTCACGACATGCAACGAGACAATGCGCCAACTATCCGGCCGCCGGATATCCGGCTATCCAGCCTAGCAACTATCCGTTTCATCTCTACTATTAAGCTTCGCAGTTAACTATAAATTACGTAATTTTCTATGAATAAAGTGTGTCCATTTTTAAAACACGCGTAAATGTTATAAATAATTAAATAAATATGAAAAAAAGTGTTTTCTTTATGCAAATTGATTAAGTTACTGATTCTGAGTCGCTCNAAAATAAAAATAATTTGTAAAAACTTTTGCAGTTTTTATTTACCATATTTATTAAACACAACTAACGAAGCTATATGAATCTATATTTAATATTCTTTGAGAACCGATGACTACAGAAACATCTATCTACATTTTGCACCTAGAATTGTGTATTATGAGTCAAATTTCACCCGAGCGAAGCCGGGTTTTCATCTAGTATAGCAATAAACTCTTAACTATCACAATCTCTAGTATTTCATTTAGCATTCTTTAGATGTACTTCTCTCACGGTACAGTTTCATTTAGTTGTATATCAAACTAAAAACTACCTAGGGGTTCGCCATTCGACGGTAGGGGTTTCGCGAAAAAATTTACGTAATGCTGCCACACTTAAAATTGTTCAAAAGTACTCCTAAAATTGACTCCATTTGCGAAAAGAAACAGTGCTTGTTTCTTTACATTAATATTTAAAAAATCATTTCTTGGCATTTGTTGAAATTAAATTTTTTTTTTCAATAGTCAATTTTATTATTTTCTTTGGGGGAGGAGGGTTTTAATTTCTAGTTTTAAGGGGTTCGCTGTCACCTGGAAACTTTAAAAGGGGTTAGTGGAGCCGAAAGTTTAAGAAACCCTGAACTAAAACATGTGGGAATTGAACCCACTTTCGTTTGCCAACTGTTCTGACTGCTCGGCACGAATTTACGTATTTTGACAGTCAAGATCTCGCTGACGTTCAGAAGTCGTCCCATTGAAAAACAGTCCTAAATCCGTATTCACAAGGGTCATTTCGATAGAACGATTACTCGATAGGATCGCAACTCAGTGTTTTGTTGTCGTTGAAGTTTTGTTACGTGAATAAGGCTACAGGTCATTGTTAGACTCACCGGAGCATGTTTAGACGCGTTGTGAGCTTTGTAAGACTTGCTATAGTTGAAGCCCATGATGCACGTCTCACACTTAAACTCGGCGGATAGGTAGCTCTGTTTTTGTTCTTCCTTCTCCCTTTCTAATAGTAATTCTTCGTAGGTCAGCTCTATTGTGAGAATCTTCTGGTCGCGTTGAGGTTTCTTCTTGGTCTGAAAGTTTAACATTATTGTTATATTCTAGTCTGTGAGCACTTAGAATTTTGTCCAATGACCCCAAGCTACCCATCGTTATCGCTCGCGCGTAATTATGTTGCTGTCGCGCTCGCACACTCACTGCAGTCGCCCGTCGCACAGTCGCGACAGCAATATAATTACGCGCGAGCGATAAGGATGGGTAGCTTGGGGTTATTGGACAAAATTCTACGTGCTCACAGACGCGCAGCGTAGGATAGTACGTAGCTGCGCCTTCCGGTAAGTAAGTAAATTATTTAACTTACGGTAAGACAGGTTAATAAGCTAAAAAAAAATACGGTGCATACTGTTCTATCACTGAATTTTGGTTAAAATAATAGGCTAGTTTCCTAAAAATATTTTTTTAGTCCGTCAATTTTGTTATAAAAAAATATTGGACACGTATATTTTGAATTGTCAATCAAACAAATAATTACAAAGTTATAGTGCGTTGAAGTTCCGCGCGACGTCACAAAGTGCTGCACTTTTACGCACTCACTGACGTCACAAGCCTTTTCTTTAGAACTTTGGCACGCTTTATCTCATTACATTTTCATTAGTTTTAAAAAGTGAAAAATACGTGTCGAGTAGTTTTTGATAAGCTAACTGACGGACTAATTAAATAAAACTCTTGCTTTTCAACCGACTTCAAAAAAAAAAGGAGGANGCTAGTAAATAATCTATGTAGTACATTATCAGGAATGCCTTATATAAATCATTTCATCACAACGCTGCTGGATCCTATACTCCCACTGTTGGGGAACATATTATTGTCTGTAGGTACATGTACGTTTTATAAAACTGTAACAGAAGCGTGCCGAGAAACTACATCAAATGATTTTGAGTCATATAAAACCATAAATAAAACCATAAGTGTGATTTGGTTGAAACTTTGTAAAAAATCAAAAATGTGCAGGTGGAGCCGCGGTCAATGGTCGCTAGTGATTGAAATAATATTTCGTAAATTTCACGCGAATAAAAGTTGCTGATGGGTAAATAATACTTATTTTAAAGTAATTTGATAAACTTGTTTGTTCAATCAATTGCTGATCNCGGACTGGTACGATTATTTATGTTGTTGCGCTCCCGCATGCCGATCGGCGGCTCGGCGCGGGCTGTGGGCGCGGAGCGACTGGCAGCGATATCAATATGGCCGACTCACGCGGCGCGGCACGTGGCAGCGGTCGTTGCCCTCGGCCGGCTACTACGATAGTGCGTAAACGAATACTCACCGCGCTCAAAGGATGATTTATTTTTTATTTTTTTCGAAACATTCTTTGTCGTTTTACTCGAAAACTAGCCTGAATTTTTTTTTTAAAACACTTGGGTTGTATTTGTATGATTTTATTAGATGCGTTGGTAAAGTATGATCAGTACAAAAAATAACACCTTATATTGAATGTATTCACAAACATTTACTAGTGTAAAATAAATAATCATAGCGAGTGGACGTATCGTTTCTTACATCCCTGCCTTCATACAAATTTGAACCATAACTCAATAGACATTATTTAAAGTGATTGAGATACCTCTGTGGTCTGAAAGCCCATACTCTTTAACATCAACATTCATACAGCTTGCATCAAAGTTAGTAAATATNAAAAAAAAAAAAGAAAAAAAAAAGTTATTCACTAAGTTGTTTAGAAATACCTACTATTACATATATTTATGAAATGTCTCAGCTTCCATGACTGATAGACGATTTGACATTGATCAAAGATTCAAAAGCACTTACTTTATGAAAGTCCAGAGTTCTTTCACTATTTTGCAATGCTGAAAGTAGTTATGGATGTAGGTAATAAAACACACATAATAACCACTATCCTGGCAATAAATAATATTAACTATGTCCGTTACATAATAGGTATTTAGTTGAAAAATATAAGGCTTGCCAGCCAATTGCTAATGGGTGTCAATCCATCACAGTCGTCTGGCTTCCCTTGGACTAAGTGATCGGTCACTAGCTCGCATATTTTATACCCACGTCAAGGCAAATCGTATTTTTTACAAGCTCTTAATGGAACCATTCTTGCAGTAGAGCATAATAAACAGAACCATTTCAAAGGCTATTGTAGTAAAAAGATATGGGATCCTGAGCAAAAACAAAAGAACGTAATGAATTCTTGATAAATCAAAACAATACCGTCTAAATTCAAACGTCCATCTAATCGCGCTGGAAGCTCCGTGGTTTTCATTAATATACTATTCATTGCGGTTGAAATATAAACACTGTAATTTCAAAAGCCATTTAGTGGGAAAAAAAGAAATGAGAGGCCGGGCGAACAAAGGAACGCTCCGTTTAAATCCTTCCATAATCCTTCAGAAACAAAACAGGATCGTTCCAAATTCAAACATCCATCTGATTGCGTTCCGTTCGACGCGCCCGCTCGTTCAAGATCACTCGACATAATTAACGTCTACATTGAGTTATTTACGCGCCCGCATGTGTCGGCGGAAACGGAACGAAGCGATTGACGAGCCAATGCCTAAATTATTTACCTATTTGATCGAGAATTGATTGCGCGTCACTATTCTGGGTCAACGTTAATATACTTTTTCGTGGTAACAATGTAATCTCGGGTAATGTGATAATTAATCGGTGTGATAAATCTCTGACATGCTAATCGAAGATACATTTACAAGTCATAAGTCTATCAATAAAAGGTAACCTTAACAAGAAAATATTGGTCTGATCAAATTTCTAAGGCACGGTCATGTTTCATCCGTAAAATTCTACATAAATTGTTTGAGTACATCAAAATACTTTTACGCTCCACACACGCACTTTGTCGCGCGTTAAAATCGTACGAATAAATTATTGCTCGAAATAATTTTCATTATCCTTTTAATAACGGTATCAGTTACCTCCATTACCACCGAATGGGCGCTTAACGAGCGTCGTTCCGTTGATTTCATTATAATTTTAACGCACATTTATTTTCAACTCCGTCCAATTTTCATCGTTGTCACATAGCTATTCAAACAAAACAATTTAACTTTTATGATTGAATAAAATCGATGTCAGTTGTCTGCTAAATGAACTGCATGGGCAGTGTTTGCTCTGCCAATAGCTGGGTTTGTTTACGGACTTTTTTCTGGATTTTTCGGGTTTTTTTAAAAAATACCGGCTTTTTATTGTAAAGTTTTCAGTGGAGCGGCTATCTGTTTTTAGCCATCGCCCTGGAGCGTCGAAATAGGTATGAATAATACCCTCAAACCCTCTGAAACTATTGACCAGCTTTAATTAAAAACTAATTTGTATCAGAATTTCGAAATCCTAAATAAATATTTGTAAATATCTAAAGAAACTTTTTCAACATATTCAGTGAACAGCCCAAAGGCAGTTCGTTGATCGCTTTATCAACTTTGCTGGATTTCTAGGAACAGGAAAACCTTCCTAGTCTAGCCCATCGATCAAATCCACCTGCTAGTATTCGTTTATTCCGGTAGTTATTTAGACACAATTTGCGATCAGTTATTCTGTAAAACATAGCCTCTAGCTAGGCTATGTTTTACAGAATGCCTATTCAAACATAAGTTAATGTTCATTTGGATTTTTCCATTTAAAAATCTAATTTAAAATTAATCTACAATTATTATTTTTGGACCATTCATCACAGCATCCCAGAATCAGTGGTATAAATTGAATTAAAAATAAAAATATTTATTTGCTGCAAATAGGCTTTTAAAAAGCCCGGTGCGTTATTCTCAATCAATTAAACTTAATTCAATATAGCGCGCTGTACAGTCATCTTCAAATAAATAATTCGTGACACAAAGTGGCCGAAAAGTTGACAACAACCTTATTACAATTAGAACAAAGACGACTGTACTACTTCGCTCACAACACATTAAAGTCGGTCGCAGCGCCAACTACCCCACTCTTGGAAGTCTCCTACCCTCATCCATCAAGTGACCGAAGTCCCCAAGCCCAGCTCAGTCCGCGGGGCTACGCTCGGCTAATTGATTGAAGATTAAACAACAACCATTTTGGAATTTCACACAAATATACAGTCTTACAAAATTTTTAGTAGCTCTATAGGTTCACAGAGCTACTGAAAATTGTTCATTTTTGTGCTTGCACGTTTTGTTGTTGTGATTTTATACGTGACTACTAAAGTATTTAAGTACCTAGTGTAATGTATTCGAACGAAATTGAAAAGTACTCTCATTAAGAAGTAAATTAAGTTCTTTTACAAGCAAGTCTTTTACATGATACAAAACGCGAATATTAAGTTATATCAGCAAATTTTACGACCCTTTGGGACTGATAGGACCGATGATTGTTCATGCAAGCTTTGGTAAGGCTCCGGACATGAGCTTGCAAACACATCCTCTCCAGTATCGAAATTAATACCTAAAACTTTGATGTAATCTCCTTGCAGATTGAAGAGTGCTTTTTTTAAACTCAACGCAATACAATTGGCAGCGTTTCTATGACTAAATTGTTTATGCACCAAAAGGATGAGTCAAACTGCTTGTTTAATTTTAAGTGCTAGATGAATTGTAACAAGGTGTAACATATTGAACAAAACAATATCTTATGGAATGATCCTATCTGTTACACCTTTTGCAATCACAAAACAATGAGGGCTATCGTTTTTATACTTAACAGTTGGCACCCCTGGCGATTGACAGGACCTTACTCTACAGTGGCGCCATCTTGATGAGTGCAAATGCGATAGTCCTCCTACCACTTTCGCGCTCACCAGTTGGTGCCACTGTCTTCGCTACTAGCAAGTGACAGGACCTTACTCTACAGTGGCGCTAACTGGTGAGCGCTAAAACGATAGCCCTCATTATACCTAAGGTGTACACTTTCGATCTAGTAAATCGCAAACTTTCCGTTTCAAAATTCCATATTTGAATAGAGAACAGAACAAAACCGACCGGCCACTGCGGCCGCAAGCGTGGAATGCCTCAGCCTCGGATTGCGGTGCGATGGCCACGTCCCACACGCCACGCGCCACGCCACGCCACGCCACGTAGACCACCGCAGCTATGTGTGCGTGGCGGGGCCTGGCAGTTTCGGTCGGTTAACCTAAGACCTTAGCACATCCTGACAATTAGCTATCTATCCAATATCTTGACATAATGAACACTTCTGAAACATAATTAATAACCTTTCAATTACATTACATAAGTAATAAATAAAGCCACGATAGCCGAACGGTGAAGGGGTCGGACTGGCCGACTCGTGACCCGGGGAACGCCGGTTCGGTCCCCGCCGGCGCCGCTCGACTATTGTGGTGAGCTCACTCGTGACACAAGCATATTTAGCTTAGTACGAGGGGCTAACGGAGCTAAAAAAAATTGCTAACATTACTGATTGTGTTAAAAAGAGAGACCCCAAAATTCCAATTACCAACATTAATTAAAAAGAAAGATTTCATATTTGACACATAATTTAATCTGTATTTTTTCTCTGTTTCAGGTAAGCAGCAAGATAATTGAAACTTAATTGATCTACGAGAAGGTAAGCGGATGGTCACGCATCTTTCACGGCATTCGAGAACACCATTATATCTTCGGCTCTATCTCCCATAAGAAAGGAAATGAGAAATATTATGTTTCCACAAAAATACCTAAGTAGTCCGGAACATATGAACTTACCTATGAAATTGTCACTTTTTTCTAGTAGATCCCTGATTACATAGCGAATGTTTTCAGTATAGACTTTTGGCTAAAAGTTGATTGAAATGGCTGGAATTTCCCATCTAAATGTAAAGCGTGATTTTCAATACATACGAGGGCATTCTGACCCTTCTTGCATTGCAAATACATCTCTGACTGCGGTTGCACACCGCTATCACGGCCATACCTGCCTACGAGCGATATCGAGAGGCAGGCCTATGCTATTATCATTGCAGTGCGGTCGGCTGGTGGAGCCACAAACATCGAGGTACTAGGAAATTGATAAGAAATCATTGGCAAGCTCGATTTGTATGTACTTAAGATTTCCCATCAAAGCGAAGCCTAGCTTAGCTAGCCTAGCTAGACTACCGAATTTTGAGAAAAAGAAAGCATTCGACTAGTATACATAAAATTTAGATATAAACCTGTATGTGGCTTGGCCAAAATATGTATAAGCTCGATATTAAATTAAGTTTGCAGCATCACTACAGTATGGATTTTATTGACCTCAAAGGTCAAACAACAACTGTGTTGTTTTATGCAAAGTTATTCACAGCAAATAATACCTGAAACCTTAACGGTACTTTACTGAGCTAAAGTTTTTCCACTCACGGCTAAATACCGTAACGTTCGTCTATTTGTCTAACAAACATATTTTCTTCATTCACCAACAAAACTCCACCGCATCATAGAAATCTAAACCCCGCCATAGCTCACGTCAAGCAACACGGAAATTCGACCGCGAAAAGTTTCCCACAGCGTCCGAATTCCGTCCGGAGGATTCTTGCCGTGTCCGGCTGGGGTTGCCAAGTTAGGGCGACCCTCGAAGTTAACTGAAAAATTACATTATTATTTTGGGAAGAAAAAGTTCCGTTTCGGGACAACAGCTATAGTCCAGTCAATGAATGCCTTAACGACGGTGTAGAGAGAAATCCATGNACCCCCAAGGGTGGAAAATTGGGGATGAACTTTTTTATACGCAATATTTTTATTAGTTTTTTTTTGTGTTCACGCATTTGAAGTCAGTTTTATTTTTTTTTAAAGTTAATTATTTACCCAGGAAACATCCCTATTGATATAATCACCTTTGGTCCATGTTGTAACCGTTTCACAACTTTCTCTGTCCTCTTCATTTTGCTTTCCAGTTTATTTTTCTTTTTCTTTTTCTTCTTGGCGTAACTCTTCTGTTTCACTTCTGCGTCATCAATGTCTGACGGCCCGTCATCTATGGGCATTGGTTCGTCATCTAGTTCTAAAAAGAAACAAACAAATTCATTTTAAACTACTTTCAGCCGTTTGGTGTAGTGGTTCGGAACGGACTACTATGCCGAGAGGTCCCGGGTCTGTGATGGGTCTGAGTGTTACTACGTTTAATATGTATGTATTTAAAAAAAAGTATTTAAGTATGTTTATATCCGTTGTCTAGTACCCACAGTAAAGCTTTGCTTAGTTTGGGACTAGAAGCGTAGTGTAAAATGTCCAAGGTTATTTATTTATTTCGTGTTCCATTTCAAATAATATAGAAACCGTCAAGCCGTGAGTACATAATGTAACTCATTCATAAATGTCACGTTAAGACCCGTGTCTTTCTGTTTTAGTTTAAACAATTCATTGATGTTATAAAACAGAGGACCCAAAATTGACCCTTGAGGTACACCCGTTGTTAAATGTGCACTAGAATACTAATTTAAGTTATTAGAAATGTCTTGTGTTCAGCCTGGGAGATAGAATTGATAGTTAAAATACAAAATCGTGTGAAAAATGAGAAGAGCACATTTAGTAAAAAAAAACAGTAGATTAACACTATCAAAAGCTTTGAAGGTATCAAAAATACGCTATTAACAAATTACATAAATACCATAAGTTTACGTCATATTTTCCAGCAAAAATATGTATAGCCTGACCAGGAACATAAAAACCCTGGCATAGTGGCGCGTCAATTGCANAAATTCCAGTCTGGTTTCCGACGGGGACACGGTACTGAAACCGCGTTACTCCATGTTACTGACGACCTCACTGAGGCTTCGGACTTGGGACTGAGCAGTATACTAGTACTGTTGGACTATTCTAGAGCATTTGACTGCCTGCACCCTCGACTCCTACTGGCAAAACTGTCACACTATGGGTTTTCACCTAACACATGCAAGTGGTTCGAGTCATATTTGGTTAACAGGGAACAGACAGTTGCTATTACTGGAGATGACGGTGTAGATAGTTTCTCATCCCCTAAGGTGGTCGGGCGAGGCGTACCACAAGGTTCTATACTGAGTCCTATCTTATTTTCAATTTTTACTGCTGATCTCCCACAGTGTATCCAGTCCTGTAAATACCACTTATATGCAGACGACACACAAGTGTACTATTCTTTTAAAAGCAATGACACCACTGAGGCTGTTGAAAAAGTAAATGAGGATCTAAAAAACATTTATCTTTGGTCAGAAAGGAACTCATTGGTACTAAACCCTTCTAAGTCACAAGTACTAGTCCTAGGAACTAAACACCAAATAAAGAAGGTCCTGGATTGTAGCATTGAAGTTTCCATTAATAAGATAGTCTTGGACAAAGTAAAATGTGCTCGCAACTTGGGTCTGCTTCTAGATGGAGAACAGAAATTCATTGAACACGTAAACGAAAAAATCAGGAATGCCTTCTTTAAACTCAAGACACTTTATAAAANTAATTCAATTTTGAGAGGTCGTCGATTTCCGCGTTTCCCTATGCGACTTATTTCTTCGATATATCCAGTTAGGTCTACGCCTGCTATGTCATAAAACACGTTCAGGGCTCGCACTAGGGTAGGGCACTTAGCACGCAGAACTGACGGCCGATGCGGCAGCGAGGTTCTGTAGTGGGGGCTACGTACCGGAAAGAGAGCGTAGGACGTCCACTCATAAGGTGGATCGACGACCTTACAAAGTGCTACCTTATGAGGGCGCTGGATGGCAGGCCGCACGAACCGGGCGATGTGGAAGTCATTAGGAGGCCTATGTTTAGCAGAGGACGTCCTGATCAGATATTTGAATAGTTCAACTCACAAGGAGTACAAGTTAAGGACACAAAACCAGGGCCGTCGTCTTACTTAACTTAACGTTGAACTTTAACGTTAAAGGGCATTAAAAATCCAAGGGGCCCTTTTCCTCTAAAAAAATATATTAAATTTAGATTAATACTTTTCACTGATTTGGAGGCGCCCCTGATTATGGGCCCTGGGCACGCGCCTAGAATGCCCAGTGGGAAAGAGGGGCCTGCACAAAACGTGTCTATAATAATAATAATAATATATCCAAATACACAGATTTAAAGGATGAAATCAGGCGGATGTGGCGCCTTAATGAAGTTAACATCGTTCCAATAGTGCTTTCAACAACAGGCGTCATANGTTCAAAGTAGTCATGTCACTAGGACGCATAGTTTCCGAGGATTAAGCGAAAAACCGAAAAGTGGCACCTTTAAACCCCCCTCTCCCCGCCGGCTCAAGGGCTACGGGCGGGGACTTTTGCTATGTTCACCTCCTAACTAGTCTAAATAAAGTCCTGAAGTCAGAAATTGTGTTCTACAGTTTTCCATCTATAATGCTTTATTGACTGGACTATATCAAGTTAAAAACTTTAAATTCAAGTATTATAGTCATGTAAGTTTGCAAATCAAATGACTTAGGATGGGTTGCACCATCTTACTTTGACTGTAACAAACGTCAAAATTCTGTCAAACTCCATACAAAATCACCGGTTATCGTTATAGTTACGGTCAAAGTTTGGTGGTGCAACTCAGCCTTAGAAATCAGATTCATCGTCATCAGATCATTTAGTCTTCATTGCTAGAGCACCGCCCTCTCTACTAATTTACCAGAGGCAAATGGAAGATCTGGCCTACACTCCCTATCTTGACGATGCCAAACGAACGGTGGCTCAACATAATACTTACATCCTAAAGACGCCATTTAAGACATATTATTATTGCAAAATCAGATTGTCAAACTAATAAAGATCCCTTGGAAAACTTGCAGAATATTACCTTTTTTTCGTCAGGAAGTAAATGAAATTGCATACCCACTGGCCCGGGGGAACCAGTGGGTTATGTGACGTTCTCCCTGCCAGACGGGCAGGGCCTACTCACTAAAACCTGACGGTGTCGTCCCGAAGTCTTTGGGACGGAGCTGCGAGATATTATCGGAGCTAGATGGCCTAGAAATTCTTTCGCGGCTCCGCCCCATGCAGAATATGACCTTATATCAAGTTGTAGTTTCCTTTATTTGCTCCACATAAAATGTTGTAGTTGTCGAAGCTAGCAGCCCTGTCCGGTGGCCGTCCGGCGTCCGGCCGCGACACAATGGCGCGTGATTGCGGCCTGCACCTGCATAAATCACGCTCGTTACGCCACGGACGGCGGCGGCGACTTAAAACAAAACACCCATTAACTATGCAACTGTAAAAAGCTTTTACTATTACGGCTAATTTGGGGTTAGATCTATCTAAACGTTTATACTAGTCGAAAGACCTTTTGCAGTTTTCATTTGTTTGGATAGCAAAGTTGACCTAAGTGGCATAAATAATAATTCTATGACACCGGTCTTTGTGGAAATCCTTGGGGGAGGCCTTTATCCAGTAGTGGACGTCATTCGGCTAAAACGAACGAACATACTAAAATGTAACTACATACTTTTGGGATATTATATTATCACTTAGATCCCATCCCAACTTAGACGTAGAAACTCTACAAAATTTCTCTATATTTCTACAAAATTTACTCTGTCTTTTTCTTATGTCCCACATCCCATTTACACATCTCTTTACCAAAAATCACGAAGGTTGAGTAAACCAGACGTGAAAACACACTTTCATTCCACTTATTCTAAGACAAAATAGTGGTTATTATGGTGATGCAGTTCTTCAAACCAGCCTATAATTAATTTCGCCAGTCTCTGCTAACTTGCGCCAAGTCCAGATTGCCTCCAAGAAATCTTAGATAATGCGGCCCGAAGTCCGAGGCCCTCGGTCATTTATCCACCGGCTGATCGATCCATTCTGCTCCATCCTCATTCATAGACAAATTATGGAGGACTTGTGATCTATTAAGATGCTATCTGGAGTGACGAAATGCTGTTGTTCTGGTTCGGCGTCAGAACGATTTGTCATTTTTAATGTTAGTTTGATAAGACGCTTCAGATGTTGGAAGAAACAGTAGGACGCTTTGTATTAAAAACTTATGCTGAAGAACAATTTTTATTATTTATTTTATTTATTTATTTAGTCTACAAGCTTTTGACTTTGAAAAAAGTCTGACTTTGTGCTGAAAAAAAATTTTTGGCTTGTCGAAATCCAACATAGAAAATGGATGGTAGCAACAATTTATTTAAAATCACCAGTCTGGTTGTGACCACGGCTGTGGCATCATAGCTGAAACCTTAAGCTGTAAGTCAGTGTTTTTCAACCTGTGGGTCGTAACCCCCTGGGGGGTCTCGAAGCCTCTATCGCGAGAGGTCGTAAAAACTACATCAGTAAAATATCATTAGTTATAAAGGCAGATTTATCCGAAATCTAATTATGCAACTGCATAAAAATGTTGTATGGATTGAAGTATTCGGTCTCTACAAACATTTTTGTAACTTTATAAAATGCATGAAAAAAAGCGAACGGTCGGGGGGTCGCCAAATATTTTTTCATACTAGGGGAGTCGTGTCATGGAAAAGGTTGAAAAACACTGCTGTAAGTAATCATGTAAAAAAATTCGCGTTTGAGACCCGAGTTTCTCTACTTTATTTAGTGTAGGCGCACATTAGTAGACTAGACGCGACGACAGGCTGCGGTTGACAATTTCATATAATATTGTTCAAAGCTTCGCACACTTGGCGTCAGAGTCGCGGAGTCGCGACGACAAGTTAATATAATATATGAAATTGTCAAGAATAGGCGTCTAGTCGCCGAGCTGTCGCTGTCGCGTGTCGCTTGTATGCGCCTACACTTAGGCTGAGTTGCACCACCTAACTTTTACCGTAACTTTGACGATAACCGGTGTTTTTTTTATGGAGTTTGACAGATTTTTGACGTTTGTCAAAGTTAAAGTAAGATGGTGCAACCCAGCCTTAAAGTTCTGGAGAATCTATCAACCCGTTAGCATCGTTCTGAACAGGGAGGTAAACTCACTTTCTTGTTGCTTAACTTACGTCATTAAGACAATGTATGTGTATGGTGAGTGATCTACCAACAAAACACGTCCCTGCGTTGTTCTCAAACAAAGCTCTGTACTAAACTCCCAAGAATGTCCATTCTAAATAGTGATCGCCTCGGTACACGTCAAAGCACTCTACCCTACAACACTTTTGTATGGCGACGTATTTACGACATTTTTATCACAATGGAATTAAATGGAGTAGAGTCGTTGCATGTTGCATTCGATTTAGTGTTATTATCAACTCCTAAAGAATGAACTGTGTATTTTAACAAAGTATTTCGGTACGACTTCGACTTTCGTGATGTTTTGTCCAAGTGGTACAGAGTTGCAGACCTAGGAAAAGACGTGGACGTAGATTTTTTTATCCTACTAATATTATAAATGCGAAAGTTTGGATGTCATGATGTCTGGATGTTTGGATGTCTGGATGTCTGGATGTTTGTTACTCTTTCACGCAAAAACTACTGAACGGATTTTGTTGAAACTTTACAGTATTACTGTTTATAACCCAGATTAACATATAGGCTATAATTTATGACGATCTGTGACATACTAAATTTCACGCGGGTGAAACTGCGGGCAAAAGCTAGTAATCCATAAAAGATGACGGTTTGATATATATTTTTTTTAATTTTTATGTTCCTTCTTATAAAGTTGTATTTTTCACAAAGAACATATCTTACTATCCAGCCAGACCCATTGACTCTACACCTACTTCGCCTTCCCCCATATCGATTGTACAGCGACATATTTACGGCATTTTTATCAACAAGCGCCGTCTAAGAGAGCCGGTTATCTGCATCATTAAGCTCCCTTGTCGCCCTATCTCATATTCTTTAATCGATAACGTCTCCGAGCCACCTATTGTAATTAAACGGCGATAATATCGACATGTTTCGGTATCGCTAGTGCGGTGCTATCGATGTATCGATAAGTCTGGGTGGCCGGACCACCCTGCGCGCGCGCACCTAGCCTAAATTAAGTGTGCGTGTTTATAATTGTGGAACAATAGACGCGCCGTGGTTAACGTCAGGGAAGAATAATGGCGGCTGGTAGTCTCGTGACACGCTACATTGTGGAAATGAAGATTACTGGGTCTATATTCATCTACATAAAAATAAGTCGGGTTTTACTCCCTGACGCTATAACTCCAGAACGCATGAACCGATTTCCACAGTTTTGCATTCGTTGGAAAGGTCTCGGGCTCCGTGAGGTTTATAGCAAAGAAAATTCAGGAAAAATTTCAACAGAAAAGCGGGAAGGGGGTAAAACGGGATCCACGCGTACGAAGTCGCGGGCGGCCGCTAGTCCGTAAATAAAATAATTAATCATTTGAGTTATAGCATTTTCTTCTTAATTTCTTAATACCTATTGTTCTTAGGCGTAAAATGTTATAAATAATTATCAGAGGTAATGTAAACGCCACAAACAAAGGCATAGCTAAAACAAAATAAAATAAATAAATAGCTACTACTTGAATTCAACTAGTGGCTGAAATAAACAAGTCTCAAAGTAATTGAGAGTTGTTTATATTGGTTTATTGATAGTCGGCGAATTTTACTCTACAAAGCTACAAGACAAGACAGTCTTCGAAATCCTCACAATCATTCTCAATTGTACGATAGTTCCGTTTTAATTTTCTCCGAATGGAACTTCTTAATTGAAGTCAAAACAACCGAATCCGAATCGAGAAACAGTATCGATATAATCGTCCGAATCGATTGCCGGCGGAGTATCGCAGGCATTTCCTTACGGAGTGTCTTAATTGCGGCTAATTGCAAGAAAAGCCCTCCCATTAGAACCTCGCGAAGAGTAAACGAATTAGACACGTACCTCTGGCAGAGGAGCGGTAAATTCGTTTAAAACACCCGTTCAGGTGCAAAAAGCCCGCTCTTAAGTAGAATAGATTAAAGTCGCTCACGGCGCGAAGCCAACGCGCTATTTACCACCTCACCACACAACACTAATAAATACTGCATTAAAAATTTTCTCGTGTTCTCTACTTTTGTATTTTGTTTTAAGTTTCTTTGCTTTGAATTTCTAAGTAGTGTAGAATCTTGTTTTCCATCTGATGTAGATGAGACATGAGGTCACAATTAATAACTCTGGTGTCAGACTTTATGAACCAGCAAAGTGAAAGAGCTTCTGTGTGACATGGCTTAATAAACAAAACTGCGACATAAAATGCCTTGAAAAGCACAGAATCATGTTCATTACTCATATTTATGTTCAGATAGTTATCCATCAAGCCTTAGGCTTAGATATGAATTTGCTATTTATTTAAAAAAGGTCGTAACTTAACAAAAAGTTTATATTAAGCAGCAAAGTGATTCTGAACCACTTTGTTTTTACTAAATAAAGTTTTATTTCATGAAAATAGTTCAGGCACAAAAGAATTTAAGACCGAAAAAAGGAAAAAGTAAAATTTTCTATTTCAAGCGCTCTGGAAATTCGAATTTTAAACCGTCCGCGTTTTGTTAGCGCTCTGTCGCATAACAAAGTGGTCCGTTAAAATAGCAGTTAATTGACCAACTCATTAGCAAGGGAACGGAAGGCGGCGCGGGCAAAGTGGTTGAGTGTAGAGACAGACTATCTTTCACTGTTAAGATAAAAACGATGCGGGGTTCTAAGAACGCAGGCCGTGTCGAACGCGCCGTGCGTTTAGTTTCCGCTGTAATAGCACTATTTATGGCCAGGTGTGGCGGGAAATATCAGAACTCAAAGGCATCATGTGTAATCGGGTTTATGCGTTTCGTTAGTGCAATGAGTGCGTTCGGAGCAACTCGAGTCGAGCATCTGGTAATTGAACGTCTGGCCGAGGACTCATACGGCCGCGTTGACTGGATGCCGGACGTAATTTCGCTAATAAAATTAACCCGTGCGCTGCAGTTTATAAGGAAATGAGTGATTCCAGACTGGAGTGGTCGGTGCTTTACATCTACATTGCTATTTGCGGTAATGATAGCCCAGCCGCATAATTACGAATGATCCAATTGCAGGGTTGAGCACTTTGTAACTCTACTTCCACCGTCCTTTGAGTTACGTTTTACGATATTAGAAAGCTCAGAGTGAATAAGCAAACAGCATTATTGAATGCCATGTAATCTAACTTCATAAAAGTCCATCATTGTACTTTACGGCCTTAATGGAGACAACAGAAAAAGACGAAAATTCATTCAGCCTCAGTCAATATTTCGCCAGACGAATAATTTACACAACTTTGTAAGTACTCTCGAAATTGGAAAGTCGATCAAAGTTGGTGTTGATTTGGCAGAAAATGTCACACGTCTGAAAGCACTTTGCCTAAACACATAGGCTTAATGCGGAAGCTGCGCGAAACGCGACCGTATTGCGAGGGTGTAAGGTGCTCGAGTTGGGTGATGTCAAGCGTAAATATGGGATTGAAGAAGCGACGCCTTATGATGTGAGTTCTGCTGGATGAGGCAGGCAATATTTCTTGAATGTCATAAAAGTTATGAACTATAAAAGTAACTTTTGATACATACTTTTCGTAAGCTTTTTTACAAATCAATCTTCGTTGTTTTACTTGGTAATATTGGTTGAAGTTAACTTATTCATTTATGTTTGACGACGGTGAGTTACAGACAGCCTGCGCCTATCGTATATTTTAATAGTACTTCATCTTACTCAGCAACATTAATAAAGCCAAGCAAATTCTTCTAGACAAATATATGAAACTAACATTATATTACCCAAAAGCTGCCTTAAAAATTACCTACCCATTGTTAGCTAAAAGCTAGCTTAGACAAACGTCAAAAATCTGTCAAACTCCGTCCAAAAAACACCAGTTAACGTTATAGTTACGGTCAAAGTTAGGTGGTGCAACTCAGCCTTATAGTCCATACTCATAAATGCTATTTGGTTATTCATACGCACATATCTATTTAAAAGCTCACTTCCAGCTTTTTATTTAACCAAATGTCGACATTATAAGTGAATGAATCGCGCGTTCGTCGCCGTGACGAATGCTCGTAACGAATCGCGTCTGCTCATCGCAAGTTTTGCGCGCACCTTTATCTACCGCCACCTGTTGTACGAAAGTAATCGCTAGGAGTTGTAACCTTCTTGTCGCAAGTTATAATCGCCTTGTTAGTCAGGCTTATTCTTGTTATACGAAAAACTAATTACTTTGATTGTAATTATTACAATTTTGAACTCTATTGTTAGTCATATAATACAAACTGTTTTCTGTCAACATACACAATTTTCATAACGAATGTAAAGAAAATAAAAGGGCTTTAGTTAAAAAGAAGCTTTCAAAAACTTCCTATACTAAGAAGAACCTGCAATAGGGGAGTAGAGTGTCTAGAAGATATCGTTTCCTATCGATAAGACAGCTTAAACTTTTTATACGTGTTACTTATATCTTATAAAACTGACAGTATTCTGTAGTTACAATAAAACCATCATCATCTCAGCCATAGGACGTCCACTGCTGAACATAGGCCTCCCCCAATGCTTTCCATGTTACCCGGTTGATAGCGGCCTGCGCAGCTGCGTCCAGTGGTTTCCTGCTACTGCTAATAAAACCAAACCTATGTCATTTTACAGGTTTCTTTCTAATTTTTCTTTAATCAAACAGTTTCTATCTCTATACAAGTATGTACACGTTTCTAAAGCAAACCAAACCAACTACTAGTATACTAGTGCTACTCATAGTATACGCAAAGCATCCCCAAACTCCGACCACTCGACATACCCCAAGTCATGTCGGTGCCGCAAGCTCACGTAAATCAAAAGCCTTCGACAGCGTCCGGGCGTCCGGCTAATAAATGTCCGGACGGCCCGGACGCTAAGAGCAAGTATTCGACCACACCTGAATTGAATTAGCTTGGTGATTACTCTCCGCGTCCGCAATACGGCAATGTTGCTTGCATGAGTGGAAGTTATAGGAATTTGTGAGGAAAGTTGAAGAAAAAGATAGATGGGAACTGAATTTTACAGTTTATGTCAACATTGATTAGAGTGAACCATTTTTGTACTAAATAAGAAAACTGTTACTTTTTAAAGGGGATATCAATATTTGTTCTGTAACTAGTTTTATTAAAAAAATCCAGTCTGCAAGTATTTTTTACCTATAATGCTCTGACTGAATGAATCAGTGCATAGTGAACGGTATACCAACTATATTCCTTCTCAATAATTTAGTTTCTCGTCATAAAAGCAGTCTAAAGACTGATAAATTAATGACTTTCCGACATATTCATATCTTACGCGTCATTTAAAATAAGATTTTCAAAGATCCTTATCTAATAATTAACGAATCTGTAAGTTCATTTACTCGGATGTTCTAGATAGGTGTACCTATGCTAAACTGACACAACATAGAATATGCACATCATCTCTTGAACCTGCAATCAATTCAGCTGCAATCACCGCGCTGGCTTGTATTAAGTCCTTCATTAACTCTGATGATCTGGATAATCACAGCAACTTTCAACTATAAGTGTAGAACTGTGATCTCGTGTAATTGAATGAGTAGAAGCAGCAATGACTTCTAGAATATTTTTGACATACGAAAACGTTTGCAAGAATAATTTATAAAGTACTTAGTATATATTTGAATATTTTAATGTCTGTGTTGACTGTTCTGTGTATGTCAGAAACTAGTTCCATGGGAAAATTATTTCGAGGAAAAAATGTGTCAATAATTATGTTTAGACTCTCTAATTGTTACTGGGAAACCAGGAGCATTGCTTTCCAATGATTTTTTTTTATAAAATCTCTACAATGCAGCTCTACTTGTATATTGTAGTCATTTAAAAAAAACTACTGATAAGTCTATGACTATTGACGAATCAAATTTTTGCCTATTCATTCCCATAACTACAGGCTCCAAGTATTTAGATAGCGAAAATCCGATAAACAGTATCCAAAACCCTTCCCAGAGATAACTCTATTGTTGCAATCCTATGTAAATACAATAGGTAATAGCTACAGAGGAAAACAACCCGCGCTGAATCTAAATTATCGCTAACAGAATTATACGCGAGACCACGTTAACCTGAGGGAAATGCAGTAGGAATTATTACAGATTATTCCGCCAAATTAAACTGAAGACAAATGCAAATCTTAAATTAAATCAGCTAATCCAATTTCGCTATCTAACCGCCGCGTTATCTGTCCTCTAATATAGTCCGGATAAATATGTATGCATCTGGGAATTAGCATTTTATCTCTTAGGCAATTTAATATTCATGTATACGGTGCATGCGCATATCTGCGCGGATATTGAATTAATTATGGCCGCCGTGTCGCCATCTAGCGTTGACGAAAGGGAGGAGTCTTTCTTTTGGTATTTTTGGGAGTGGTATCCGCTTTTGAAAGACTCGTTTTTTAATTTATGGAGATTTTCAATGGCAAAGGGAACAAATGACTACCTTCATCAAAGCTATATGTCAAAATATTATTTACAGGAAAGTTGAAATTAACTATTTTTTCAGGGTTACAATGAAGTGTGCCTTAGAATGGAACTGTCAAGTGTCTTTACATTAACTTTGGTGCGTTACAGGTTACCTAAGCTCAAATCTAGGCGTAATCCTATTGAATATTATAAATGCGAAAGTTTGCATGTCTGGCCCGGGTGTCTGGATGTCTAGATGTTTGTTACTCTTTCACGCAAAAACTACTGAACGGATTTTGATGAAACTTTACAGCATTATTGTTTATAACCCAAAATAACATATAGGCTATAATTTATAACGACCTGTGACAAATGAAATTTAACGCGGGTGAAGACGCGGGCAAAAGCTTAATTAATAATCTTTCACAGACAATTTCATTAGGCAAGCACGTAACAGACACACCATTCGACTCCCGCCGGGAGCATTGTAAATGTTATTAATGAGTTAACGCAAAGACAAAGCATTCCCTGAACCAGCCGTCTGGATCCGCTGAGTTGTGCGTGGAAATTAAAATTGATTTGATGGATACTAAGTATATGTATAACACACAGAACACAGGTGCCTGTAATGCCAAGGCACACAGATTCCCGGTAGAACCAATTAAATAAATGAGCTTTGCTAAAGGACTGAGTACTCAGGATGATGAAGTGAAAATACGTTCATAAAACAACGTTGTTCCTTTCTTTCATCGACACCAATTTATGAACTTAAAACGAGTCAATAATTTAACACAATAGCTTCATTTAAAAAGTAAAGGGTAGAGCCTTATTTAATGTTGCGACATGTCATATTCGCCGCCATTTTTCATGCGATAGAAAAACAACGCGTCACGCACGCCGCTTCGGAACTGCAAAGCACCGTGTGCCCGCAGCCTTATGAATACATAATAGCCCGACATAAGAAAATGTTATTTCGCTCATTCCCCCAAATTGTCGGCGCTCAGCGTAATCCGGGGGTAGGTACGCACTCGCACGATACATTCCCGGAATGGTCCTCGGAAACGCGCCATAATTTAAAAACCCGCGCCCGGGGCAACACCAGCTCTCATTCCGCCAACTTATGCGCGCTTTTTGGGTCTGTATGAATTACATTAACAACGACAATGAGGAAACGTAACCAAAAAAACGGTGAACAAAATGTATTGTTTCACATCTTAGTTTAATCACAAAACTCCGCAGAAAAACCCCACAGAAAATACAATATCTCAAGTAAACAATATCTCAGGAATTTCCCGCCTTTTCCGCGACATCAAATCAACACGGCGATCTCAATGCCGATCACCTGTACAGAAACCGTAACAAGATTACTCCGGCTTCCGATACAGTCAGTCGCAGCAAACACAATAGACGCTGCAGGTCACTTCACACGAAATCAAGCCGCAAACACCTTCTGCCGCCCACGAGCTCCTTACCGCCCACCGTTAAAGTCCACATTTCAATACCTCAGCGTCATCCAACATTCACGCTGAGCAGCTCCAAGCCACCACTTCTGATTTCCCAGAGGTCACTGTTTTTAAAAATCCTCCCCAACGTTAAAAACGTGAAATGTTATACTTCTGAATTGTGAATTGCGAATTCTCTTATTTGAGTTTACCGTCGGCTTGACTTTATTTTCGGCACCGTGAGACCATTTACCATGTTAGTGGTTCCGTGACGTCAGAGTTCTTGGATGTTTTTCACTTTAAACTTCCGCCTTTATAAGCAGCTTTACCGTTTGCCTGCATTTTGCGAGGCGTTTGGAAAGTTAGCCGAGCCATTCGTCCCCGAGCGTCTTACTCGCAAGTGTTGTTTTATATGCCTTGTCCATTTTTATTTCACTGTTAATCCTAATTAGAACTTATTTTCATTTTGATTCAAAGCTGTAGTCACGATTTATACCAATGTTTATGTAGATGATGCTCATTGTTGTTTGCCGTTTAACATTCACCAAGCTTCAGTGATTTCAAATCCTAAACAGAATTGTAGGCAATTTTCGTGCGAGCCGGGCGAAACGCGAACAACATCATTGGAGAGGCGGATGGGCCAAACTGCCTATTGATGTATCGGCTCTCCCCCTAGCTCCCTTCATGTTGTACCGTTTTATTCTACTATCAACTCCTGTTTTATCAAATTCAAAGACGTTTGATATGTTTTAGGTAAGCACGAGCGGTCGTAGACATTTAGATAGGTACAATCATAAAATCTATTAAGCATGTTTGGGACTAGGTAATTCGTGAAATACCTACAACAATTTATTTAGACTAAGTATTGTACAGAATACCTGCTTAATTTAACATAGTTAATTAGGGTTCAAGAACCATAAGGGCCTTGATATTCGTCTGCCCCATCCCGCAGTCGTTGACTTCAGTCTTCATTTAGTTTTATTGAGATCCCATAAAACTTTGTAAGTCTTGCCAATATAATCTAGACTTCACGATCGCAATTTGAGAAATTGCTAGTACAAATATGAAGTTTGATACTTTAATCTTGTAAGTTATCCGCACATATTCTAGGTGCCTAAGGTATCTTGTCTGCGTTATAACCAGGTAAAAGTTTAGGTATATCTAAGTAGAATTTCTTTCAATATTTTCATTTTACCTTTACATCTAGATAACTGTCTTGTAACTATATTGAATTCCTTATCAAATAATGTCTAGTAATAGAATGACTTGCCTCGAAAAAAGCTGCATAATAGCTGTACTGTGGCTCTATAAAAATTGCATTCCGTACACTGCAGTATGCAAATTCGAACATGTCGGCGTTGCGCAGTGCCCGCTCGAACAACAAAACGGGATGGAAGGCTCGTCCGTCCATCTCCGCAGATTACCTCTATTGTCTGACGTTATTAATGCCAGTTTAACGTCCAAGGCTCTAACACTAACGCCAATAGCTGTAGTAACGACTACGGGCGGTGTTAGACATCGGAATTGATGCGTCCATAACTCCGAGAAACATAAACGAATTCTACGTTCGAATGTGCTACTTTAGAGATTTTCTTGAAAGTACCTTTTCTTTTTTGTTGTTTAAGGGTAAATGAAATACCGAGTTGAGCATTTATGATGATATACCAACTATTAGTACTAACGGTACTATTCTCCCTTCTCGTTTTTGCTGTGAAACCAAGTTCTACAATTTAACCGCCCATAAAACACAACTAGTGAAGGCAGGAGAAAATTAAACGTCTTTGGACCCGCAATGAGATTAATCAGAACAAAATGGGACCAGTTCTCACCGATGTAAATGACTAGATAAATTGAAGTCTATCGACGCCTTACAAAAGATTAGAATGTTATAACACGCTGTTTATCTAACAAAAGATAAATTATAGTTGAACAGCAAAATGCGAGATTACATATCTCCAATGCAGTACAGTTTTTCAAATCATGTCATTCTTAATTCGTTTTATTGAGGTCTAATATGGCACCTGGGTCGTGTGTGCCAACAATGGCCTAATTGAACACCGATATACACCGTGTCGACACCAGCGCGCAGTAAATTTGATTTGCGAGGGCTCCCAAATGTCTGGGTGTTGGCGGGATGCCTGCACGCTGCGTCGCTTTTACTTTTTGGGTGTTTACATCTGTTACTATGTTATATAGCTGTAGCTGTTAGATGAAAATGTACGAGTAAGTAAAAGGCCTTTTCAAGCCATGACAAAGCGACTTATTCTTCTTTATACGTTTACCGTACTTGGAATGAGTACAAAAAATATAATTATTACTTAAGTTAGTTGATTAATTGCTGGACATTGATTGCATTGCTGATGAGTTTTTCACGTGATTACGATGCGTGAAGAGAACATTAATTTTATCAAATTACTAGTTTCTAAAACAAAATGATTAATTGTTTAATACTAGGTAGTACCAGATATTATTGATATAATGTGGTCTATTTCCAATGACACAAGTGAAAATTTATTAAGGTTTATTCTAACAGTAGAGAATTGCTGCGGTTGTGCGTCTCCCTAACGAGAGATGTTCCCATGTATCAAGTAATATTTTACAGAGAAAACAATGTTTTAATTTAAATTACGTACACTCAAAATATTATTTCTGCAAATGCCAAACGTATCGTCAACATAGCAGCCCTACATCCTAAAATACGTGAATTAATTCGCTAATACCGCGCATTGTCGTAATTTTGAGAGATGTTTGGGCGCGCTACAGCGGAATTAGTAATTTGGCGCGACAGGCCAAATACGGCCCGTGTGGCTAATACGGCCCGTGCGGCTAATACGGCTCTGTAATGCGGGCTAATACGGCCCTGTAATGCGGCCTAATGTGACACACGTTATCGGTTTAGCGTGACGTTTGGATTGCCAATTATTTTAGCGAAATGTTAGCAGCGTCAAATGCCTGTCCGTGGAACGAAGTCGATATATTGGCTCTATCTGTCTCTTTCATTCGTACAATAATTTCTGGGCAAATGAAAGAGAGCAGTATCGCATTCGTTTTACAATTTACGGCCTCCATTCATTTGGCGACTAATGTTATTTTAGAAGTTGTAAAAGTGGAATGTGAACGTGTCTCGAATCGAACAAACTGTTTGAAGTCCATGATTTTAGAATATTTAATTCAGTTGTTCAAAGCTTTCAGCTGTTTCCAAAAGAAAAATCGTGCCCAACTACTCTTGACACTGACAATCATCTTCATTTTATAGCAATGCAAGTAGCTCGAAATACCCGGCAGTTAATAGCGAATCTGTCACTTGAAGATTTAACGGTGCGATTCGAGTTCCATCGATCGTCAGAGTCGTAAGTGCGTGCCGGCCGCCCGGATCGGTATAATTGTGATAAATCACCCTTTATCCCGGGCGCGTCAGCCTGCCATAATGGCGACACTCCAGCCGCCGTCGATAAAGAACCAAGAAACCTTTCGGACACAGGGCTGCCAAAAGATATTAGGTGGTTGAGGATTCCGGGTGAAGCTCGCTTCCACCTTCGGCCTGATCGTCACTTACCATCAGGTGAGATACAGGCCAAGAGCTTCCTCGTTGTGGATAAAAATGGAATGGAATTACTGCAGGTCTACCGCATAACCGAGTATTTGCCTTAGGTATGGGAGCGGCACGGAAGGTTGTATTTGTGACGTAACGTCAGCGATACTTCAGATGTGCTTCAGACTTGTATGCTTTATGTAGTTTCTTATGTTAAATTGTTTATGAGTATTTAAATGTTATTCTGAACTTTGTTACGTCTTATTCGAATAGTGTATAACACAAACAACAAAAAACATAACATTTAAGTACTATAAATAAATAAAAATGCTCTGTCACGTCATCATACGTCACTCCCATACCTCAAGCACTGACTCATTCAGACCGAAAATAAGTTTCGGTCTATATTATAGGAAAAATATTGGTCTAAATAAGAAACTAGATTACTTAGATATTTCTTATCAATTCGCCATTTGAAAGATAACAATAGAACAACCACCTAAAGAAGCCTAAATAAATCTTCAGACTATTAGGACTGTCATTGTATGAAATAGAAAATTATATTCGTTTCAAACGTATACCTAATCTACTGGTCTGGCCCTGAATAGACATTTAATTTCCTGATAAAGATTCAACAAACTCTACAAAAGTTCAAGAATACTTTTACTAGCACCAAAAGTCCCAGAATAGTATACTTGTTATAAGAAAGAAAGACGATACTTTATGCTGACATAAAGTGACTTTTAAAATCTAAAAACTCGTCTCTACGTAACTGTATGTGTTCTTCCAACCACTTTTGCTGTTTTTATTTTTTGTGTCTGTCTCACTCTCTTACCCCTTCTTGTATTAACCAATTAAAATAATGATACATGGTAGGTAGCCCTACTGATAAAAGTCGTGGAAATCGCAGGGTGCTCTCACTTGTCCAATGCGCGACCTGATTCTGGGCCAAAACCGGGACACATTATGCGGGACACTCGCGACTGAGCTGGACATTGTATGGAACCTAATTATTATAAGGCTCCTTTGTTGGCCCTATATTTTCTGCGACGCGAAATTGGACTTGGCCGTAGAGTATGAAAGAGCGACCTCAATCCTAATCTAATACGTGAGACCTAATTTCTGAAGCAACATAAATAATATGATTACTCATAAGATAACTAGATTTTACCTTCGAAATAGAATTTTCCCAAGATCAAAAATATTCTTCAATAGCCTAAAAATAATTTTCATATCGGGAAAATGATTTGATTGAACCTAGGTCATTTTGCGACAAGGTAACCACAATAATTCATCAAAACAAAACGAGTTCAAGATTTTAGGTTTGAAAACATTACAGACTTTCGCAAAGTAGCCTTTAATTTTATTTTCGGTTCAAATTGGTTCAAAAACCAGTTACCAGATTCATCTAAGCAAATGACACCAAGAGTATGATCGTTAGTTTACAGTTCAGCTATGTCACACTTTTTAACGAGCTCCATCTGTCACTAAACTTCCCAATTTCGCCATGAATATTTTCCAGCTGTCAAACCCCGATATCAATGTATTTCTATCGCATTACACGTCGCTCCATGCAAGGGTAGTCCCCATTCACGCCCCAAAGCAAGGATCCCTAACAAGGGCCGCCCCACACTCGGGATCACTTAAGACGGGGGTTGCCAGCTCTTGGAGACTTTTTTGACTCGGACGCTTCTGTTTAGGGGTGACAATTGCGATTAAAGAGAGACGCAAAAATGTTGATGAAGATGTTTGTTATTCCTTTACGGAAAAACTAGGTCTATTCCACTTTGATCACCTGGCTTTGATGACCCAGGTGATCAAAGTCCACTTCCAGCGACAATTTAGAGTCCACTTTGATCACCCGGGGCATCGTATCCGTGGGTGATCAAAGGACACTAAATNTTAGAGTCCACTTTGATCACCCAGGGCATCGTATCCGTGGGTGATCAAAGGACACTAAATTGTCGTTGGAAGTGGACTTTGATCACCTGGGTCATCAAAGCCAGGTGATCAAAGTGGAATAGACCAAAAACTACTGGATGGATTTAGATGAGACTTCACGATTTTATTGAATAGGCCATGATTGATTTTTATAAAAAAAACTACGCAGACGAAGTCGTGGCCAAAAAGTAAGTAGACTAAATAAAATTGTAGTATTTCTCATTAAACTTAGAACAAAGGCATCGGAAATTAATAAATATATTACAAAGCTTGATCTTTGTTCCTAAATTGAACAATTTTGTCGCTAAATTGCTATTTTTAATTTTCTTGGCATAGGGCTATAACTGAAATATCAATCATAGTTTAATGAACGATCGAAAGCTATTAAGTGTACCTACTTATGGACTATATTCAAATATCTAGTCTGGCGCTAGAGTCAGCCCTACCAAAGCTTAGGGTCTCGCCCTCAAAAGGGTATAGCCAGAGTCACCAATGCACAAGTAACCATGCATTTTTTATAGCACCGCTCGAAGGACAGGGGCGGCCAAATGAGACGTTTTCACGCTTCAAACTACCCGCAGAAGAAATCCTTTGAAACAATCAATGACTATGCCCCTGAGTGCGTACAGTAATCATACAGCGATGGGGTGAATAGAACTCCTTGAGGGATTCTTAAAGAATTCTCTAGCTAGAGTAACTTTTAACGAGACTTTTTTGCCTCGATGAATTAGCAACAGAATGATAAAATCTTTGTCAAATAGAATAAAAATATAATTTTTTTAGACATTGATTTCTAAAGCATTTTGACTTTTTAAACGTTCTTCTGAAGCAAATGAAGGTAAAATTTGGGTTTGTTTGCAGTCACACTTTACATCCTAATTATATTAAAAGTAAGAAGGAGGAACGAGAGGAAAAGTCCCGTTTATTTAAAACTATAAATACCGTACCTATGCCATGCCATACCCACATACTGATGTGCCTCCAAATCCTAACTATGTATAGCCAAAAACCTCTAATCGTCTACAAAAATAGCACCATGAAACGTACTGGAGCGACGTGGGAAAATGGAACTACGTAGTTTATTGTGACACAATTCGGTACACGGATTTAAAAATAATGGTAATCGCGCGCGATGCTCGCAGCATACTGACTCGACAAATATGAGCGCGAACGAATGCAAAACCGCTCGCAGGTACGCGTGAAAATATTCCAATAACGATGCAAATAACGTTAATACCGGTATAATTACCGATACATCGTGTATAAGTTTAGTGCAAAAGCAAACCCACAATGTAAGTAAGTACAATTCGATTATTAATTTGGCTAATAGATGGCGCTGTGCTGCGTTAGTTCGCGCTAACATTTCTTTTTTCTGGTCTTAAATATACCATCTGATTCTTTAAATGTGTGCATCACCTTATTTTAACCGTAACAATAACCAATAACCGGTGCTTTTTGTATGGAGTTTAACAATATTCCAAAGTTGCGCGTCGAATACACCCTCTAGAACTTATAACTGGAAGCCATACACCTACTTGCCGAAAGCCTTGACCTGATTGGGAGGAACAAAATAAATACACAGCTATGTTCCGTATATGACGTACCCGTAATCACGGCCCTTCATCCCTATAAGCCACTGAATCAGATTAGTTTCTGAGTATGGGAAACGTACGTGTACCTATCTAGATGTAATAGATAGGTAGATAGATATTATTTAGGTATCACACAGCACATAAAACAGACAAAAAAGCACAAAATCAACATCGAAATTAAAATATTTGCAAGTATACCTAAGTACTGAACTATTACTATGAATGCTACGATAAATACTTGTGATTCTGAACGTTTCCAAATTTCCTTTTTTATTAGCAATGACTTTGCTTTATCTCTATTACCACATACGACTCTGTGTAGCCATAGCTATTGTAAAACCAAATCTTTACCATACATGTGCCTAAATGTAGTCAGTCTCTATGACGCTTTTCCGTGAATCTTGAATCCAATATACACGTAGTTGCATCCTCTTTATATGTAAGTAACACCAACTTATTATTATTCTGTGGTAACACATCACTATTGTGCACAAAACGGCAAATCAAGCTTAACACAATGACACATTATGTTAATTGCAATAGGAGCGTTTTTATATTATTATTCTGTGGTAACACATCACTATTGTGCACAAAAGCAAATGAAGCTTAACACAATGACACGTTGTGTTAATTGCAATAGGAGCGATTTTACCAAATATTTTTCATCACCAACTACTTTTCTAACTACGCAATTTGATAGTTTCTGAAATGAGTTTTCTTTAACGTTTTTATGATAAAACTGTGATTATAATTTAATATGTTTAGTTTATATGGGATGAGGGTGATACAGTTACAATATAACCCACTATATAATACAATTATCATTAACATACAATAGAGCGCTATACTTCGGTCTTCTTTATAAGTTTCTAAAAACATTAGGCTCGTAAAATGCCTTATTTTCTAGTTCAATTGAATCACAATTGGAAACGTAATAAAACGTTTCATCAAACGATCGTTTCACCGATCCAAAGCAATCATAAGTAAGCATAGACAATCTAACTAGCAAAGATAACTAGAAACTACTTTCGAAACAAATATCTTTTGGACAGACGGCTTTGCGAAGTTGCTACAGAAGTTTTAATAACGGACCTGCGAGATGTGACCTTAAGCTTTTACTTTTCGTCTTGAGGCATCTTGATAACCTATAAAAAGGACATTGTCAGAAACCGCCTCAGATTCCTGGGCACAGCAGTAAAGTATCAAAATTAATCTCTTACTTTTTGAATACTTAAATGTTAATTAGATTGTAACGGACACTTGAGGATTAGAAAATGAAATAATAAAAGTCTTTTATATGTATTCCATAATACTATGACGACATCCGGTCATTTTAGGGCGTGGCCTGCTCCATATCCTATGAAGTTCCATAATTTGTGTCGATAAAATCTATGTAAAATCAGCACAAGGCAATGCCGTACTTCATTGTTAGGAATCCATGTAATAGTGATGTTGACTGCGGTCATCATAGACAATAAGATACCGATCTTGTAAATAAAATAAATCGTCCATATTGCTACAGTATGACTAGATTTTAATTAAAAGTTAAAAATATATTGCACGATACTACAAGAAGCTATCTAATGTGTCCAACTGGTCGAAGGTTATGAATAAAATAAAAAGAATTGTGATCATAACACTGATATAGACAATGACAACAATATGGGATCATCTTTAATATATCTGTAACAGTTTCAAAATCCGATGAAAAATCCAATGCCGCTTAAAGTGAGAGAAATGTCTAAAGTTCTAATAGAATTGAAAGTTTTATTCGCTCAAAATGCTTATAACAATAATTGGTAATACATTTCAAATATTAAGTACCTTTATAATGTATCGATAGAACCAAAATGATGTCCTCTCAGCTTGGAAAGGGAAAACCCAGGATTGGGGGAGCGCTCCAGGCAATGTTCAGAACATTTCATAGGTAGTAGTAAATAATATTTATTTTATTATTAAAATTGAATATTTTGATATTGATAAAATTGAATATATCTTTCGATTCAAATACCGAATATTTTTCAATCGATAATAATTATCGAGAATTGTTAATAATATTCAATTAAAAGTTGTTCAATCCCTAGTCATGCATAGACTAAGACGGTAACCATGGAGATAGTTAGTTTGGTAAGTCACGTGTTAAATGTCAAGAGTGGAAAGTAAACATAGGATTCATGTTATTTATTTACGTGCAAAATGTAAGTAAGTAAATCATAAAAGTGGAACGCCGAGCTATTTCCAAAACCCGTCCAATATTATAATACAATTTGGCTGCGACAACTACAATACAGAACATCTCCCAAATCGATGTGCATAAAATAATATAATACAATACTAGTAAGTAAGAGGTTATGATAACAATATTGCTATCAATAAGTTTATAGAATTGGTCCGCCAGGAATAATTGTTCTTACATAAAGATTTGTGTCATTTAGAACCTAGAAAGTATTTTTTCGGCACTGTTGATCTAACGGCGAACAATGTATGGAGAACGAACATTGTCCTTTGGCTTTCTAAACATTTTGTTTGTAGATCTTATTAAGAAAAAAAACAAAAGAAAGCTCGACCTAATATAGAACACACCTTTGAAGTTAATAAATCTTGACGGGGTAAAGCTGAACATACTACAAAATACATAGCAGAAAATGTACCAGTCCATTCCAATAACAGTTGATTTTCTTGCAAATTATTAGCAGCGCGCACCGAATCGCATTATTCTAAAATTGGATACTGCACTCTGAGAGCTATCATTAATGTTCAGCCAGCAGCTTACACGCGCTATTCCTGGAATCCCTTTAAACACCAGATAACCCTCCGCTGCTCGCCGGTATCTTTACCCGCCGTCATTACTCGCAGCAACATGATCCAGGCTCCTCGAGGAGCGAAATTAATGCATTTTTCCGACACTGTTTCAACCCGTAAGCTCGCAAGTGGTGCAGCAAATACTGTAGCCCGTATCGGCCGGAGTGAACCGCAGTGACCCCGGCCAACACTCCCAGATAGTACATCTGGAGGGATTTACCTTGGGGATTCGGAGACCGTAAAAATATTATGTGACTTCTTACTTTTACAACTTAGGATTGAGACGACTGTTGCAGATTTTTGTACAAGATGTTTTTTTAATGCGTTGATGAGTTTCTAGATGGTTATTTTACTTACATAATAAACATTCTTCCGTCATAAAATCAGACGCAAAACATTAAAAAAAAGAAACGGCACATTCAGAGTAGAGTGAGTTACTTTATGTTAGAGAAATAAACTACAACAAAGATAAACATTACGGAATATGGAATGTCTCTAATAAAACGGCACACTTTATAAGGGTTAGACAAAACACGAGCAAGTTTCCCATGACAACCGAGACGATAGGCATCCAGATTAATCGTCCGTCGCGAACTGGAACAATGTCTGTTCTGCGTACACGCAACTTACGCTGTACAGCTTCAAGAGCTATTGTTCGAGACAAAAAGCCATAGTAACTCATGCGGGGTACTTCATACCCACGAGTTATGATTGGCGATAACGTAATGTTACGGCGTCCCGCCCGGAGTTCTCTAACTCTACATTACTCGTGTAAGCGGAGGGCGACAGTTTGAGGACTTAGAGGAAATAATCTCCAGAACCTACATGTAATATTTAGTGTAGTTTTCGACCCTAGAAGGTCAAGTTCGTACAGCCAAGTCCCAACGTCTGAATATCGTCGGCTTGTTTGCAATTGAGGGCAACATAGGTTACATTATTACAAAGCTAACATTGAGAAAAAATGTGTTCAACAAAGAGCATAAGTGCTTTTTATCTTGGAACACTTTTGATATTGGTGAAAGCCTTTCACGAAATAAAATGTAGGCTTTTGTATTATGGCATTATTGTAAATTACGTTAAGAGACATCTGTTACCTCTTGCCTCACAAAAACAAGCTCCTTCATGTATTCGATCAAACATTCTGAAATTGGCGTGTTTCGCAGAATGTTCGCGGAAAATATAAAAGAACTGAATTTTCTTCAGAAAGCCACCGCATATTTAGGTTCTATGTTTAGTATGTTTCCCATATACTATTCAGTTGCGTTAAATAAAATCCTTTGTTCGGCAAAAACCCGTTGTAGCTCATGCAGCGAGGGGCTGGCGTGAGTTACAGGCGCCGGAGTGGCGATAAGGGAGCGTTTAGCGCCAGAAATGAGCGTTTATCGCGATGCGTATTAGCGTAATGTGGATACAAGGAGTAATGATCGCTGCGTGCAAAGTAGAAGATAAAAAATTCCAGGACCAACGTCTCACAAGACGATTGGATCTTAATGTAATGCGAATTTGGTAGCATTACTTATAATGGTTTTGTAGAGACATCCATATGGCTTTGGCGACGTGTGGTATAAGAGTAATATGAAATTGGTACGTGATTTTTATATATAGCTGAGACTATTATCATTTGTCAACTTCACTTTTTGAAATCTTTTTGATGTTAGTAGCTTACGCGTACAGTGCACCTCTACCCACTCAGATCTTTTTAAAGCCTCTTACTCTGTGAAGATTTATTCCATTAATTTTGCCAAGTCTCCAAGTGTCTATAACGAGTTGAGCACTCTGAGGTGCTATGTCCCCGAAGATTTATTTGAGTAGTAAGTTACGTCGCCCGCGCCCGTCGCGCGCGCCGCGCTGTAAGGAGCTCTACCGAGGGCAATTCCACCGCTCCTTATCTCTGGCGCCCTGGTAGCTGTGTGGCGTGACGCGAGGTTATTTACGCGCAGCGCCGCCCTTAATCCCCTATTTATTCCCGGAGATGTATCTGAAAATTAGGGATCACATCCCCGGGATCCCGGCGCGGGGTTAATTTGCGGGATTGCGCCCGCCGTAAAACTCGGATCCCGATAAAATACCGACAACGCTGATACGTCACGAGATTCGGTGATTACGTACCAGGTATTGTTCCGATTCGAGATAATAGGTTATTTTCAGTTATGACCGCTTTGTTTCCCGCGACTAAAGTAAATATCTGCTCCTTTGTGGTATCGGTGTTTTGTGTAGGATATTGAATAGAAGATAGATACATTGTAACACAATGTGCCGAGCGCTTTGTTCCTAGTCATTTTCAGGCATTTATCTTTGCCTTCTGTTAACGATTCAGGATTATTGGATTGATCGTAATCACTTTGGGATTATTGTTTATGCCTCCCAAGTTTCCAATATCAAATTATCAACACTAGGATTTATCGTAAATTATCTCACAATATTCAAATTCCTTTACGACCTTTACCTAGCACCCGCACGCACGGTTTATATTTTACCTGTACATTGTACAATAAACAATAAATACCTTCTTCGTCTAGATTTCTTTCGCCCCAAAGGAAATTCGTGTGCCTATATTACCTACACGCTTTTAAATAAATAAATACACGCTCACGTTTTCAATTTGTTTGTATATTAGAATTCTTATTGGCTGGAAGCTAATCGTAATCCTGCAGCGGCTTAGCAAAAATGTTTCGTTAACAATTTTCTTTTCTTGCATGAAAATATTATCCTCCCGGCTCGCACGTAGCTGCGTAATTTCTTTTATTTTAGCTTTTTTAGACCTTACAAATACCTTATTTGGGATAAAAAAGTCTTCATTCTAAATCCAATTATGATTATTGAATTTTATTAACTCTCCACTTACCAACTACATTTCAGTAGGTAGTACATGTACGTGTAAAAGATTAATAGATTTTTAGCTCGATTTTTCTCTTTGTATAATATTTTTTATTTCTCAATTTAATTTCAATGTCACGTACAACTGACATAAACATAAAGACAACTTTTTAAAGCGTCATTTATGTGTATCAAACGCCTCACTCCGAACGGTTCAGCTGCAGTCGTTCCAATCCCATTGTTCCGAAGTACGGTTACCCTCAACAGTTGATGCACACTCTAACAGCGATTGACTCTTACGTCTGTAAGTTTAAGATCCACAAACCGTCACATGTATCTGCTTTCGATGTCGACTGTACAACCTAACCCTTCGGCTGTTAAACGGTACATTTCCCAAATAAGATCCCCACTCAGTAACGTCAATGGAGGGGGTTTTAAAATAGTTTTCCGTGTGTTTAGGCCCGCCCAATTTCGCGACGCCGGACATTGGATGTGTGGCTATATCTTTCAGTAATGGATATCGGTCTTGGCCATTATTGTTTCTTGGACGGAATTGATCTGATAAAAAAACAACTCGCCCTTGGCAAAATGGCCGTGGAAATGTGTTTTCGAAGATGTGAAGGGATTTTTTCAGTCTTTTTCCTTACCTATTCAATATCAGTACCCTATCTTGTTTTATTTGCACATAAGCTGTGTTATTTTTTTTTATTGTTAGATAACAACAATACTCAGCTCTAGTTTCAACTTCTAACCCTTTAAAGGCGTCTGAGAGGATGCGATGCGACGTGACGGCAGACGCTCAGCCTTTGTGTGTGACATTGAGTGCATGAATCTCAATGTGCCCAGATGGTAATCTGGGGACACGTAAGTGTATTACGCATTTCAGGGTTAATGCCGAATAAGTATTGTGTATTTAGGGTTAATACGCAATATCGTTCAAAGAAAAACGGTTCACGAAACTATTTACCAGGCCCATTGTGCGGTATTGACTGTCGAAATGATTTGATGTGAATAAATCAGCCCTTGATTTATTATTCTGGACATCAAAGCGCGCTGTTTACACGACCCACGATTGAATGATTTCAGATACATTATTTGTTCAACTACAAACGTAGACAATGAAAGTTTAAATACGGTCCATAACGTATCACAAATAATTAACTTTGTGTGATGTCGGTTTGTTAACAAAATTAATTACATGGGCCGTGCACTTGCGAAAACATTTTTGGGGCTTATTAATTCGAATACTACATAACGTCATATTTATTGCACCGCCTTAGTCTCTCTACTCGACCTGTGGTTGACTGGCAGATAATGCCACCTGGCATTAAGTTCGCCACTGTACAGTTGTATGTGCAAAAGTGTAAATAAATAAATTAAATAAATAAATAACGCTCAATTCCCAGTGACTCTATCTATACAATATGTATTTTTAATTTAGTTAGTTGTTATTAGAAAACTCTTCAAAGTAAACTCATTCCGATTCCATATCCAATTCAGTAAAGTACAGCTTAAAGTAACAAATTTTACTAAAGCTACACGGCACTGTTTACCGAGTCAGCCAACGTGATACGTTATCCACTTCACGTTTTCTCGCGAAAAAAGCGAGGGAATCGTTAGTGTACCCTTTCAGAGGGCAATAGTCGAGACCTCCTCACAAGCTTTGTAAACACCGTCTAGTGTGGGGCGGTATCGCTTCATCGTGCGAGCCCCCGGCACTCGCCTCTCGTAGCCGGAGTTTCAGACGCGTGCTTTGAAATTACTTTCAGTAGATGGTCTATTTACGTTAATGAGACTCGAAAAATCTCGAAAAAACATTCCCTTTTCATGTTACGCAACTCTTGAACAAGTGCGTTCATTTGCACACGTCCCTAGAGAATTTTTAACATCGAATTAGTTTCGTCTAAGTAAAATAAAATGTTGGTCGCAATTCGGTTAAAATTTAAAACCATTATACTTTCAGCCAGCAAATTAAAAGGCTGCACTAAAACGAGCAGTGCATAAACCGTACCATTTTCACTTTAAACCAGACTTTAGTGTAACAGCCTTCCGTCCTCTTATTTTGAGAGCTGATTTTTCTCAAAACTAGCGTAGTCATTACCGCAGTTTTGCTTTGCATCTGTAAATACGTTTCGGTCGTTGTTCCCTAAATTCGGACCGCTAGTGACGTAGCAAATTACTTTAGAGCGGAAATTTTGCACGCTCACTGTTGTAATGACCGAGCGGGCTCCGCAAACAAACCGCGCCAACTAAAAGTTTTAAGTTAGCAACTCGCCTGGAATTCCGCAGCGAATAGCGCGCCATTCAGGCCGCGTCAACTCTGAGGCCCTACTCCGAAAGACCGTTACCCATATTTCGCATTTATCTATCTCCCTCGCTCGTGGTAACCTGCCAAGTAGAGCAAAAGAGATAAAAAGAACGGGGTATACGGAAATGGATGTACGGTGTAGGGCCTCGAGCGCCCGATGACGCGCGCTAATGATCCCAAATAGACCCCGCGCACTGAAAGGGTTATCTATTTAGTGCTGCGCTGCGTGCGGTTAGTTTCGCACATTCGAAAATGGCGAACGCTTTTTTCGTATTTGTAGAGCTACATAATTCTGGTTACGGCCGAAACACTCGTGTTGAACTTAATTGGATTGGTGGGTTGATGAAGTAACATAACATACACCTTTTTTAAAGGTAAAGCATAAATAAGTCTGTAATTGGAGGATATGTTTGTGTTACCTAGAAAGATATTAATTTTGTATTCTTTTTAGTCAAAGGATATCTACCAAGCTTAGATTTTACCTTTTAGGATCAAACGAGCATCAAATATAATTCATAAACAGAAAAGGCTTTTCCCGCAAGTTCTAAAGTATTTTTCAGAAACAATAACAGAAATACTTGGCTTCGAAGTAAACATCAATAGTAACGAACGTCTTGATGTGGCATGCCAAGTATTCGGGGGCAAGTGAAGTTTGTCCGTACTCTAGCAGCTCAAAGCTTTCCCGCGGACATTATTGTCGTTGCTGATTCTACACTATATGTAGGCTTGATTTTATTACTTAGATGAAGCACAAACTTACTTAATGTTTGTATATGAAACAACCAAAGATGCCTTAAAAGTATTATTAGACTATGATAGCGGTCGCCCTAAAAATTCTGCCTAAGATTCCGTAGAGAATAGTTAAACAGAAGGCATGGTCAAACTGCCCTTGCAATTTCAACCTGTACAAATTCATTTTGTGTTTGTGTGTTAACCGACTTCATTTTGTGTTCTAAAGTGTAGTGAAGTAATAAATAAATAAAAAAAATACTTAGCATTTGATCACGCATCGAATGTCAAGCTAGTTGTCGCGTGGACAAAAACCCATGTTCTAATTATTCGATTTACATCAATTTGTCAACTTTTAAACTATCTAAAACGATGCTGAGTTGTTCTTCGATAGGTCCAATCACAAAATAACAACTTCATAACCCGACCTAACCTATTTGCTCTACACGAGAACGTTCTCCAACGAGCCTGCGTAGTCGCAATATTCTGATATCCGGCATTCGGGACAACGGCCGCTAAAATCGCATTTCCCTGCGAAATAACCGACCCGATGGACAGCCGGCGTTGTGGACGGCATTCAAACCATTCGCATAATAGCTCGTCAGAACAGCAGAACTTGCTATTGAAGCCCTAGGCTAGTTCTGGAGTTAACAACATGTCGAACTTTGAAAGAGCAGCCCCGTTGTTCAATCATCAGGCAAAATACAATGGCATCTAATATCCACTGCAAACTTTCCAAAAAAAAAACGCTGCAATGGTGGTCATTGAATTATGCCATGATAAGCTGCCTTCTTTGTAATACGAGTAACATCAGGCCTGGCTCACTCCGCGCGGTACATCCGATAATTACCTACAGCGAAGCGCCCCGCCGGCGGGTATTATATCAGTCGAGTGTCACGCGCGCGCCCGTTAGGACGCTGGCGTGCGTTGTAGTACCTAATTCTATGATCGAAGTATTATTTAAAAATGGACATAAAGAGAAAGAAATATTATTGTGCGGCGTTCGGGTGTTTAAATTCGAAAAGAAATCTACCGGATTTATCTTTTTTTTCGCTTACAAAAAGATGCTGAAAGGTATGTTGGCCATGTAGGTAATCAATAATTCTTAGGATAGTATAGAAACCTAACCTACCATGACTACTGCTCAGAATGCGTTCGTTCGTTTCAGCCAATTAATGACGTCCACTGCTGGACAAAGGCCTCTCCCAAGGTTTTCCATAATGAATGCGTACTTACCTACATACGTACCTCATTACAAATAAGTATCAATTATTTTTTTACTAGTCACTACTAGACAGCAACCCTAACAGCGTAAGAAGAGTTCAGAGGCACGCGATAGAAAGAGACAAAACTTGTAGGTGAATAAAATTGTAGGTACGTAGTGCTGTGCGAGCTGAATTCCACTGTATCGCGTCGTAGCAAGACTCGCATTTATTTAAATCGTCTTGCGGAGTAATCCTTCTGTACCTGTACTATTACTTATTCTGTGGTAACATGTAGCTCTAAAATTTTTTTTCGGTAAAATAAACTTATGGTACGCAAATGCTCATTGAACTAACATTGGTTAGCGGTAGCTTGCTCGAGTAGGTAATTTAAACGACTCATCTAAACCTGGCTTTATGTCTAGCCTCAGCCTAAAAGGAAGGTAGGTACCTATATAAAATCCTCAATGCTCTAAAACCGCTCGTCTGCGCTATAAGGTATATCTTTACCAAGGTAAACTCAAGTCATAATGAAAATAAGTGCATTTCTCGAGCTTTAATAATTCTTAAGGAACTCTCAGTTATTTGTAAATTATTTAACTAAGGGCTGATTTTTCAATCGTCGGATAACTTTTAACTGAAGAATTAGTTTGGCACATTGACAGTTTTGGTATGAGAAATATGTCAAAATGACAAGGTTATTCTTCAGTTAAAAGATATCTGACGATTGAAAAATCAGCCCTAAGTATAACAGCGGTGTTCAGTATCAAACATAATGTCTGCTTTCGAATCTGCATATATTTAATGTCCATAGCACACAGATAACAGCAACGCCTCTCGTAAAGTCTCGTAAGATCTGATCTATTTTTACTTTTTTTTTTATAAATCTTAGCTCTACCTCTTTAGAGCGCTTTCACATTAGGGCGTCAGAAGCGCGACAGCAGCGCGACAGCGGCGTCTTTATAATGTGAAGGCATGCATCCGCTGTCACATAGTATGAAATTTTCGGCAGCGCGTCTGTCGCGTGTTGGTCGCGCTGCTAAATCGCCTAAATGTGAAAGCGCTCTTAAAGAACGCGAATCTATAAATCTCTACATTCTTTAAGTGTTAATTTAGCGCATGTTAATAAAAGAGAAATTAATAGATACTTACTTTAAAAAACTATTAACTTTATATTCCCATTCAACACACTTAATTTGAATGTAGTTATATCGTTAGTTATCCACAATCATTGTAAAGTCTTCATTCACTTCAACGACAAACAAACGAATCCCACGGCTTTTATTCTAAATTACACGTCTATTAGTGTTAACTTCTGAACAGGCATTAGATCCTTATATAAATGTTAACCCCCGAGTCATGCGGCCTAACGAGCCCGCCGTAAAACCCATTGGAAATTATACACCGGCAAATTGCATGGGAAAGTAGCAGGTTAAAAAGCGAATAATGGCTGCCGATTCTTGAACTGACCACACAATTACCACAGCCCTAATACAGAAGTAGGATATTATACCAATGAAGTTGTAGGCCAATTATTAAGTAGTAGGAAGATTTGTGTATGCTCAAAATACAAAATCAAGTAAATAATGCGTTTACAGGGCAGGTATGTAGCAAGACTAGACTGCATCTAACTTAACATCATGTGTGATTGAAGTCAATTACCTGCTTGTTTCTGCATAAAAAATGACGGTTAAAAATTGTCTGACAGTTTCGTCTAAGAAGGGCCAGTTACCAGTCAGGCAAGTTCCATCTCATAAAAGTTACTCTCATTAATTAAAAAAACATTTTTTTATTAATGAACCATGAAAAACAGTATAAGGAATTGTTGAATGCTGAACTATAATAACCAGTATAAGAGATGTTTGGTAGAGCCATACTTTCTCAAAAAAATTACTGCCGATTTTTGATTTGATTTGATTTACTGTCCTCGCTGCGCTACGCAATTACGCTGACTTGCGAGTGCCCTAATGAAATTGTTATAAACATGGCGACGGTAATCGCACGCCTAGTGGGAACCGACACTTGCATGCGTGCGCTCGACTATTTACAGGGTAGGTATTATCATAATATTATGGAAAGAATTAGACTTCACGGGATTTTTTTCATTGAGAAGAAATGTTAAGATTTGCACTTGTTACCAATTTAACTGACCTAAGTTTATACACCACACTATATGGAATCGTAAGAGACATGACAATATTGAAGTAAATAATAAAGCTTACGTAGAATACCTAGTAAAGCGAATATGACGTCAACTTTTCCTTAGAAATCAGCATCATATGTGTAGCAAAAATAACTCGTTAGTTAGCAGTCGAGTTCATTCAATACTGCGTTCTAAACTGGATACAACACGCTATCGCGCAAACTTTGTCGTGGCACAAGTTTGTTGCGGAATTTTTATTACATCCTTCATATGGGAGAAGTATTTATGCTGCAGGTGTATTAGTTTATTACTTTTTGAATGAATACCATAATACTGATCTTACAAATAAATGTCAATTCTATTAGAACTAATGGTAAAGTAGAAACTCGAATGCCGATGATGAGTGACCGACCAAGGTGCGTCAAAAAACATGTCACACCCTATTGCGTGCGACCTACCTATATTTAACTCCCATTTTTTCTCCTGTCAACCAATTTTGTTGATGACCTTTTTTGTTCCTTTCAAAGAACACTCGGTTAATCGGACTTCGTCGATCGAATTTGCAACTCAAACGAGCGGCCATTCGATTGAAATTATCGGGTGCACCGTTAATCCGCTTCGTTCTTTGCAGATGGCGCCGCTGCGCTTCGGGCGAGGCCTCGCGCGGTTCCTTCTCTCCAACACTTTTGTGGTGAGCACTTTACATTTTAATTAAGACCAGCTAATTTGACAGTGCTGCAGTTTGGAAGTCAAATTCAAGGATTATTCATTCAAAGGCTTTTACAAACTCTAATGAATGTCAAATGAAGCGGCAAAGTTCGGAGTTAATTGAAACAGATGTGATTCTCTGCACGGGAGTAATGCTTGTTTACCTGCTTCATGCGCAGCGGAGAGTTATGTCACAGGGAAAATACCGGTCACAATAATAACACCGCGTCACGGCCATCATTAAAGTTTGTTTCGTGTGCGTTAATTACGTCCTCGCGATGCAACCGCTAGTTTTGGCATTTCACTGTAAATTTCAACAATTGCTCCATTTCGAGAACTCTTCATTTTATGAATAAAAAATAATTTAAAAACCGGATTCACTTTTCAATCGGGCTCACACAAAAATCTATTTGCTGCGAGTTATTCCGCTGCGAGCATATTCGGTGCGCTTTACCAATTACAGGGCGCGCCAATAAATCGCGATGAAAATATCGATAACGCAGTGACGCACCGCGATATATCGCCCGCGCGTAATTTATCCGTACGTATTCGTAATTAAATCAGTTACGCTTTAACCGGAATTATTGTCTATTTGTGCAACAACAAATCGGCCGTATAACAATTAACGGGCCCGATTAAAGCGGCGCACGGCTGCTGGGAATCTGCATAATTCTGAAATCATTTGCCGGCCGCTTGTGAGCGACAAATGAAGCGGGCTGAAATGCGCTATTTTAAAATCACCAGTGGTCCGGGAGCTGCGGTCTGTAGGCTTTATTATTGCGACGTGTGTCTCAAGATGCTGGTCGGACGCATGCGGGTGAATTCGTGGAATCGCAGTCTCTAATAGCGCGTGATGCGAGATTGCGGGCGGGAACGGGAACTGCGTGTGTTTGCAGCAAATCGAACGATTGAACAATTGTTGCCTTTTTGTTGCTATTTTTAAATTGGATTGAGAATGCTGAGACTCTTTAAATGCAGTTGCTCAATAAGTTAATAAATATTTGAACGGATAAACATTTGTAGCAACTACGATGCATCACAATATAAAATAAGTAACAAAGTTATAAAATATGACATATAATCTGGATTTCTTGTTTTATGTATGTATGTATGTATGGTTTCAAATTCACGAAATTCACGAATTTCAATTCCACACAGATATAGCAAATACATACATAACGTTCTCCCTTGCTAGCACGCGAAACATACCGCATTAATTAATAGATGATTGGTTCAGATACGGCAGTGCATTCCGCCCTAACAGCCTGTTTTCACCCCGTGTAGAACTGGGTTTATCTGGTGCGCCTATCATAATATTTTGGTTATTCTGCGTTCTGCCTGTTTGTATTAATAGGGTGAAATCATGTTGTTGTAAGGACCACGCGCGATTTGCCTAATCCAGGATAAACATAACCGTATTCTTCTGGGAATCGAACCCAGAGTTTCAAAGTCGAGAGAGTCCCACTTTAACTGTATGGACTATAGATATCGTCTGACAGTAAATTATTTTTATTTGTTTTAATTATTTATTTAACTCCTGAACAACAAGGACGCTTCTAAAGTCGCCTGAAGTGCAACTTTTTTGTCAACCATCATATTATTATTAACTAAGGCTGGGTTGCACCATCTTACTTTAATTTTGACAAACGTCAAAAATCTGTCAAACTCCATACAATAACACCGGTTATCGTTATAGTTACGATAAAAGTTAGGTGGTGCAACTCAGCCTAATGCCCGTTTTCCCTAATTTTTAAGTGTCCCCTATGGTAACACATAACAGGAATTTTCTTTCATAGGGGTCACTTAAAAATTAGGGATTGATGGTGAAAACGGGCATAAGAGTTCTTTTTAATTTATGATGCCTATACAGATTTAAAAACCACTTGCGAAGGATCATCGTATTAAAGTCAGCAGTCATTAGTCATTAAAAGTTATTTCATCACGTGACGTATCTATCCACGGGCACGGGTTAGGCCTCCACTGCCATCAGTCTCTGTCAGAGGCAATCGTCTGACTGAACCCCTTAAGTGGTTCTCTATATTATTAGATTTCTAATTGTTTCCCTGTTTTTGGGTTACGAAAAACTGTTCAATTATTTATGCAATCTATACTATCTATAGTAATATTATAAATGCGAAAGTAACTCTGTCTGTCTGTCTTGCTTTCACGCCTAAACCACTGAACCGATTTTGATGAAATTTGGCATAGAATTTTATGGTAGCCAGTCTAATACCTCAGGTACTGACTTATAGTAATACAAAAGATCATTTTTTTTAACTTTGTGGTAAAACCAAAATGCTGAAAATGTAGACCAAATACAGTGTAGTGTAGTTTCAGTGTAGCTATGGCCAATACCGCACCGTAATGCCTTTACCCGGTCCAACAAAGGTAAATAACCAACGGAAGGTTGCATGTTACATGCCAAGAAAAGAACCTTTCCAGAGTAGATCTTTTAAAATATTGACAGGCAAAGGAATAAAATATGCGGCCAGCGCCATTGTGCGTCTGCACGACTGTACTCGGCGGCCAGGACAAAGTATTTTCGTTACAGATCCTGTTGAATTTAGTATTTCGAATCAAAAATAAAAAAAATGACGTCAGTGCAGTTGGAGTAGAAGTACGAAATAATTTAATTCTCTCTTCGAAAAATCTCAAAAACTTACTTAGCAAGTCTTTAATTTGTTATGTAATTTCTGTTACTCATTCTGAAATATTTTAATGAATAAGCAATAACATCCTTATAATTATTCCATATTCGCTTAAAATATAATGTTATCAGAAGAGTTATTCTTTAATTACGCCTGTTTGTCAAAAAACAATTTAATTTCATCCCACCGTTACATTTAATGCGGAGTTATTCCGACGTCGTCCCAAAATGAAAATTAATGTTTTCTTTACTAAAATGTACAAAGTTAAATATGATAAATCGCAGTGGCGGAATAATTTTAATAACTCCATAACGATATTCGGACCGACCTAATTTCCGAACTGAATTTGTAATTCGGTGTCCGCCCTCAGCCGTCTTCGCAACTCGCATTTTTAATCAGAATCCCCTAGAATTTACTTGCCAATTTGAATAAAGGAGTGTCGCCATAAAGGGTTGATGGGCGCGGGTTCCGTAAATAATTCCGTGAGGGTATGCATTTCATTGATGGATAACATTTAGAACAGAAAACGTTATGTTTTATCGCAATAATTTATTTTCAGATTACGAAGGTACTTAAAAAATTTCTAGATAAGTACAAAATTACGTAAAAATGTAAAGATAAAATCTAACTTAATACATCTGGCAGATTGCAAAAGTCCATAATAAAATTTAAAACATTCTTTTTTCCACCGTTTTAATGACAGCGCCAAGGATCAGAAGTGCGGAGTGCGGTCCGAAATAGGTGGTCGCGAATTTGCATTTAAATCGAGCCCTTATAATATGAGCAAGGTGCCTCCTAGCGCCTCCAGTTATGAATAATGAGAGGTAATACCTTTTTAAAAGAAACGGGGAATATGACTCGTGGGTGCTTTACAGCTGCCGGAAGAGAACAAGTTTGATGACCAATCAGGGCAAAATTACAGGTTGTTTGCTATCTTGTGTTGTTTGTTTTTAAGCTGAAAATAAGTGTAATACAAACGAGGAAGTCACCGTTCCTTACAACCAGCGTTGCCAGACGTCCCGATTTTGGCGGGACGTCCCGATTTTTAAATCAAATTTAAATGCCCCGCGCGGGACAGGCTCGGTCCCGCTTTTCGGAGAGAGACACTCACTTCACCAGACTTTTGTTTGGAACGCCATATTATTCTAAAGAATAAAACTTTTTTAATTTTTTTCTTTTTAGGGTTCCGTAACCAAATGGCAAAAAACGGAACCCTTATAGATTCGTCATGTCTGTCTGTCCGTCCGTCCGTCCGTCCGTCCGTCCGTCTGTCCGTCCGTATGTCACAGCCATTTTTTTCCGAAACTACGAGGGCTGCACTAAAAGTATCGGGAATGGAATATTTCCACTGTTCCAGTCATATTAAAATCTATTTAATTGCAAACTCCAGGGTTTTAAAAATCGTATACCATTTATTTATTTAAAAAAAGATTCTCGGTCGTATCACAAGGTCTTGTCAAACTTGTTTAGTCGTTGAGAAAATGGAATTGACTCGAGAAAATTCAAGAGCGATGATTTATTATGACTTTTGAAGTGGTTTAACACAAAAACAGTGTGTTGACCGGATGATTTCTGCATTTGGTAATGAAGCCCCATCCAAAACCACAATTTATCGCTGGTTTCCTGAATTTCAACGTGGACGTGTCAAGCTCAGTGATGATCCCCGTCAAGGTCGTCCAAAAACTGCAGTCACCTAAGAAAACGTTGATGCTGTGCGTAAGCTGATTGAAGAAGATCGACATGTGATATACCGCGAAATTCAGGCAACTTTAGACATTGGCATGAGTCAAATACAAATAATCTTGCATGAACAATTAGGTGTAAAAAAGTTGTTTTCCCGATGGATACCGCATTCGCTCTGTGAAGAGCAAAAAGCGGCTCGCGTTACTTGGTGCGTCAGAACTCTCGGGAGATTACATGCAGGATCCTCAAATGCTGTATACAACATCGTATCAGGTGACGAATCATGGATATACGCGTACGAACCCGAAACAAAAAACCAGTCACGAGTTTGGGTGTTCGAAAATGAATTAAAGCCAACAAAAATTGTTCGTTCACGGAGTGTTGCAAAAAAAATGGTGGCCACGTTTGTCTCCAAAACCGGCCATGTTGCGACTATTCCTCTTGGGGGACAAAGAACGGTTAATGCAGATTAGTATGCTAGCATTTGTTTGCCACAGGTCGTTTCTGAACTCCGTAAAGAGAACTGCAACCGCCGCATCATCCTCCATCACGACAATGCGAGTTCTCACACCGCGCACTGAACAAAAGAGTTTTTAGAGCAAGAAAACATAGAATTATTAGTCCATCCGCCGTACAGCCCCGACCTAAGCCCTAATGATTTCTATACTTTCCCTAAAATTAAGAATGAATTGCGTGGTCAGAGATTTTCATCACCTGAAGAAGCTGTGGAAGCCTACAAAACGGCCATTTTGGAGACCCAAACTTCCGAATGCAATGGTTGCTTCAATGATTGGTTTCGTGTATGGAAAAATGTGTCAAAGTTCGCGGAGAATACTTTAAAAAGCAATAAATACATTTTTAAATAGTAATGTTGTTTCACTTCCTTGATTCCCGAAATTTTCAGTGCCGCCCTCGTATAAGAGCTATACTGTTGAAACTTGGTAAGTAGATGTATTCTGTGAACCGCATTAAGATTTTGATGCAAAAATAAAAAAATAATAATAAATATTGGGGGCTCCCCATACTTAGAACTGAAACTCAAAAATTTTTTTTTCGTCAAACACATACGTGTGGGGTATCTATGGATAGGTCTTCAAAAATGATATCGAGGTTTCTGAAATACTTTTTTTCTAAACCGAATAGTTTGCGTGACAGACGCTTCCAAAGTGGAAAAAAGAAAATGAAAAATCTAAAAAAAACATATGATGTAGGTACATTACTATAAAAACTACCTACGAAAATTGTTTTGAACGAGATCTAGTAAGTAGTTTTTTTTTAATACCTCGTAAATCGTAAACCGCTTATTACCGCGTAATCTTTCATACTAATAACTTAAATAAAAAATAATAATTTTAATTTCATAAATCAATGGTACGGAACCCTCGGTGCGCGAGTCCGACTCGCACTTGGCCGGTTTTTTTATTCTAAAGACGAATTTAACGATAGAGTAAATCTGATTTAAAATATTATTTTTTTGTTAAAATACATTTTCTATAGCTACTTTTGCTACCTATTGTCACGTAAACGTAATTTTAAGTCAAATAAAAAGATAAATATTTGAAAATCTTTGATTATATACGTTTTTTTACTATGTCCCGCTTCTGACGAAACGAAACGAAAGAATCCCGCTATTTTCACTCAAAAAGTACGAAAGTCCCGACTTGGCGAAAAAAAAAACTGGCAACGCTGCTTACAACAGACTGTAATAATAACCATTCCACGTCTGGGCATTCAGGAGATGTATTTTTGGAGTATGTACCTATTCCGATTGAATCCTAATAGGTGCAGGGAAATAAATCTTGAGTACCTATCAAGAAACGAAAGCAGGAAAATGTCACTCTTAATGTGGGACCATAACCATAACCAGACCAATAGTACCTAGGTGTCTGTTCAAAACGCGTAGAGCTACTGCGAAGCTCTTCCCTAGCCTTCTGAAATCGTTTCTTTGCTAGTCAATGTTTGGAATCTTCACCGACAATGTCCGCCAATTTCATATGAAAATGCTAACCCATAAAACCTATCTTACCAGCTCAAAAATTCATTTCAAGTTTACGAGCTACAAAAGTCGATCCAATTCATTACAGCCGCTCGTCAACTACTATGTCGCAGTAGTTTATGCCGCGTCGCTGCTTGCTTTGTTGCGTGTTGAGCATTTTGAGCATGCTCAGAATTTTACGCGAGCTTAGATCGACGCTGTATTGAAAGGAAAACATCCAATCACTTACGGTTGATGAAATGTGGGAATAAAAAGTTTGTGTGCATCGTCTTCGTCGCCTTTATTAGTGAGCAAACTTTATCAGTTTGGACTGTTATTATTTATTTACTTACAAACATTATAATTCTCACATGACTCTAGTCTTTATTTATCATTTCAATTAATATTTTCCAAAAAGTCCTACATTAAGATGCATAAAATTACATAGGACTTAACTATCGCCCACGAGAAATTCGATATGTTACATTCGCCAATTTCAAGTTTTACCTATTTCATATTTATGAAAATGGTTTCAGTGGTTTAGGCCTAAAAAAAGGTTACATACAGAATTATTTTCGCATTGATAAATCAGTATTATGTTTTCTCGATTTTAGACGTTACGAAACTACATATTCGCATTGCTAATACGGCTAGATTGTCCATGCGGGTCCGCTGCGCGTGCGGTCAGAAAACAATGGCGTCAGTGCCGAGCGTCTGCGCCCGCGCCGACATAACCCGGCCACTGCACTTTGCCCTTGAGTGCACCTGCATTTCGAGGCTATACTCTTTAGTACTTATAATCTACAAGGGCTATTCGGTTTAATTCATAACGCTTTATTTCTATTTTTTGTTTAAAATCGCAATTTAACTTACATAAAAACATGACCGGTCTGTCACAAAAATAAGCACCTTAGTAATTTATTTATAGGTATTAGTACAATTTTATTGTACCAATTCACTAGGCTGTAAAACCATTGGCTCGCTTATCTGACGCGATGCACCAAAAAACGCGCGCATTCAAAACATGGCCGCGGCAAGATCGCAATATGTCGGCCACCGTTTATTGGATTTTAGCGGAAATTTCACCGGTGTCGGCCCCGCCGCCTGCAAATAACGCCGCATATCGGGTTTTGATTCTGATTTGCACCGGGAACGCCGCATAAACGATACGCGCAAATGGAATGCAAAATGTTGCGAATACACACGCTTTTGTTCCCGCAAAAAACACTAGATACCTACGCACGAATGTCGGTAACGTATCACACATTTCGTCCATTTTCATCGGAAAACGTGTTCAGCAGTGTTAAGAGCCGACGTAAAAGCCAACCTAAAAAGCTTTCTGGTTGCGCGCCCGCCACCGAGAAAAAATACCCTTTGAATAATGGCACGAGTACGTAGGTATTACTCGTATCAGCTGCACATATAAATACACTCCCAGCAGAGCTATCTCAGCGTTCGGTGAACTATTTTAAAACAATCGAAATCTACTCACGTAGAAAATGAAGTCAATATTTTTTGTTCCAAACGAATGCAGAGTACGGATAGCAAAGAAAGCAATACAAACACTTGAAACTTGCTCGATGCTATCTTGGATTTCCAATTGAGTCTCCAAGTCCCGCTGCTCCATAAAATGCTAATAAGCTTACTTATGCGCCAAACTACTTTCAGCTTTGTCTTCCAAAGGACGAGGGATTGTCGGCATCGCATCTATCAGAAATCTCAGTGTAACAGAATTAAAGTCGACTTTGGAATTCCAAAGTCGAATCTCGGCTCCCACTCGGATCTCGCTGTTAATTGTTGAAAAGAGGAAACGTAATAAAAGTGCTAGTCTTTGAAGCAAAGAAGCTGCCCCAGGCACCTCGGAGGAGCGCATTTTAATAAATTAAAACTGCGCAAAATTCCCATTCCAATATCATTTTTTTTTCCCTTTTGCGTTCGCCTCCGCGAACCTCGCCTCTCGTCTTACATCGGTTCTATTTTATTTTTACGGGCCCGCCATTAACTATATTCCTTCATCCTATTAATACCAGGTATCTCGGAGTAACGTGAAGGTACGGTGTACGCGGACGCCTACTATCATTTGAATTCCGTCGACGGGGAGTTCTATTGCCAAAACAAACAGCGCTTCTATTAGCGTAATGACATCACGAAATTGAAGTACAAAATACGGGCTTTCACTCGATCGTTCGTTAACTCGTGCTCTCATAAAAGCCGAGTCCCTTGAATGAATTCGTAAATTAGCTTAACTTGAGTGTTTTGTTTCGCTTTCCTTTGGTAAAATGTTATGTTTTTTGTATTCCAGGTGGTGTTATTGTCACTGGAGCTGGTGGTGTGGCGCAGCGGCGCGGCGGCACTGGCCAACTGCCCCAGCGGCTGCAGCTGCAACGACGACACGCTCGTGGTGGTGTGCCAGGAGAGCCGCCTCGACGTGCTGCCCATCGCGCTCAACCCCTCCATCCAGCGGCTCATCATCCGCAACAACAAAATCAAAACCATCGACAGCTCCATGCAGTTCTACGCGGAACTGCAACACCTCGACCTCTCCCAGAACCACCTCGTCAACATACCCATAAAAAGCTTTGCTTATCAACGCAAGCTGCAAGAGTTGCACCTCAACAGCAACAAACTATCCTCAGTAACGAACACCACCTTCCAAGGCCTCAATTCCCTAACAGTACTGAACTTAAAACGAAATTTCCTCGAGGAACTCACGAATGGAGTCTTCTCAACCCTCCCCAGATTAGAAGAACTTAATCTAGGACAAAACAGAATATCTAGAATAGAACCCAGAGCATTCGCCGGACTCTCTGCCTTAAGAATACTATATTTAGATGACAATCAACTAAGTTCAGTGCCTACGACTTCCTTCAGTCTACTGGGAAGTCTCGCCGAGTTACATGTTGGCCTTAACGCGTTCTCGTTTCTGCCAGACGATGCGTTTGCTGGGCTGAACCGGCTGGCAGTTCTAGATTTGAATGGAGCTGGACTCTCAAATATTAGTGAAGACGCTTTCAGAGGACTTCCTGGATTACGGAGCCTCAACCTGTCTGGAAATAGGTTAAATGTTGTACCGACACAGCAATTGTCTGGTCTTACGAGATTAGAAGAATTGTACATTGGACAAAACGACTTTTTCGTGTTAGAAAGTCACTCATTCAAAGGCTTGAAAAATCTCAAGTTACTTGAAATTGTGGGCTCACCAATACTGGAGAGGGTCGAAAAAGGAGCATTCGAGGACAACATTAATTTGGAAACAGTAACTCTGATTAATAACAAGAAATTGTCAATCATCGAAGAAGCTACTTTGTTAGGTTTGCCAAAACTAAAGCACGTGTCTCTGAGGGATAATGCTATTGTGACCTTGAGTGACTCGGTTTTTATCGGCAAGGAGCTGAAACAACTGGATTTGAGCGACAATCCCATATTCTGTGATTGTCAAATTCTTTGGCTTCAAGAATTGTTAACTGAAAAGACAAACTTCACTCAAGTTCAATGTGCGGCTCCGGACAATGTAAAAGAAAGGAATTTGAAACACCTCGGTGCTGAGGACTTGGGCTGCATGCTCCACGACACGCGGCAGCAGACTATTATTGGCATAATCGTCGTGGCTTGCGTGGCCACAATCGTCACTCTAGTGCTAATTTTGTATAGATACCGCAAGAGTATGCAGGAGAAGCTGAAGGATTACAAGTGGAACAAGGGTCGCAAGAACCTCGAGTACCACAAGCCCATCTCCACGGAGGAGGACTGCATAGTGCGGGGCATCCACCCGTCGCAGTACCCGGCGCCGCCGCAGCACGCGCCCGGCCTCAGGCCGATTCCGGTGACGGAACTGTAGCTAGAGCTTTACGCCTCCCCGAGCGTGTTCTTCATGTCGGGCGGCCAGGGCTCGGCCCGGCGGCCGCAGCGCTCGGGAGGCGGCGGCGGCACTCTCCCCGCCAACGGATTCACGTACATCGGCGGCGACCCCCGCCACCAGCCGATGACGCTCAACAACGGCGCCCCGGCGCACCACCTCAACAACGGGTCGCTGCGCTCGCTGCCGGACAAGAAGAACAACCGGAACGGCGTCGTGTGCCACCCGGAGAACTTCCAGCGCAACCTGGACACGCGCTACTCGCGCAAGCAGGAGAACGGCTACCTGCGCAACTCCGAGACCATCCTCGGCTTCCCGCGCGCCGAGCGCGAGCTGCGCGAGAGCGACTACAGCGAGCCCGAGTACTCCGTGATCCCGGAGGCCTACGCGCGCGACGAATACCGCGCCTGCGCGCACTCCAACACCTTCAACTGTTGAGCCGCGCTCGCGCCACGGACTCTCCTCAATCGTTTGTGATCTTGTAATTCTAGCAATAAATCTTCATTCCATTAAGTTTTCTATGGACGGACTGATGTGACGGGACGTAGTGCTCTAGAGCGGTTAGTGACGTTAGTGACTCGGGTCCGGTGTACGTAAGACCAGTGAGGACTATCCTATATCGTAATTCGGTTTAAAAGAGTACCTTATTTGTAAATTATAAATTTAAGTAGTGATGGATCTATTTTTCAATGGGTTGTCGGGCATGGAAGTGTGACTTTCATCGAGTCGTACAATGTACAGCTAGTCGCGGCCGGGTGTGCGCACGAGTGCGGCGCCGCCATCGCAAACATGTGATTGTAATTATTTCTACCAGTGCGGTGGAATTTGTATTTGATTTTGTACAAAAACCATTCCATAAGAAATCTTTTAATGTCTAATATTTTATTTATAAATGAATAAATTAAGTGTGCGTTAAATAAGACACCAATATGAAGAATATTAGAGATAATGATGTAAATATATTTATACTATATTGAGAAATTTATAAAATTTAATACGATCTTGTTCTTCTAAAATTATCATAAAATTATTTCGGTATTTCTGATATTGTATTGTTTGCTATATCGACTGATATCCTACTTATGAGATTTCGTACTTCTGTCACTATTATTGTATAATATCCACTTACACCGACTTCGTATTGTGTAGGTACAGGAGCACCCGTTGTTTCGCTTGGCTCATCCATTTGTGTAATGCTCAATCCTAATATTGTATTGTAATTTACTTATTAAGATTGTTGGAATTACTTGCCCTACTTATTTACTGTGTCATATATCGCTGGAGCTGCGCAGTTGTTATTTTATTTTTTAAGTTATCATTTCTTAAACTAGCTACCGTTTTCATTTACTCCGTTGTTTTTGTTATTACAAAATGAAGACTGTGTGTATGTTTGCTGTCTGAGGAAATAGATTAGATTGCTTTATATAAAACCAAATGTTTTCTAGACTTAAATATAAAATAGATAGTCGAGAAATTAAGTTACCACAGATGACTTAATATCGTTAGGTAGGTAAACTTAATTTCTGGATTAATTAATATGATATACGAATACGAAGCAATAAAAAGAGTTCAAAATAGCCGGTGCACTGTAAACTGTTGCATTGTAATGTAATGCAATTAAGTAAAAAACAATTACGCAACATTAAAATTTAAATTTATCATTAAAACTTTTTCATTTCATCTGCAGCTAAATCTATTTAATATTTTAGTTAAGGGTTGTTTGTCGTGTCAAATATTAATTATGTATTTTTTTTAACATAATATATATTGGGGCAATATCTCTTGATGTGGAAAATCCAGTGTGCCCACAATCAAGACAAGTTTGTTGTACTTATTTAATGCATTCTAAAATTGTCTATAACAAATGCCATGTTAGTAAACTATCTATAAAATCATCGTAGGATATTTTCTTAAACGAATCCCTTTTTACATTGACCATGGACCTATAATAGGTCCATGACATTGACTGTTTATTTCCAACAAGAAGTAAGAATTTTTGGCAGCTAGCTAAGTAGGTACTACCTACCTATTAGTACCTACTTAATATTATTTATCTTTCGATGTTCAATGTTTTGTATGAGATTGGATTGAAATTCGATCAGTGTAAATAACTTAATGTCAAAACAAACATGTAAAATCTGATCCACCATATAGATGACCCACGCTGAACTGTCCCACCAAACTCAATGACAGGGGGGCGCTACCATCGTTCAACTATATGGTTTCCAACATGGCAAAAATCGGAACCAACGATCCGGTATTGACGGTGGCGCCCCACTGTCAATGTCGTCGATAGGACAGTCCAGTATTTTGGAACTATATCAATAATCCCAGGGTTATCTTGATAACAATTTCTTGCTTCTTGTTGGCCATAGACTATTATCTACAACTGAGTAAGGACCTACACGATATAATCTGATCTTATGGTGACATTTCTTTATTGTAAATATTGAGAAATTAAAGACTAAGCGACAAAGGCATGCGTTAGTGCCTACTGAATGCCTAAAAAGTATACAAGAAAATGATTAATACATATGAGAAATTGTGATTAGTGTACTTTCACGACATTGTAATAGATCATCGGTCATTTCTGTACTTTATTGTAGTTATAACCTACATACAAACTCGATAAATATAACATACCTCAAATTCGAAATTGTGTTTTATTTTTATTTTCCTTTTGTCTTCTTAACAAAGAAAAATCTCTTGTGACTTGGGGCTTGGGGTACAGATAGATGACCAATTTTGCGCAGTTGCTGCTTCACTTGAAGTCGCGGGTTCAATCCCCGTGCTTATAGCAAAATTTCTACTCTTTATGCCTTACTTATAAGTATATCAACAACAAAATTGCTGTTCATGTCATGTCAAAAATCAACAACAATGTTACTGAATATTAGTACAGTATTAGGTTTATTATCCATGGGTATTATTACTACTGAGTGCTTCTTTAAGACGTTTCCTTATTTTAATATCTAAGCAAAATCGCTAATAACTAAGTTGCTTAGCAAATTGGTAGGTAGATAAGCTCGTAAATAAGTTATCAGGATTCAGAAACAATAACAGCCTAATATAGGTATACTAATACAACGTGCTCTTTTTGATTTCCTGGAACTCTAGGGTATTAATAAGACCACTTCAAAGAATGGAATGGCATTACATTTTTTGTTAAATTAAAAAAAAATCGACATTTTTTTCACACGAAATTATTTAAAAACTTAATTTTCACTGAAATAATTCATAATTTACATAAGTACCTACACTTATCAATAAAAAGTCTGCACAAAAAGACTAGGTGACAATTTTGAAAAAAAAAACTAGATTGATGATACACTAGCTAGGTATCTTCTAAATCTAGAATCCACAATATCTCCAAAAATATGCTTTTAGAAATACTTATTCCTAAGACTCTTTAAAAACTAGTTTTTATTTATAGAATATACCCCTAAAATTTCCGGAAAACAAAAGGAGCAAGTTGTTTAAGCAAACTAAATTCTTTAAAAATAATTGCTACAAATACAGCCCAGTTCCTAGTGAACACGTACATGTAACCATATTATGAATAGTAACACAAAATAAAAATTTCAATACATTGTAATATGTACCCTCTGTGCTTTGGGAGCAGATGCTCCAAGCCACAGATGCGGCCATTTTGAGTCTGGAGCATAATGCTCCGCGCGCCACAGACGGGTAACTGTTTTAACACAAAAGTACCAGGAGAGCAGAATACGCACAGAGGTAACCATGTGACTTAATGACACGATCTTGGTGCCTTCGGTTTTTGTAAAGGCCAAATGAAATGACAAATAGAAACCGTTTTAACATTAGCTTGGCCAATCAAAATCGCCGGCAATGACATTTAGTGCAAATATCCATGTGCAACAAGATCGTCCCTCTGTGCGTTGGGAGCAGATGCTCCAAGCCACAGACGGGTAACTGTTTTAACACAAAAGTACCAGGAGAGCAGAATACGCACAGAGGTAACCATGTGACTTAATGACACGATCTTGGTGCCTTCGGTTTTTGTAAAGGCAAAATGAAATGACCAATAGAAATCGTTTTAACATTAGCTTGGCCAATCAAAATCGCCGGCAATGACATTTAGTGCAAATATCCATGTGCAACAAGATCGTAGCGTCATTCTCACACTAAGTTAGAATGAAACCCTATTATAATGCTATCTCTCTTATCCGTACTTCTTTTGACACAAACAAACAGGAGCAAGCACAACTTAAATTATGTCTTATGACACAGATCCTACGCTGCATTTTGCGAAAGTTAGTATTTGGCCGAAAAGTACTAGGAGAGCATGTCTTAAATAATCTGAAATACCACTACACAATACGTTCCTATTGCCTAGTGTTTTCGAAGATAACATTGAAAAAGCCGCAAATGACATGAAACATCATGGGCACGAATAACGTAATCAACTCTAGTAATCGTATTTACAGATAATTAGCAGAAATTATAACAAATAGGTAAATAAGTCCTTAATTTGTGTTAATAAGCTATCAGGAACATTATCAGCGTATTAATAATAAGAAAAATAAAATTGTATTCTTAGTAAACCATTGACTTTCAGTCCTGACCTTCCAAGGTCCTATAGAACCACAAGTTGTGCAGTTTAACCTATGGTGCAACTTTTTTTACTTCCGAAAACCTAAATTCAAAAGCAAAAATTCAAAATACAACTTTCGTTAAAATTAACTTTTTGTGTAATTTATTATAATACGGCAACGCATGTCACTGGCTGGATGTTCGCAGGCTTCAAAGAAAGCTTCAAAGAGTGCGAGGAAACCTGGAAAATGCCGTCACAAATAAACTGTTTTAACACAAAAGTACCAGGAGAGCAGAATACGCACAGAGGTAACCATGTGACTTAATCATTTAGCTTCATGGACTTAATGTCATGACCTCGTTGCCTTCGGTTTTTTTAAAGGAAAATTGAAATGACCAATAGAAATAATTTTAGCAATAGCTCGGCCAATCAAAATCGCCGGCAATGACATTTAGTGCAAATATCCATGTGCAATAATATCGTAGCGTCATTCTTACACTAAGTTAGAATGTGACCCTAATATAATGCTATCTCTCTTATCCGTACTTCTTTTGAGGGTAGTGGTGAAAATTCGTGACAAACCAACTCACAAACAAACAAGAGCAAGCACAAGTTAAATTAGGTCTTATGAAATAGGTATTACGGTGTGTATTTCATCATTAGAGACTATTCAGAAAAGTACCAGGAGCGCATGGCTTGCAAGTTTGAGATACCACTACGATCCTATTGCCTACAGTTTTCATAATAAAAATGGCAAAAAACCGAACTTATAAAATTGATAGTAGTGCCCTCCTGTAAATGACATATTTTTATGGTCATAACGTGGCAAAAATTGGAACTAATAACCCAGTATTGATAGTAGCGCCCTCTGTTTTGTCCACTGGCTAGTCCAGGGTCTATGAGACTACGATCTTAGCAATAACCTTAAATCCACTTTCGCCAGTATTGAAATCACATCTATTACCATAAGGATGGAAGGATGAGTGAGATTTCTGTACTTGTACAACTGATTGTCAAGACAATTTCAGAATGGATCTATCAACTATGTTGCATGTTTATAGCAGGGCTCGAACCCTACCCTAGTAATCCGATATGCGAACCAGTCTAGTGATGCATCATTTTTATTAGTAAAATAGATATCAATTAAAATAATAACAAAGGTTTACAAAAATATAAACAGGCAATATGTTAATTGTTCATTTATTTATTTATATTATGTAACATTTAGTAACATTACAAAAATGTTCAGCCTTGTAATGGGGAGATAGCCGGTTCCAGCCGATGCAGACATGATTGTAAATAAATAAAAAAATTAAATGAAAAATTAGGCGCCAGAGTGTTATGGAATATGAGTACTTTCACTTAAGCAGTAACACAAGTTAGAATTTCTCCTCCTCAAGACCGTGTTTGAAGAACATCATGACGGGGATCTGTGTGCCGTCCACATCACGGTACTCCATCATGGCGACCATGCCGTCACAGTCCATGGATTCCCCCGTGAAGAATTGGAGCTCCTTAAACCTGCCTAGGATGTCTTTCATAACTTTGTTCATGTTGGTCTTGAATACATCTACTTGGTCTGGGGCCTTCTCTTCCAATTTTGATACTAATCTGAAAAATAAAGTTGTCACATAAGTATTGCCAGAATTAACAACATTTCTAGGTTCAGTGAACATTTGGGTTATTGTCATCTCCATTTCATGAACAAACATTATGAGAATGAATGTTTTTTCACTAAAGTTATTTGCTTTTGCATCATAAGCTCCATGGGCTGACATTGAATATTCAACCCTTGGTATTAGATGATGCCACAAAGTATACATTTCGTATTTTATTAGTACATTTTCAAGCCAATTTGATCAGACAGGAATACAAAATCCCAACTAATATTATAAATGCGAAAGTAACTCTGTCTGTCTGTCTGTTACGCTTTCCCGCTTAAACCTCGCAACCGATTTTGATGAAATTTGGCATAGAGATAGTTTGAGTCCCGGGAAAGAACATAGGATAGTTTTTATCCCGGTTTTTGAAACAGGGACGCGCGCGATAAAGTTTTTCTGTGACAGACAAAATTCCACGCGGGCGAAGCCGCGGGCGGAAAGCTAGTAGTTAAATATAAAAATAAAGAGTTGCTAGACTCAAATACACTTACAGAATGTTCCCAGTAGGGGACTATAAAGAGGACTAGGGGACTTTTTCTCTTACATTGTTACATTTACTAAACATTTTAGATAAACTATTGTAATTGAGTAGTAGCAAATCTTTTATAAGCAATTTTACATACATTTCGTCACAATCATAGTTTTGCCACACCTAATACTAGTAGTGGTACATACATAGTAATATTTGCTTCACAATTTGAACTTTAAACAAATCTCAATAAGTACATTTGAATTACTAAATTACAAAGATCCAATGCATTATATGAAGTTAAAGCGAGTCATAATACTCTATTCAAGATGAACAAAGAGTCGCAAACTATGATTGTAATAAAATGCATATTGTCAAGGTAGTAGATGTAAATACTGGTAATCTAAAACTAAAGTACATGTAATTTTTGCTCTGAAAAATGCAGCTGTAATAAAAGTAATTTGATGGTACAATTGTCAAGTAAAAGTTGCCTTTTGCCTTTGATATAACATGAATAGTAAGTACAGCTAAAAGATAGTAATAATGGCCAATTGATAAGCCATGACATTGAATGTCTAACCAAAACATAGATAAGGTTGAGCACGCTATTACAGGCTATAAACAATGTTACCAATGGAATTCCATGAATTGCCCACATTTGTGAAAGCTGTTACAGAATGAGGTTAACAAAAAAGAAGAATCGTGGTATTTTCCTTAACTGTAAAACTAGGACAGCTGCATTTTCCAGTGCCAATCAACACTGAATCACTTTGGGTTGAAGTATTATCACAAGCACAACACTCACTTCTTCATGTAGTCTTTAAGGTATAACGTGTAAGATTTTTTGTCTCCAAAGGCATATGTTTCCACTAGCCTATGGTTGAGCACTATATCCACACCACTCTCCACAGAAGAGTCTGTTCCTTCATCGGCCTCTTCAGCTGAAGGGTTGAACCCTTCGATTTTGATGTCATCTTGCTTTCTAGACACCAGTTTGCCGGTGACTTCGTAAATTACTTCATCAACCAACTTGATTCTGTATGTGTCAGAGAACATCTCATCACCTGAAAATAGTAAAACAAATCTTTTACAAGCACTGAAAACATATTACCAGGTAGCATATTGTATGTAGATGTGGCACCAAATTTATAATGTTGGAAGAAAGAAATTGATGATGAGACATCACTGCCGATGAAATGTCAAAATCACAGTTCACAATATTGCACTCGATTAAAGAAATATTGACACAAAATTCACTAGCATAACACTATAATCATTATTACCGGTAATAATATCCTTATAGATCCTCATTTTGCTGGATTAGAGGCGATTAAAAATAATAAAAACCGAAACTACGGCTTCTTGCCCCAAGAACTAAACCGGAAAGGGCTATTCAAAGAAAAAAAAGAACCGTTCAGTGCTGCCATTAGTCAAAAAATTGCCAAGTCACAAACACGCAACCAAATGTATTTTTTTATTGTTGATAAAATAATTAAATCGGTATTTAAAATTATCGAATAATAATATTTTTTTAAAATCAAAATTAAAACTGCTTCCAATATTTTTAGAAATACCTGCCTTTGTTTAAAATAATGTCATCATTTGATCTAAGGGTACCTTCTTAAAAAAAGTCGTAAAAAAAGTTTTATTCATAACTTTTTGTTAATGAATTTATCACAATAGTTAAACTTGAAATAATAATTTGATATAATATTTTTGTTTTGGTACTTTATCGGATAACCAAACGTTGAACATAAAAAAATACTACCAAGAAATGGCAATCGAAATTCGCAAACGGAAATAGATGGCGCTGGCATCTTTGCAATGATGGAAGTGTTTCTCTACAATTCTACAGTTTGTAGATTATGTGGAGAAGAAAATGATAATGGAACATTGCTATATTCTTGTGAAGAAAATACTCAAAACTTGGGTGAACTTATCAATACATATCTACCCCTGAAGGTAAAACAATCAATTTTATTGTAATTGTTTTGACTCTGCAAGGAATTCAACATGGCGGATTATCTTGAAAATATTATCATTTTCATAACTTTATACATTTAGATTATTATTTTCTTCACAAAACAATTAGGAATAATTCTTCTCTAAATTTATATTGTTTTATGATATCAATTAAATGCATATCTAACGCGTTCTTGTTTCAATGATTCGTTTGTCTTGCTAACCAAATCGAATGATTGTCAATTTGCATTGTCAGCAATTTTGATGGCGCCAGTTTTTGATGCAAATATTTGTATGTATTTCAAAGTTTTCTGAACTTTTTGTAGATTACTATTTCTTGGACCTAACTGCCCAAGCTTTGGCTCATATCCCCTAATAGTAACGAATAACGCACTATTCAGTGCACATAGTTCAACTTTATAGAAAGCTTTAATTCTATGATTGAAAAGTAATTTATGTCCATCCAAGGGCAAAAGTTTTTCCTTATAAATCTTATATAATATACACTAAATCAAATCCCATTACATCTCTTTTACTTGATACACCAGTGAACATATTACTATTGTATTGGATGTTTCTAGGTATCAGATGATGGCCAACTGCCCCGTACCATCTGCCCCGGATGTACTATACAATTGGAAGCTACTGTTGAATTTTTTACTCTCATCTACAATGGCCAGGTGTGATTAAGATTAATCTTCTTTTAGTTTTCTAGTTCATAGACCTTGATCTGTAAACTATTGAATGCTTCTTTTCTTTCTATGTTTAAACTCATATGAATTTTTAAACAAGCAATTTCTGTTACAAAATATAGAAAACAAAAAGCTTATCATTATTTTATTATGATCTACAACTATCACTTCATTCAACTAACTAAAAGATTTACATTTCAGAAAGTCATCCGTGAACTTTATCAAAGAGAGAAGGAGTATAAAAGTAATAATGAAATTTCCACCATGACTGAAGAAAATGTTTTAACGGACACTATGGTCTATGAAAGTAAGGATTAATTATAAAATTTACTATTACTTAAAATAACAAGAATAACTTAAATTAACTAGAACTAATGCTTACTGATTTTCTTTTTTTTAACCATCGGGTTTGTTCGATGAGTTTGTGAGTTTAACTCTAATTTTATTACTTGTCCATATCGTCACCTATGACTGGAATACATGCTTTGTTTACTCGTAGTTTGTTTTTAAGTAAAGATGTAGTATCTAAAGCACACCTTTTTTGTAAACTGGTGTCAGGATAAATGCCTCCAGTCTTGACACTGATCGGGCCTGTTTTACATTGAAACCAGCTAAATGTACATTTGCGGGCGGCGCAGAACCGGTCTTTGTGGAAAACCTTTTTGTTCAGCAGTGGATGTCTTTCGGCTGAAACCTTAGATTAACATACGAAATGTACATTTCTGTAATACTTGCAAGCTTGCAACACTACAAGAACTGTTACCAATCACCAAACTAACCTCATATCTCCTCAGTAACAACCGACGGCGTGTATCAAGAGGAGCACCCGGCGGCGCTAGCAGCCGCCGGTTTGGACAAGCCGAAGCGCAAGCGCGGCCGCCCGCCCAAGAAGACCAAGGCTAACATGGAGAAGGCGCAGGCCCAGGATACCGCCCTGAAGCAGGCGGAGCTGCCCAAGACTGAGGCGGTGGAAACCACTGGCAAGCGGCGAAGGAAGACTCCCACGCGGTATAAGGAGGCTGTTCAGGTTGGTACTGTAGAAAAGATTTCCAAGATATTTTCAAAAAAGACAGTAAGTAAATGCTTCAGTAAGACAAATCATTGAGGACAACTCAAGGAATTATGGTATTTTTTACTCAGATATTTAGTAATAACGCTGTTATATTTCTAGAATAAGTAATTATGATTTCTAGCAAAAATAAATATGTCTTACTCTATGTTTCTATCCATAATGAGGATCTTTGAGGGATGCCTTTGTCCTGCAGTGAGCGTCATTTGGCTGAAACGCACCCTATGTCTACCTACATTATAGTCTTGAGGGCTAAGCTTTATTTTCATAGCTGAGAATTTTCTTTCCATTTTGTTTTTTAGAGACCCACTAGTGTCCCTTATCACATTTGTATTCATAAATCCACACTGTTGGATACAGATTTCGGTACCCTTATTTAGATACAACGTCACCTTCCAGGGCAAAGAGCTGGAGAGGATATTCAAAGAGGAGGGCGTGATCGACGGAGATGAAGACGAGGAGAACAAAGCCGAGGCCGAGCGCAAACGCCTGCCGAGAGAGCCCGAGGTCATCGGCCATAGAGAAGACTCTGGCGAACTCGTCGTGGTGGTTAAGGGAAAAGGCCGCGGTAGACCTAAAGGTGAGTGAATGCATCCTATAGGTTTGGCAACCTGGGGCAGAGTGCGACCGCAAGTAGCCGCCAAGAGAGCATGAGGTCATCAGCCATCGAGAAGACTCTGGGGAACTCGTCGTGGTGGTTAAGGGCAAAGGCCGAGGCAGGCCCAAGGGTGAGTGAATGCATCCTATAGGTTTGGCAAATTGGAGCCGAGCGTAAACGCCTGCCGAGAGAGCCCGAGGTCATCGGCCATAGAGAAGACTCTGGGGAACTCGTCGTGGTGGTTAAGGGCAAAGGCCGCGGCAGGCCCAAGGGTGAGTTGATGCTTGTAGGTCTGGCATTTGGGTAAGCCGGTGTGGAGTGATAGCGGCCGCCAAAAGAGCCGAGGTTATCAGGCATCAAGAAGACTGGGGAACTCGTCGTGGTGGTTAAGGGCAAAGGGCCGTGGTAGACCTAAAGGTGAGTGGATGCATCCTATAAGTTTGGCAAACTGAGGCCGAGCGCAAGCGGCCGCCGATGGAACCCGAGGTCATCGGCCATCGAGAAGACTCTGGTGAACTCGTCGTGGTGGTTAAGGGAAAAGGCCGCGGGAGACCCAAGGGTGAGTGAATGCATCCTATAGGTTTGGCAAACTGAGGGTGAGCGCAAGCGGCCGCCGAGGGAACCCGAGGTCATCGGCCATAGAGAAGACTCTGGGGAACTCGTCGTGGTGGTTAAGGGCAAAGGCCGAGGCAGACCCAAAGGTGAGTCGATACTTTATGGATCTGATTGGCTAGAGTAAGCCGAGGCCGAGCGCAAGTGCCTGCCGAGAGAGCCCGAGGTCATCGGCCATAGAGAAGACTCCGGGGAACTCGTGGTGGTGGTCAAGGGCAAAGGCCGAGGCAGGCCCAAGGGTGAGTGAATGCATCCTATAGGTTTGGCAAATTGGAGCCGAGCGCAAACGCCTGCCGAGAGAGCCCGAGGTCATCGGCCATAGAGAATACTCTGGGGAACTCGTCGTGGTGGTTAAGGGCAAAGGCCGCGGCAGGCCCAAGGGTGAGTGAATGCATCCTATAGGTTTGGCAAACTGAGGCCGAGCGCAAGCTGCCGCCGAGGGAACCCAAGGTCATCGGCCATCGAGAAGACTGGTGAACTCGTGGTGGTGGTCAAGGGCAAGGCCTGTGGTAGACCCAAGGATGAGTTGATGCATCCTATAGGTTTGGCAACCTGGGGCAGAGTGCAAGCGGCCGCCACGAAAGCTTGAAGTCATCGGGCATCGGGAAGACTCCGGGGAGTTAGTTGTGGTGGTCAAGGGCAAAGGCCGCGGCAGACCCAAAGGTGAGTCGATACTTTATGTATCTGATTGGCTAGAATAAGCAGAGGCCGAGCGCAAGCGGCTACCACGAGAGCCCGAGGTCATCGGCCATAGAGAAGACTCTGGGGAACTCGTGGTGGTGGTCAAGGGCAAAGGCCGTGGTAGACCTAAGGGTGAGTTGATACTTTATGGTATCTGGTTGACTAGAATAAGCCGAGGCCGAGCGCAAGCGCCTGCCGAGAGAGCCCGAGGTCATCGGCCATAGAGAAGACTCCGGGGAGTTAGTTGTGGTGGTCAAGAGCAAAGGCCGCGGCAGACCTAAGGGTGAGTTGATACTTGTTGCGTATCTGGTAGGCTAGAATGCTTGAACTGTACTTAGAGCAAGCCGGGGCGGAGTGCAAGCGGCCGCCACGAAAGCTTGAAGTCATCGGGCATCGGGAAGACTTCGGGGAGTTAGTTGTGGTGGTCAAGGGCAAAGGCTGTGGTAGGCCTAAAGGTGAGTTGATGTCTCCTACACATCTGGTAGTCGGGGCGGAGTGCAAGCGGTTGCGAAAAGAGTACGAGGTCATAGGCCACAGAGAAGACTCCGGGGAGTTACTTGTGGTGGTCAAGGGCAAAGGCCGTGGTAGCAGTGGCGGCGTAATAAAGGCACCCCTGACATCACGACCGTCCTTGCCATGCAGATGCGTAGTACTAATCTGCGCGACTTTGTCACCCCCTGATGCTTGGCACCTGGGGCGGACCGCCCCCACCGCCCCCTCCCCCTTACGCCGCTACTGCGTGGTAGGGGCCCAAGGGTGAGTCGATGTGTTTTATGGTTGGTAATTAGTGCTAGTCGCCTTGATAGTCCGAGGACATAGAGAAGACTGTCGAGCTCGTTGTTGTCGTCAAGAGTAAAGACCGGGGCAGGTATATTCCTTAGGGCGACCGGAGGTCGAGCGCATTCATCGGGCACCGGGAAGACTCCAGGTAGCTCGTTGTGGTGGTCAAGGGCGAAGACCAAGGCAGGCTTGGGCCTGGGGGTAAGGCGGTGCTCGTTGCATATCGGCCACTTGCAAGAAAGCGAGCGCGAAATTATCGGCCTTCGCGAAGACTCGGGTGAGCTTTATAGGTACTTGACTTAAGAATCAATCGTGTTTAGGTACCGCCCGCTCCTGGTTCTTACTTTTTATGGAACGCTGGTACTACACTAGAACGTACTCTTAACACAACGCGTTCCACTGTTCCCAGGTCGTTCGCGCCAAGGTCCCCAAGAATGCGACATCTGCGGTCTCCAATTCTCGTGCGTCGGCCGCTACATGTCGCACGTGGCATCGCACGGGCCGGTGCGCTACCGCTGTCGGGAATGCGGTGCCACGCTGCCCACGCGCCTCCAGTTTGAACAGCACCAGGCGCGTGCAGGGCATACAGGCCGCCTTGTACTGCCTGCCGACGCGGATGAAGAGGTAGGTGGCCAGTGGCATGGTGGACGGATGACCTTATGGAGGTAACAGGGAGGCGCTGGATGCTCCCCACGCGCCTGTAGTTCCAGCAGCACCAGGCGACGAGGTAGGTGGAGGCTAAATGGAATTACCAACCACTATAATTATGGTGGACAGACTTGTAGAAGGAAGAAGCTGGATGCAGGCTGCTACCAGCTGCCCACGCGGCTGCAGTTTGAACAGCACCAGGCGCGTGCAGGGCATACAGGCCGCCTTGTGCTGCCCGCCGACGCGGACGAAGAGGTAGGTCGCCGCTGCATGGTGGACAGACGAACTCGAGGCCGCTACCAGCTGCCCACGCGGCTGCAGTTTGAACAGCACCAGGCGCGCGCGGGACATACAGGCCGCCTTGTACTGCCTGCCGACGCGGACGAAGAGGTAGGTGGCCGCTGCATGGTGGACGGACGACCTCGAGCCCGCTACCAGCTGCCCACGCGTCTCTAGTTCCAACAGCACCAGGCGCGTGCAGGACACACAGGCCGCCTTGTGCTGCCCGCCGACGCTGATGAAGAGGTAGGTGGCCGCTGCATGGTGGACAGACGACCTCGAGCCCGCTACCAGCTGCAGTTTGAACAGCACCAGGCGCGCGCGGGGCATACAGGCCGCCTCGTGCCGCCCGCCGACGCGGACGAAGAGGTAGGTGGCTGCTGCATGGTGGACGGACGACCTTATGGAGGTAACAGGGAGGCGCTGGATGCTGCCCACGCACCTGCATTTCCAGCAGCACCAGGCGACGAGGTAGCTGGAGGCTAAATGGAGCTACCAACCACCATATGGTGGACAGACTACCTGTAGAAGGAAGACGCTGGATGCAGGCCGCCGCCGCTACCAACCGGGCAATCTGCAAATTATATTGGCCTATGTACAGCAGTGGACGTTCTATGGCTGAAAAGATGGTGATGAAGGACCTACGCTTAAACTTGCTAAGCCGGAGCGGTGCACCCGCGTACCGCTCCGGACATCAGACGTAGACTTTCACCTGAATTTCTCTAATTCAAGTTTAATAACTGCACAAATAAACAAAGTGTAAAACTGTTATGTTGCAGTCAAAACTCATAATCAATCAAAAGTGGTTTACTTTTGACTGATTTTCGCACTCAAAAGTGGTTTTGACCGATTATGAGTTGTGGCTGTATCACATAATTTATCACCTAAAAGTAGCTTAGAGCAGGGTTTCCCAATTTTTTTTTGCCAAGGAACCCTAATTGATTAAACTTTTCCTAGCGGAACCCCCGAACTACTCCGCCCGCACGCCCTGCCCCTCCCTTGTGCGTAAACAAGTCGGTGCGCGCGAACAACGTCGGTCACGAAACGTGGGATAGTATTTTTTACGGAACCCTTGCGGCCTTTCCACGGAACCCCAGGGTTCCGCGGACCACCATTCGGGAACCGCTGGCTTAGAGCATGAGTTCCCAAGGCGGCGGGCGCGCCCCCCTGGAGAGGCGCAAAGACCTTTAAAGGGGGGCGCGGGCCATCTGTGTACTTAAGTATAAAAAACCTGCGACCGCTGAGAAAATGCATTCCAGACTGCTTGATACGACCAATAAATAATCTTGACTGGAGGAGGGGGGGCGCGGGGAGCGCGTCTCAAATAAGTTTGGGAACCAATGGCTTAGAGCTTTGGCTCTATCAGTAAACTTCATGCTCACTCACTCATTCAAAAACATCGCTATTCCAGTTCCCGACCCACGCTGAAGTGCTAATAGAAGCTCCCAAAGATCCGCTAGCACCAGACGTTGAGACGCCAAATGTCTGCGAAGGCCTGCCCGACCTTAGCGCGGAGCCCCCGGAGCCGCCGCAGCCGGCCCAGACCACGAAGCAGGCTACGAGTGACGTCAACAATGACGTCATGCCCGACACCACTGGTGATGACAGTAAGATACATAAATATACATGACCCAAGCTGAACTGTCCCACCAAACTCAATGACAGGGGGACGCTACCATCGTTCAACTATTATGGTTTCCAACATGGCAAAAATCGGAACCAGTGATCCGGTATTGACGGTGGCGCCCCACTGTCAATGTCATGCATAGGACAGTTCAGTATTTTGGAACTATAACCGCCTCTGTGGTCTAGTGGTAAGACCACCTGCTTCAGACGCAGAGGTCCCGGGTTCGATTCCCAGTAGGGGCAGATTTTTCTGTTCGGTTTGGTTGGTGGTAGGGCTTGTTCTAAGTCCGCCTGGCTAGTCACCATCTTATCTAAGTCTGTCGCCATAACAACAATGTTAACAGCATTGTTGTGTTCCGGCAGTTAGAGGTAAGATAGCCAGTTCCTCTGTGGTTGACGATTCCGGGTGAAGCTCGTTTCCACCTTCGGCCTGATCGTCACTTACCATCAGGTGAGATACAGGCCAAGAGCTTCCTCGTTGTGGATAAAAAAAAATATTTTTGATTATTGGCAACACCAACCCAAAGTAACGATTGCATTTCTGAGGGCATACGCCCGTAGTATTCACAAACGATGCTCGCTTAAGTGAAGCAGCAAGTCGAACTCACAGCGCTGAATAGCTCTGTGATTGGTTCGTCTGTCACCCTGTGCGTCTACGCTCACTGTGAGACCTCATAGTAATGTTTCTGAATACGAGTGTTAGTTTCCTCACTAGTGAACGCGTTATAAAAATATTTATATGAAAATTTTAGTTTGAAAGTTTCCGCTAGGGGCGCTGTACAATCCGTCATACATTTAATGTCATTTTTTACGCGTTCACTAATGACGAAGTTTGATGTAAATTGTAAACTCACACTACGCCCCTTGATCACTGGCAATACCAATCTCAATTACTAACATTCTATCCACCAATCCTTGAAGGAAGCATAGGTTTAACTTAACAATCACTAGACATTTACAACGTTATTCAAAATTTTATAACTGACATTTTTTTTTGGAAAATCTTCAAACAACTATTTTTTTTATTTACAGATGTGCTCACAATGAATTTACCAAATGATCCTGAAGACGAAGAGAAAACCAAAAAAGGCAAACCGAAGTTAAAATGCAACCACTGCGACAAAATGTTCAGCTCTAAGCAAAGCAAATCTATGCACATTAAGGTACTCAACCTATTTATTTATTACTTTAACTTTTAAGCACCTTTCGACATTATTTCTCTTGTTCTAGAGTAGGTTAACTCCTCCAGCTCGATCGAACTACCGACCATCGAATTGGCATTTACCGATATCGTTAAGAAAAACGTTCTATATTATTCTTCATTAGAGTCATCTTTCACCAGGCAGCCCATTAACGCAATTATTGCCTCTAAATTCTTCTATATTATGCCCGTTTTCACCATCAATCCCTAACTTTTAAGTGACCCCGATGTGAACAAAATTTCTGTTATAAGTTACCATAGAAGTCACTTAAAATAAGGGATTGATGGTGAAAACGGGCATAAGTCTCATATTTCTCCAGGCAGTCCACCAAGGCTCGACACAGGCAATTATTGCCTCTTATTAATCTACATTAGTCTCATATTTCTCCAGGCCATCCACTAAGGCTCGACAGGCCATTATCGCCTCTAAATTCTTCTAAATTAGACTCATATTTCTCCAGGCCACCCACCCACCAAGGCTCGACAGGCAANCCATTATCGCCTCTAAATTCTTCTAAATTAGACTCATATTTCTCCAGGCTACCCACCAAGGCTCGACAGGCAATTATCGCCTCTAAATTCTTCTACATTAGTCTCATATTTCTCCAGGCGACACATCAAGGCTCGACAAGCAATTATCGCCTCTAAATTCTTCTACATTAGAGTCATATTTCTCCAGGCTGTCCACTAAGGCTCGACAGGCCATTATCGCCTCTAAATTCTTCTAAATTAGACTCATATTTCTCCAGGCGACACATCAAGGCTCGACAAGCAATTATCGCCTCTAAATTCTTCTACATTAGTCTCATATTTCCCCAGGCGACCCACCAGGGCGAGCGGCCATACACCTGCGGCGAATGCGGCGCCAAGTTCGCGTATCCTCGCTCGCTGTCACTACACGTTGTGTCGCACCGCCGCGGCAAACACGCCAAGGGATACGCCTGCGACCTGTGCGGAAAGGTATGGGACTGCATACTTTGTGTATATTGTACAGAGGCTATAGGCCAGGGTTTTCACCAAAGTAGAGATGAGACGAGAGGAAAAGGAGATGTGCGTAACTGTCAGCTGTCATACGCCTGCGACCTGTGCGGAAAGGTATAGGACTGCATACTTTGTGTATATTGTATAGAGGCTATAGGCCAGGGTTTTCACCAAAGTAGAGATGAGACGAGCCGAGAGGAAAAGGAGATGTGCGTAACTGTAAGTCTATTGCTGTGCGAATCGTGTGACGCTTTCGGGTGAGTAAGGCCCAGAAAAGACGGTGAAACGCAACTGCAACGAAACTGCAACTTTGTGATGATTCTGATGAATGAAACTGAAACTGAAAGTTTCAAACTGGTCGCGTCATGTGTGGTCTCTCAACGGACGCTATGGCAGAAACTTAGATGCAACTCAAAAGTAACTAGCAGTTGCAGTTTTTGTAGTTGTTGTTTCTTGCAGTTGTGTTTTCGAACTCCTCCTATGTTCTTCTGATTAATTTCGTTGCGGGTCCAATGACAGTTTAACTTTCCCCCGGGACAAACTTGACCTTCATTGGTTGGGTTTTTGTGGCGGTCAAGCTGTAGATCCTGGCTACACAGGAGTTGCAGTGGTGGGAACGAGAGGTGGGAATAGTCCCGCCAAAGAAGAATGTGCTAGAGATGTCTAGCGGAGCGGTCTACGTGTACATAAAATAGGATTGCTTTTCCACGTCAAGTATTCCTTTGGGTAATTTTTCACTTAAAGGCTGATGAACTTCATCTATTTTAACTTTTAAACAATCCCACAGGTCCTCAACCACCCGTCATCCGTGGTGTACCACAAAGAAGCGGAGCACGCGGGCCAGCGCTACATCTGCAGCAAGTGCGGCAAGCACTTCAAGCACAAGCAGCTGCTCGCGCGCCACCAGCTCGTGCACTCGCAGCACCGGCCCTTCACCTGCAAGGTCAGTCATGAGTCAAGGAGCCGTGAATATCACCTTGTCACGCAACTGATATTGGTATGACAGAGGTCCTTCTTTGAACTGCACAGGTACACCTTTTTACTGCACAGTTCCAACTTTGAACTGCACAGGTCCATCTTTGAACTGCGCAGGTCCACCTTTAAACGGTAAAAATCCACCTTTGAACTGCACAGGTCCACCTTTGAACTGCACAGATCCACCTTTGTTTTGCACAGGTCCACCTTTAAACAGCACAGGTCCACCTTTGAACTGCACAGGTCCGCCTTTGAACTGGGCAGGTCCACCTTTGAACTGCACAGGTCCGCCTTTGAACTGGGAAGGTCCACCTTTGAACTGCACAGGTCCATCTTTGAACGGTACAGGTCCACCTTTAAACAGCACAAGTCCACCTTTAAACAGCACAGGTCCTCCTTTGAACTGCACAGGTTCACCTTTGAACTGCACAGGTCCACCTTTGAACTGCACAGGTCCACCTTTGAACGGCACAGGTCCACCTTTGAACTGCACAGGTCCACCTTTGAACTGCACAGGTCCACCTTTGTACTGCACAGGGCCACCTTTGAACTGCGCAGGTCCACCTTTGAACTGCGCAGGTCCACCTTTGAACTGCACAGGTCCACCTTTGAACTACACAGGGCTACCTTTGTACTGCACAGGGCCACCTTTGAACTGCGCAGGTCCACCTTTGAACTGCGTAGGTCCATCTTTGAACTGCACAGGTCCTCCTTTGAACTGCACAGGTCCACCTTTGAACTACACAGGGCTACCTTTGTACTGCACAGGGCCACCTTTGAACTGCGCAGGTCCACCTTTGAACTGCGTAGGTCCATCTTTGAAATGCACAGGTCCACCTTTGAACTGCACATGTCCACCTTTGTACCACCACACACGGTCATTTTTGTGTCGCACTCGATCTCCTATAATAATAACACGTCCATCTTTATGCCGCATTACGATACTGCATGTTTATTTCCATTTTTATTAGTTACGTCTTCAGTGAGGGCAGACCCTCTTGGTGGACCGACGACCTGGTGAAGGTCGCGTGAAGTTCCTAGATGCGGATAATGCAAAATCGGTCGTTATGGAAATCCTTGGGGGAGGCCTTTGTCCACAGTGTTCGTCATTTGGCTGAAACGAACGAACAAACTGTATAATTTTTCTCTATTCTAACTTCCAGACTTGCAACGCGTCGTTCAAGACGAAGGCGAACCTTCTAAACCACGCGCTGCTCCACTCAGGCGTGAAGCGCTTCTCATGCGAGATTTGCAAGCACAAGTTCGCGCACAAGACCAGCCTCACGTTGCACATGCGATGGCACACAGGTATGTCTTATTACTTGGTAATAAAGTTACATTTTGCGCGTCAGGAATCAGGATTGCTACACATAAAGACAGCCGGCACTTCTTTCTGTCTGCTGTCACTTCGGCAGTGTTGGTTGAACGTCATTTTTTTCCGTCGGGAAATGCTTTGTGCATACGCATACCCACTGACTGTCTCCTTCGGCCTATTTCTGGCGGGGATATTCTCTAAAAACCCGACAGTGTCCTCTGGGGCCATTGGAGCCTCGAGTTAATGTTCTAAAATTGGACATTCGTCGGCGGATCATCATCATCTTCTTAATTTTAGCCATAGGACGTCCACTGCTGAACATAGGCCTCCCCCAATGACTTCCACATCGCACGGTTGGTAGTGGCCTGCATCCAGCGCCTTCCTGCTACCTTTATCAGGTCGTCGGTCCACCTTGTGAGTGGACGTCACACGCTGCGTTTTCCGGTACGCGGCCTCCATTCCAGAACCGGCTCATCTGTTGAACGACAAAGCCAACCCGGAGAAATTACCAACTTATACGGGGCATATTATTCTTAATAACTCAGCTGCCCGTTTGTGCCGATTAATGCCTAACTCACTTGTGTATGTAACAACCCTCAGATTTTAATAAAAGTCGTCATTTTTAGGTCAGAAGCCGTATTCATGTGGTTCCTGCGGCAAGTCGTTCAGCCAAAAGGGCAACTTGTCAGAGCACGAGCGCATCCACACCGGCGAGAAGCCCTACGGATGCACGCTGTGCGGGCGCCGCTTCACCACCTCCTCACAGCACCGCCTGCACGCGCGCCGCCACGCCGCCGAGCGGCCCTTCGCCTGCAACCAGTGCGGCAAACGGTAAGTGTAGCAGTATTAGGTCCCAGTAGCTCGCGTGAGCCCGTCGTAGCTCCCAGTAGCTCGCGAGAGACCGTCGTAGCTCCCAGTAGCTCGCGTGAGCCCGTCGTAGCTCTCAGTAGCTCGCGAGAGCCGTTCTTAACTCCCATTAGCTCGCGAGAGACCGTCGTAACTCCCACTAGCTCACGCAAGTGCGTCGTAGCTCACGAGCGCATCCACACCGGCGAGAAGCCCTACGGATGCACGCTGTGCGGCCGCCGCTTCACCACCTCCTCACAGCATCGGCTACACGCGCGCCGCCACGCCGCCGAGCGGCCCTTCGCTTGCAACCAGTGCGGCAAGCGGTGAGTGCAGCAGTATTAGGTCCCAGTAGCTCGCGAGAGACCGTCGTAGCTCCCAGTAGCTCGCGCAAGTGCGTCGTAGCTCCCAGTAGCTCGCGAGAGCCGGTCGTAGCTCCCAGTAGCTCGCGCGAGCGCTTCGTAGCCATCAGTAGCTCGCGTGAGCCCGTCGTAGCTCTTAGTAGCTCTCGCGAGTACGTCGTAGCTCCCAGCAGTTCGCATGAATACGTCGTAGGTCGCAGTAGCTCGCGTGAGCCCGTCGTAGCTCCCAGTAGCTCGCGAGAGCCGTTCGTAGCTCCCAGTAGCTCGCGTGAGCCTGTCATAGCTCCCTGTAGCTCACGTGAACCCGTCGTAGCTCCCAGTAGCTCGTGCGAGTACGTCTTAGCTCCCAGTAACTCGCCTGAGCGCATCGCAGCTCCCGGTAGCTCATGCGAGTACGTCGTAGCTCCCAATAACTCGCAGCTCCCAGTAACTCACGCGGTCGTATCGTATCTCGTGCGAGCCTCTTGTTGCTCCCGAGCACACGAGCGTATCCACACCGGCGAGAAGCCCTACGGATGCACACTGTGCGGGCGCCGCTTCACCACCTCCTCACAGCACCGCCTGCACGCGCGCCGACACGCCGCCGAGCGGCCCTTCGCCTGCAACCAGTGCGGCAAGCGGTGAGAGCAGTAGTAGTAGTAGCTCGCGTGAGCCCGTCGTAGCTCCCAGTAGCTCGAGAGCGCTCCACACCGGCGAGAAGCCCTACGGATGCACGCTGTGCGGGCGCCACTTCACGACGTCCCACAATGTGTTATGGGACTGTATAATCGGACATTCTCATTTATTTGATGAACCGTATAGAGCTCAGTTATACAAACATGATAGTAAAACTCCCGTTTGAAAATTCCACGTAGTTTTCGCGGTTTAAAAATTCAAAGTTACCTATTTTTTTACTTCAAAATTATGCAAAAATATTCTCACTCGTTAACTAATAACATTTAATTCAGAAATGTTATAATACTTCATAGAGCTCTTAAAACTACAAGTATAGCCTGACCAGGAACATAAAAACCCTGGCATAGAGGCGCGTCAATTGCATTTGATAGTGCAACACTGAGTACAGTCGTAAGTACTTGTGTTAAATTAATTGGCTAACTTTATGTATCAGGATTCAGGATTACGGGCTAATTTGATATTATCATAAATTAACGAAAACATATTATTATAGGTAACCTGGTTTAAATAAATTAAATGAAACCATCAATCGAGCTAGTAGGATTTATTTTATTATTTATCAATAATCAAATTCAGAACTTGAATATTCAACTGCAATGTTTGCTCATGAACGCTTCAAACTCGGTACTTCTTTCCCAATTCCATAAAATTCAACACTTACAAAGTGACAAAAATATTTAATATAGGTAGTTGAAACAAACCACAGCTAATTTTCATAGTGGACTGTACTATGCGATAAACATGTCANCGTAGGTCGCAGTAGCTCGCGTGAGCCCGTCGTAGCTCCCAGTAGCTCGCGAGAGCCGTTCGTAGCTCCCAGTAGCTCGCGTGAGCCTGTCATAGCTCCCTGTAGCTCACGTGAACCCGTCGTAGCTCCCAGTAGCTCGTGCGAGTACGTCTTAGCTCCCAGTAACTCGCCTGAGCGCATCGCAGCTCCCGGTAGCTCATGCGAGTACGTCGTAGCTCCCAATAACTCGCAGCTCCCAGTAACTCACGCGGTCGTATCGTATCTCGTGCGAGCCTCTTGTTGCTCCCGAGCACACGAGCGTATCCACACCGGCGAGAAGCCCTACGGATGCACACTGTGCGGGCGCCGCTTCACCACCTCCTCACAGCACCGCCTGCACGCGCGCCGACACGCCGCCGAGCGGCCCTTCGCCTGCAACCAGTGCGGCAAGCGGTGAGAGCAGTAGTAGTAGTAGCTCGCGTGAGCCCGTCGTAGCTCCCAGTAGCTCGAGAGCGCTCCACACCGGCGAGAAGCCCTACGGATGCACGCTGTGCGGGCGCCACTTCACGACGTCCCACAATGTGTTATGGGACTGTATAATCGGACATTCTCATTTATTTGATGAACCGTATAGAGCTCAGTTATACAAACATGATAGTAAAACTCCCGTTTGAAAATTCCACGTAGTTTTCGCGGTTTAAAAATTCAAAGTTACCTATTTTTTTACTTCAAAATTATGCAAAAATATTCTCACTCGTTAACTAATAACATTTAATTCAGAAATGTTATAATACTTCATAGAGCTCTTAAAACTACAAGTATAGCCTGACCAGGAACATAAAAACCCTGGCATAGAGGCGCGTCAATTGCATTTGATAGTGCAACACTGAGTACAGTCGTAAGTACTTGTGTTAAATTAATTGGCTAACTTTATGTATCAGGATTCAGGATTACGGGCTAATTTGATATTATCATAAATTAACGAAAACATATTATTATAGGTAACCTGGTTTAAATAAATTAAATGAAACCATCAATCGAGCTAGTAGGATTTATTTTATTATTTATCAATAATCAAATTCAGAACTTGAATATTCAACTGCAATGTTTGCTCATGAACGCTTCAAACTCGGTACTTCTTTCCCAATTCCATAAAATTCAACACTTACAAAGTGACAAAAATATTTAATATAGGTAGTTGAAACAAACCACAGCTAATTTTCATAGTGGACTGTACTATGCGATAAACATGTCAGTCAATTTGACAACCTTTGTCGGAAACATTATTCAATGAAAATATTGTCCGAACCCTTAGTATTTCTCTTCGACAAATACTTTAACACATTGTGAACCACTTTTCTTTCACGACTATAAAAAGATTTTAGCAATTTAATTTACAAAATCAATTGCACACATTTAAAATAAAGTTTGTTTACACTTTGACAGCAATAGATTGACATGCAAGGTGACATGTCAATGAAGTTTTCAGTTACTGTTGCCATTAAAAGAAATTAGTACCATTAGTTTTCCGCAACATGGCGAGGGTTTTTATGTTCCTGGTCGGGCTATAATAAGCATATTAAGTGCTTCGTAAACGCATTCAGTTAATTAGGAAAAATTATTTTAGTGATTTTTGTTTTTATTTTTTTTCTCAATTATACCTTAATATATGCAACCATTTTTAATTGCAAGATATAGTCTGATATTTAATCTAATTGTATAAAAAAAAATCAGCTTTATATATAGCTCCCAGTAGCTCGCGTGAGCGTAATGTAGCTCGCGGGAGTGTATCATATTTCCTAATAGCTTCCTAAATAGCTTCCTAATAAAACTCGAGGATTTAACCCATCTACATGTCGCAGGTTCCTCTCCCGGGCCGCGTACGCAGCGCACGCGCGGCGAGAAGCGGGCGCGCGAGCGCACCGCTGCGGCTGGTGCGGGCGCGGCTTCGCGGAGCGCTGGGCGCTGCTCAAGCACGCGCGCCGCCACACGGGCGAGCGACCCTTCCGCTGCCCGCACTGCCCGCGCACCTTCGCCGACTGCTCCAACATGAACAAGCACCGCAAGGTAACTGCCTAGTGCCTGCTCGAGCACGCGCGCCGCCACACGGGCGAGCGACCCTTCCGCTGCCCGCACTGCCCGCGCACCTTCGCCGACTGCTCCAACATGAACAAGCACCGCAAGGTAACTGCCTAGTGCCTGCTCGAGCACGCGCGCCGCCACACGGGCGAGCGACCCTTCCGCTGCCCGCACTGCCCGCGCACCTTCGCCGACTGCTCCAACATGAACAAGCACCGCAAGGTAACTGCCTAGTGCCTGCTCGAGCACGCGCGCCGCCACACGGGCGAGCGACCCTTCCGCTGCCCGCACTGCCCGCGCACCTTCGCCGACTGCTCCAACATGAACAAGCACCGCAAGGTAACTGCCTAGTGCCTGCTCGAGCACGCGCGCCGCCACACGGGCGAGCGACCCTTCCGCTGCCCGCACTGCCCGCGCACCTTCGCCGACTGCTCCAACATGAACAAGCACCGCAAGGTAACTGCCTAGTGCCTGCTCGAGCACGCGCGCCGCCACACGGGCGAGCGACCCTTCCGCTGCCCGCACTGCCCGCGCACCTTCGCCGACTGCTCCAACATGAACAAGCACCGCAAGGTAACTGTCCAGTGCCTGCTCGAGCACCGCTAGGTAACACCCGACACGCTATTTATTTTATTTATTTATGATAGGTACACCAACAAAGTCATACATTTTATACATTACAGTTATACATTTTATACAATATAATATACAGTTCATACTTTTTAACGTGGTTTAACACATGATGCGTATATGATCTCAATTACTATACCAGCGCTTAACTCAATCAGTGTCTGAGGTATGGGAACGGCACGAGAGAGGTGACATTGACATATTATTACGTCACAGAGCATATAAATCTGAAGTATATCTGAAGTCTCGCTGACGTTTGACATCTCATAAACACCCTTTCGTAATGGCGTTCTTCGCTTGCAGTCAACATGACAATAATTAACAGTATCTCGTTGCGATTTCACATGTGACATCATCGATGTGACATGCAATAAATAATTTGAATTTGAATTTCTTTATTTTAATATACTAGCGGCCGCTCGCGACTTCGTACGCGTGGATCCCGTTTTACCCCCTTAGGGGTGGAGTTTCGTAACATCCTTTCGTAGCGGATGCCTACGTCATAACATCTACCTGCATGCCAAATTTCAGCCCGATCCGTCCAGTGGTTTGGGCTGTACGTTGATAGATCACTAAGTCAGTCAGTCAGTCAGTCACCTTTGAGTTATACATACTTAAAGTCTGTTCGCCAAGAGTTGATAAATATTATGAAATGTCTTGCAATAGCGACTGTCGCTTTATTATCGCATTCTGTATGGCGGGCGTCGTTTGTCACAACGCGCACTGAGTACCATGGTACGAGCCACGCAGCTGTCGTCAAGCGCCCCGGCCGCAATGTGTGAAACAGAATAGATTTATTTCACATAAGACCGAAATGAATGGTATGACAGTGGGCAGGGCTTTGCCCAACATTGGGATACACTGTAAGCCACTTCATAGTAATGAAATACTTTTTATCCAATACATGGACGCCACGTGTTTGATCCGTATACCCACGTATGCCCTAACCGGAATAATTCCCGTAAATTTAAAAGAGATAATGATAAATCTAACAACTTTTTCATTATATAGACAAAAATAATTAGCGGGCCGCAATTTATAATGAGTTTAGAACATCTGATATTTAAATTTTTTTTATCAACTCTCGGCGAACAGACTATAGATTAAAAATTAAAAACCGTGACTCATCTGAAACCTTTGTTCCCCACAGCAAGTCCACAAACAAATCAGCCTTCTAGCACCGGAGCCCGAGCGCTCCGCCCCCGTGGCGATCGTAGCGGAGCCCTCGCCCGAGCCCGCGCTCGACAACGCTGGGGATTCGGATTCTGAGCGCGTCATCTACGTGGCCTACGACGTGGGCTCAGACGAGCCCGCCTACCACATCATTGATGCTGAACAGGTAGCCTTGTAGATACATATAGAGCCCGGTCTGTGAGTACGTAGAATTTTGTCCAATGACCCCAAGCTACCATCCTTATCGCTCGCGCGTAATTATGTTGCTGTCGCGACTGTGCGACGCGCGCTCGCAGTGAGTGCGCGAGCGAGACAGCAACATAATTACGTGCGAGCGACAAAGATGGGCAGCTTGGGGTCATTGAACGGGATTCTACGTGCTCACGGACCAGGCTTTAGATACAATACGCTGTCTCACGCACACAAGTGAAAGGCAGTCACGTGACATCGTTATGAATGACAGTCGTACGGCAGACGCCGGCGAGGACGGACGCGCCGCAGTAAGACGCTTGGTGTGACGGTGAGCCAGTGAATAGTGCGTGCACATTTAGGTACACTACAAGCAGGTATACAGGAAAGTTAGCATGAACGCGGAACAGGTAAAGCCTTGTAGATACAATATAGAGAAGTCCACAAACAAGTGAGCCTCCTGGCGCCGGAGCCCTCGCGCGGTGCCCCAGTGGCGATGGTAGCGGAGCCCTCGCCCGAGCCCGCGCTCGACAACGCTGGGGATTCGGATTCTGAGCGCGTCATCTACGTGGCCTACGACGTGGGCTCAGACGAGCCCGCCTACCACATCATCGATGCTGAACAGGTGAAGAATTATACTCATTTCAGCCACAGGATATCCGCTAAACATAGGCCTCCGCCAATGATTTTCAGATCAGCCGGTTGCAGTTGGAAGCTGCTCGCATCTAGCGACTTCCTGCAACCTTTATAAGCCATTATAAGTTCACCTTGTGGGGAAGCCTTGCAGAACCATACAAAATATCCTTATTTTATTTTAAGAACAAAAAGACAATACCATTAGACGATTAACGAAACGACCATATTTATTTTTCAAATGTAATATCAAATACATATTAATTTTATTCCCCAGGCATTAGAGCTCCAAGAACCCGAGGAAGAACCTGAGATCAGCCAGCCGGAGCCCACGCAACACATGCCGGTGAGCTCAAACTTTTTATATGGCAAAACTTCAGACATATTTATGCCGTGGATGATTTGTGACGTCACATGTCACCATGCAGTCATCTACACTGATATTATAAAGAGAAAAGATTTGTTGATGGGCTTCGAAACTACTGGACCGAGTTAAAAAAATCCTTTTACCATTATAATCATATTCTGATGAAAATAGGTGGTACGAAGCTCGCCGGGTCAGCTAGTGCTTTACGCCTATAGTATCAAATAGACGTGTTGACACCACCAATCAATTGACGTACTTTTTAAAACTGTCAAAACGAAACTCCCATAGATTTTGTATGGCATAACAAGTAAGTGACGTCACTATTTTGTCAACTCAAACTACTTTTTCCAATTAAAATGCAACCAAAAATCTTAAATTACAGGTAATTTAAAATGAATTACATTTTTAAGACCAGAATGTATTTTTACAAAAGTTGTAATTTTGAATTATTGTGGAAAGGTGTCAAAAATAAAAGGTGTTTATGGTGTAGGTGACGGACGAGCACGGCAACCCGCTGCACTTCACGATGCAGGACGGCACGCGGCTCGCCATCACGTCCGCCGACGGGCACTCGCTGCAGGTCGTCACGCGCGACGGACAGACGATCCCCGTCGAGATCAACGGCTACGCCGAGCCCGAGGTCAGTGAGACACTCGCATCTGATGCAGGACGCACGCGGCTCGCATCCGTCCGCCCACGGGCACTCGAGGCAGGTCGTCACGCGCGACGGACAGACGATCCCCGTCGAGATCAACGGCTACGCCGAGCCCGAGGTCAGTGAGACACTCGCGTCTGATGCAGGACGCACGCGGCTCGCATCACGTCCGCCCACGGGCACTCGCTGCAGGTCGTCACGCGCGACGGACAGACGATCCCCGTCGAGATCAACGGCTACGCCGAGCCCGAGGTCAGACCCTTTGCAGGCCTGTTCATCTCCGCGAGTTTACATCGAAAACAAAACACGCACGATGGCCCACCTACAGGATACTATTCGACAAGGCCTCACATACGAGCGAACATTGACTCACGCACGCGTATTCTTGTGTATGATGGAAGAAAATAAAGAAAATGGCGTATTTAACTGTGCAGTATTTAACTGCCTAAATAATAATAAAAACACAGAATGTACTTTTTTAAGTTGGCTCAAGATACTGAGAGGTAAATAAGTAGTTAATATTATTCATGATAATTCATGCTAAATCATGTATTTCCTCCGCCATTTTCCGCAGTTTGGCACCTCACGTCACATAATTTTACCGAAGTCAGCCCTATAGCTTCGGCGCAGTGCCGATCACTGACGTTTGTCAACAAAATGGGCTTGACTCTTGAGACAGGCTAAATTACACCATATTGTTAATGACATTGAGCATACATTTTTTTAAATACCTTCGCGAAGTAAAACTTCTGTACGTAGTACTTATTATTATTCTGTGCCCTTTGTTTATACCGATTCATCATCATCATCAACATTTCAGCCACAGGACATCCATTGCTGAACATAAACCTCAATTTTTTTTTCCTTTTCTATTCTGCTACTTGGCAATCTCTTTCTGAGAAACAATAATCCAATCGTCTGTCTGATTCCAATCCGGTTCTTGAGGCGTTCAGTAAGAAACTAGTCCAGTGAGTCATCTCTTATTCTTTCACTGTATCTTTTCGCTAGGATTTGAATGCTATGTCTCTTCAGTCTTGAGAAGTGGTGACTGCCAGTTCCTTGCAGTTGAGAGGCGAGTTCGTTTCGGTGACTATCCAGTCTCAGTTGGTAACTTTTACTGTGCTTTTCAATTTGCTGTTTCACTGTATCCAGCTTATCCATATACATAATCTTGTTACTGACATAGGAAGGTATCTTAAAAATGCCTGGTTTTACTCTGGAACCTCTGCTATCTGTAACTAGCCACTGCTGAATACAAGCCTCCCCCAATGATTTACATAACGCCCGGTTGGTAGCGACCTGCATCCAACGCCTTCCTGCTACCTTTATGAGGTTGTCTGTCCACCTTGTAGGTGGACGTCCCGCGTTTTCCGGTACGTACGTAATACCTGCATTGTTATGTATTAAAAAAACGTGGATTCCACTCCAGAAACTTGCTACCCCATCGGCCGTAAGTTCTGCGTACTATGTGCCCTGCCTATTGCCACTTCGGCTTCCTAATCCGATCGACAAATCAAAGTGAACGCAGCCTACATCATGAATGAACAACATCGTCGGTCAGGGCTATTGATCAGCGGTCGTGAAAAGGCAATCTGTCAGCGGTGCGGTTTGCGTTCTTTGCTCGTGCCCGTACGGTCATACCGCATCAATACAAAATGTATAGAGACCGGCAATGTTGTTCATACATGATACGGGCTACATTCACATTAACCTGACCGGAGACAGAACGCATCCAGTGTGACAAATCCTTGAACGCTGTGACATCCTATGTACATAATATGTAATGAGGGCTATCGTTTTAGCGCTCACCAGTTGGCGCCACTGTAGAGTAAGGTCCTGTCACTTGCTAGTAGCGAAGACAGTGGCGCCAACTGGTGAGCGCTAAAGTGGTAGGAGGACTATCGCATTTGCACCCATCAAGATGGCGCCACTGTAGAGTAAGGTCCTGTCAATCGCCAGGAGTGCCAACTGTTAAGTATAAAAACGATAGCCCTCATTGTTAACAAAATGTTACGAAAAGTAATAATAATACGCTGTCCGGCAGGAGGTGGACAACCCGGACACCATCGTGCACCAGCTGCACCTGCAGAAGAGCGTCGACGGCGCCGGACACCTCTACGCGCTCGTGTAGGCGTCACGTGACGTCACTCCGCGCGGGACACGGCACGTCACACCAGGGATGTTATGGATATCCGTAACCGTAACCGAAACCGATTCAAGATTCGGATAGTTTCGGATATGCAGTTTAAATTGTTTTTTTGCAGAGCATTTTAGTAAAGGCATAACAGCCTGATTTACCTTTATAATGCCATCTAGTATCAATTTATATTTTTTTATTACTTTTTATTTGATGTAAAGTGTGCGGCCATGTATGAACCGTGTTGGACAACTATTGCAAATTGCATTCTAAAAAGCACAGATATCCGTAACCGTAACCGAAACTTTCAGATATCCGAAATAAAAAAATATCCGTAACCGTAACCGAAACCGGTATAATGTTATTCCTATATCCGTAACCGTATCCATAACCGATACTACATATCCATAACATCCCTACGTCACACCACGCACGTAACATACCAACGACCGCTAAAACTCTGTTCGTTGGTTACCAATGTTGCTGTACTGTCAAACATAAATATTACGCACTGTTACAATTTTAGTGACCATTAATTCACATTGCTACGGAAATTAAGTATGTATGCGGAACCTCTACATTTCTTTTAATAAACCCGCCGCCCAGCGCCGCCTCATAAAATGTCACACATAATATCACGCAAAGAGCACGATGAATACATATACCTTGTACAAGTGCCTAAATTAGTTCATTTTCAACCGACTTCAAAAAAGGAGGAGGTCTCAATTCGACCCGTATGTTTTTTTTTTTTTTCTATGTTTGTTACGCGATAACTCCGCCAATTATGAACCGATTTGAACAAATCTTTTTTTGGCGTATAGGTAATACCTCAAGGGTGGTCCCATTTAAATTTAATAATAAAAAAAACAACCCCCAAGGGTGGAAAATTGGGGATGAACTTTTTTATACGCAATATCTCCGCCGATTATAAACCAATTTGAACGATTATTTTTTTGTTGAATAGGTATTATCAAANTTTTTGAATAGGGAGTTACATAAGTAGGCTTCATTAACCTCTGCTAGAGTACAAATCGGTGATTATCTTGGCATACACATACGAAACGTAAGATGGCTTTGGACATTTCTAAAAATTATTAAAGTGATAATAATATGATTATCCAACTTCCAATTACTCGCGTAATTAGGTAATGCGATGCGAATGCTTATTTAATCTAATGATTGCTAATTCATATTATTTACATTATATTCTAATCTAATAAAATATTACGTTTAAGGGCACCAACCGTTAGTAATTAAAAAAGTAAAATATGTACCATTGACAAATACTTAGCACTGTAGTCGAAGCTAAAAGTAGTGTTAACGTTACACAATTTATTTAGGTAATATAAATAATTCGATACAATATTGAAATTAAATAGACTGAAATAAACTCAATAAACTAAACGTAATGATTAAAACCAAATTAAAAATATTTTAACTAACAATAAATATAATTTTATTATGATGATTATATTTTCTGATCGATTCTTTTTAACATTGTTTTTTGATTGAGTAGTTTTATGATTGGTTTTGTGAAACAATACATTTGATTAATTATTACATTACAATTATTATAAATATTGAATGAAAATAATACTCAGAAGCAAAAATTGATTTTAATAATAGTTATTTCATATTTTACGATTAAGTAATGTAGTCTGTATTTTATATAAATTCTAGCATCATTAAATAGACCAGTCAGCCACAGCCAAATAAATTATATTTTATATACAATCATATTATTAAACAAGCGTATACTCTTATGATGTAACGAAACCTGGCAATGCCTTAACAACTGTTGCAATAATATCAGCATTTATATTAATAGTGAAATTTAATAAAATGTTAAGCTTTTCCGCATTCTAACCCTTTAACCACGTGATATAAAATATATTATATTCGCTTAAACAGCATCCAACAAAGTAATTTAATTAAGTATCATTAATAAATATAGATCTAGCTTGATTTATGATTGTGAGTGTAATCGTAGTGGATAACATTTAAAAATATTATGAAAAAAGAATACTACTTTAAAGCAATGTTGTTTGCTCAATATTTTTTGCTATTATTTTAATTAGTCACAAAAATACAAATGTAGTTTTAGTTATTTAATTAGCCAGTATTAATTTTATGTAGATTGATTCGATGTAAATATTATTAATAAAAATGTTATGTCAATTCATTTCTTTTATTTTTATACCTTTTGTCCTATAAACAGAGTGCCTCAACCATTAATTATAGAGTTTTATTATATATTCATATTATATTTACCTTTAATCTCTACGCTGAAACAGCAACACCATTACTGCTTATCGAAACACAATCGTAATGTAAGTAAACTTCATACAAATTGTTTGTTAGATCATCATCAGTTTAGGTAGGTACAGTAAACTGTCTGTGGGTACATAGGCTCTTTGTAACCACATCTATAAATTATCGTCTGCGAACTGCGATCACGTAGACATGCACTATATTTTCACTACTCTGTTTAAGGCATCACAGATTTGAGAATGTCTACGGATGACATTTAGCACTTTTAAAACTACGCTTGTAACGCAATGTCGACGTATGGTTGCGTCCGCGTGCCGGCGACTACTAGTCAAAGAATAAGTGGGTAGGTGGGACTTTTGGCGGATGCACGCGACACTAGCGCCGCGTAGGTACCATTCACATTCATTCTTTCTTACGCAGGCGGTTGGCGTGGTTACTGCGATGTCTGGAACTAATACATAATGGAAGTTGCGTAGGCGCATCTTTAACGTTTCCGTGCAGGATATTGTTGTTCTAAAAATGATAGCTTTTTTATCGGTGTTGAACTCTAAATGATACTGACTGAAATACCAGCTGTAATGATAAAACTGTTTACCCTAAAAACCTGCACTTATTTTTTGTGAATGGATATCATCTACCCGGACTGACGAAGCAGAAAAGAGGAAATAAAACAACTGAGTAATATGAAATTCAATATTATTTCGTTATGCTTTTTAATAATACAATATATTTGCATACCATATACTATCGGTAGTATATTTATTATTGATGACCAATCATTAAACAATGAAAAAATGATATTCATCAATTCTCGTTTAACATTCTTTTAATAAATAGCTGTATACAAAAACAATTATTTACAGGATAAGGCAGTACAATTACCACGTAAAATGTGCCTCGTCTTATTTTAGCTATACAAGCAGTAAAAAAATGGAAATAGAAATAACGTTAAATGAGGGTCAGTTAAACGAATACGTAATCACCTTAATCTTACTCCAGTCAATTGAAATAATCACTAACGAGTTAATATTTATAACAAATAAGCGATATTAGTTTGTGAACATGTTATTTGATTTGACGTGAGGACAGTTTACTTAAAGTTTAAAGGTATCTAATACGACCAGAGATCCGACAGTTCGGCTGGTACATTTGAGACAATTTAATCAATTTGGAACGTATCGACCATCTCACTAATACATATGGCAAACATTGCGTTTATACACTGAGTAACACATTCGAATGCCGGACTAACGCAGCATCAACATACACGCCAAGCGACGACGCCGCGGCCCCACCCGCGCGCCAAACGAAACGTCAAACAAACTAATCAGCTTATTCTTGGAAATATTGGATTTATTTAATGAAAATTAAGTTTCAGTCTTATACATTTTAACATAAATTGCATTACTATCATTTATTTAAACTTTAACATTGAATTCATTTGTTTTCTCTAAAGTGTCAACATCCGAGCGCTCAGTGCCGTCAAGTTCGCAGGTGGGAACCGCCGCAGAGCTAGACACAGGAAATAAATAACACAACACAGCGGCCACAAATTCAACATGATAAACTTTCAAAAATGTAATGCGAACCGATCGAAGCTAATGCAAATAAACCTAACTCGATTCGAGCTCACGACCTCCTATCGTCCTAACTGTACAATATGACACAGGCGCCGACCGGGTCGGGCGACATCACTCACTCAAGCGAAATTAACTTAACACAGCTCCGCGAGGAAATGCACTAACCGACTCTAACTTAGGGACTCGGCGCTACTACCGACTAGAGCCTAGATGACTAGCGCCATGTCCTTCTTGCTGGGCAGCTGCACCTTCTTGCCCTGCCACAGCGAGTTGTGTATCGTGAAGGCGTCGATGGTCACCGTCAGGTGCTTCGTGTGCACCTGCGAGAAGCACTTGCTGCCCGAGTTGTACCTGCGGCAGCAAACAACGTGTCAAATGTCAATCAAATGAAGATTTATTATTTGTACACACGGCCACACTGTTAACTATCCATTTCCGTTTTTGCTCTCGCTCACATCAAATGGTGATTCTTTGCGATAGAACGAGACGACATGACAGGCAATGTTTAGTTAACATTGTTGTCGATGGTACGAATTTAACAGCGTGCCATGACTCGGCTACATCCATTAATTTTTTTCATTATGATAAAGTTTACAGTCATCTGCTCTAAATCTGATTTGATTGTAATAAAAACTAGTAATAATAATAATAANGTCAAATGCTTTACTGTAGTCGACAAATGCAATGTAGTATGTAAGCTGGTATTCATTGTACTTCTCTAAAACTTGACGTACTACATGAATGTGGTCAATCACAGAATAGCCTTTACGAAATCCAGCCTGCTCGATGGGTTGCTGTTCGTCTAGTGTGCTTTCGATTCGTTTTAAAATTATCTTGGCAAAGATTTTATAAATGTTGGACATGAGACTGATAGGGCGATAGTTTCCAATATCGTATTTATCTCCTTTCTTATACAGAAGAATGATGTTAGACACTGTCCATTGCTGGGGGATTATTTCAGTGGTCATGATATTGTTAAACATATCCGTGAAAATAGGTATTAAAGCTTCTTTGCTTTGTCTTAGGATTTCATTGTTTATGCCATCGGGGCCTGGAGATTTGTCTGCACTTTGGGTATTTATTGCTTTCTCAACCTCATCTTGAAGAATGTCAGGGACGTCTGATATTTCCGCCAAATTGATTTCGCTTTCAGTTCCGTTACTTTTGTACAGTTCCTTATAATAAGAAGTAGCTGTTCTTAATATATCTGTTCTGCGATAATTCCATTTTCCATTTGTGTTTTTCATTTTGACGATCCAGTCCATTGAATTTCTCAATTCTTTGTTTGCTTTTTTGACTCCGCCTGTTTTGCCTATATATCTTTCAATTACTTCCATTCTGGTTTGTTTCCTATCCTTCCTTATGCTTTCTTTGATATCTTTACTAATTCTCGTTAGTTGCTTTCTTCTATCTTGTGTGTCTTTTGTTTTGATTAACTTGCTTCTTTCTTCTAATAGTTTTGTAGTATCTATTGTTAGCCACTTTTTCGTTTTTGTTTTGGTGTTTGTGCTGAGTTTTATCTGGGTTTGGATGATATCTTCTATCCAGTTGTATTTTTCTTGTGTTCCCAATTTCCTTGTGTTAAGTTTAAAGTCTATGAATTTGTTCCTAAGAGCGATTGCTATTTGTTTTGACTGATGTTTTCCGAGCTTTGTATTTCCTGGGTTTTGTCTAGGTCTTAGTTTCTTTGGTTGTTTTGTTGCCAATTTCTATTAGATAAGCCTTTCATAATTATAACAGGCATTAGGCATACGTTTTTCAAAGAATTTTTTATTGTACTAATTAATAATATTTAGCCCTTTCTTTAACCCCTCGTGGTTAGGGTAAGTACCTATGCTTATGTTACGAGTGGGTTCAGCACAAAATAGTCCAGCGGACGACGGGGTTCAATTCGGTTAACCCGGCACCGAAAACCTTAGGCTATAAGTAGTCGCCTCAAAAAATTTCAAGTTTTTGTTTAAATCAACTTTCATCCAGGAAAGAAAAACGATAGGGATGCTAAATCATAATTCCAATTTAAACCTTGTCAGATTTCTATGAAGTTTGACACAATAGAAGGCTCAAAATTTAAATATTTTCGTTAACTATTATTAAGGTAAGCCAACTCTTGAATTTAGGCCGCGCTTATTGACTTTCAGGGAGGTCAGTTCATGACAGTTTGCCCCAAATAAGTTTCTGCGATTATAAAAGGTCATTCATCTTTAGGACAGGCGCTTCTTACACCCAATACTCTCAAATTTGTATTATCAATCAAGAGCCTTCCTTTCCCATTATACCTTATATCAATTACTGGAGGATCATGCCCTAAATATTGACAAAAAACAATCGCTCCAATTTTACGAGTAAACACGATCAATACACAACCCAAAACGTAAGCTAAAAACAAACAACATGCAATTTTCGACATAGTTGACTAGCAAACGGGTACAAAGTAACACGTTTATGCCGTGGCACATAATTTTCGTGCAGTCGAAAGTGCTGCTATAAACAAAGCAAATAAAAACGGTCGGTGTCAGGGAAGCATAGTCAGTAAGCCGAGATGCATCCTCGCGAACAAAACATGTAATTGACGCTGTCAGAGCGATAAGCTGGGGGACTATTGCCAAAGCATTCGACTCTTTCTTACTTTTATTTTTAACTAGCTTTTACCCGCGGCTCACCCGCGTTAAATTTAGTTTGTCACATATCGTCATAAATTGTAGCCTATGTGTTATTCTGGGTTATAAAAATCCGTTCAGTAGTTTTTGCGTGAAAGAGTAACAAACATCCATACATCCAAACTTTCGCAATAATATTAGTAAGATTTACCAAATTCACGGTTAAACTCAAAAATGAACCTAACGATGTAGCATTATTATAAGTCAATATTTTCAGACAAATGACGTCCACTGCTGGACAAAGGCCTCCCCTAAGTATTTCTAAAACGATCGGACCTGCGCTGCCCGCATCCAGCTTTTTGATGGAATCCTTTATTTTTAAGAAAGTTTATGACAGACTATTCCAAATTTTCAATCCAACCTTTGCAAGTCATAAAGGACATTAACCTTGCAATGTTCGTGTTCTAATCTAAAAATCTATAGTAGGTAGGCAATTCAGCGTTGTAATTTCATTTCTAAAGAAATATACGGGCTTTATGGATTTAACAAGGGTTATTAGGGTATTGCTTGATATTAATAAAGGCTTGGTAAAACAACAATGCTCTTTTCTATTCCAAAAATCAGAACAGAGATTACATTTCTAGAGCATTTTTGATTTAACTTAGGTAGTAAAAGTTCTTAAGCAAAGGATTTTTACAAAATTGGTCTGCATCTATTTTGTTTTGTATCTATTATAACTTCTGAACCAATTAAGCTTATATAATTAATATATAAAGGATTTTTTTTATGCATAACAAGGCAGGTATTTGACCACAATCGCACCTGATGTTAAGTGGGATGCGGTCTAGGATGGTACATATCTGTACATACATTAAACTAGCGGCCGCCCGCGACTTCATACGCGTGAATCCCGTTTTTCCCGCTAATTCCCGTTCCCGTGGGAATTGCGGGAATTCCTTTCTTAGTGCACCTCTACGGTACCTAAGCTACGTCCCTTCCAAATTTCAAGTGCCTACGTTTAGCCGTTTAGGCTGTGCGTTGATCTGTCAGTCAGTCAGTCAGTTTCTCCTTTTTGTGAGTCACGTTAAAGTGTACATATGAAAATAGATGAAACTAGACCTATTTTTATCGACAAAAAAGAGGTCAAAAAATTTTTGAGATTTTTTTTTATTTTTTTATAGAATTTTTTTTCTTCCAATTACTTATTGTAAACAAAACGTAATAACTTTTAAACTAAGTGGTATATCCTGATAAAATAAAAACAGTTATAATGCTAAATAACAGGCGATACTAAAAAAATACATAAAATACACAAAAAAAGCCAAAAAATAATAAAAAATGATACTTTTTGAAAAAATTCTGCTTTGAAATTCGTGTTTTTTTGGTTATTTGATAAATTTCTCCAAAAAATGCCCCTATAACAGGTGGTTTTTATTACTTTATATTATTCTCTATCGTATTACCTTCGTAAAACCAAAAATCGCATGTCTCTATCCTTATCAANTTTCTTTGGTTGTTTTGTTGCCAATTCTGTTCTGATTAGTTTATGGTTAGTGTTGAAGTTTAATTGGTTGATTACGGTAAAGTTTGTGAAGCAGTTGCTTCTATTGGACATTATAAAGTCAATTTGGTTTTTATATTTACCGTCAGGCGAGATCCAGGTCCACATGTTCTTGTTCTTTTTCATGAATGTAGTATTTAAGATGGTTAGGTCATTTTCAAGGGCAAAGTTCATAATATATTCACCATTTCTACTTCTGGTTTTGTTATTATACGTGAATGGTCCTAGTACCTTATTTTCTTCTGGGCGCCTTTCCCCAATTTGGCCATTACAGTCTCCCATTACTATAAGGTTTTGGTGACCCTGCTCTTGAATAGCTTTGTTTAGATCTAGATAGAATTTATTAATCGTTTCAACATTTGATTGTTCGGTAGGTGAATATATTTGTACAATAGACCACGGATCTTTGTATCCTGGTAGTTTCAAATTCATGATCGCAATACGCTCTGAGATTCCTATGAAGCCTTCTACGTATTCTGCTATCTGTTTTTTTATAATAAATCCAACCCCATACTGTCCCGGGGTCTCGCCTATGTGATAAAGTATATAATCTGGGTAGGATGTGATATTTTCGCCTATTCTTCTAACTTCACTCAGGCCAACAATGTCCCAATTAATGTGTTCTAAGGCATATATTAGTTCGATGAGATTTTCTTCATTCTTTAGTGTAAGTACGTTGAGGGCTGCGACGTAAATTTTTTCTTTTTGAAGTTTATGACTTGTGTTATGACTTGTGTTATTTCTTAATGTTGGAGGGTTGTGGTCTGTCAGACTACTTGTCAAAGTCAACTTCAACCGACTGTCATCTCAGTCAGTGTTGCCAACTGTGAAAATAATTTCTACCATTTCTACCATTACGTTCCAATTCACGCAAAAGTAAGTTCACNGGTTTTGGTGTATAATGTAAGTGTAATAAAAACTAGTACTTAATTCAAATCAATCAAACTTCACAAATAAACTAGAATTCTCACGGTCAAAATCAAAAGGTTCGCGTCGTTATTTTATACTGTAATGGCGCGGTTACACTATGCGCTAAATTGTTCGAACGGGTGCGATGCGCGAATTATAGAACGAACTGAACTGCATGTTTACATTATCTGATTTCGATTAATTTCATGCGTAGTTTAACACCAAAAGTGATGCCAAGACAAAACAAAACCACTCACTTGAAAAACTTATCGAACATCCTATCGTTGACGTTCTTGGGCCCCGTCCCGTACAGCTTGGCCACGTGGTCCGTGTCGGGACAGTACGAGTACAGCGCGCGGAACTGGCATCCTGCGTCCCGGAACAGAACCAAGAAGTGCTTGCTCTCTGAGCGCGCGATCTCTTCGAGCACCCGCCGCTTGGCCTCCGCGTTGACCGCGCCCGGGAACACGCAATACTCCACCGCGTTCAGCATGATGCCGCGATTCGACTTCGTCGTGGGCTGCTTGTATAACCGCGGCCCTGTAAATGGGAGTTGAGGCTGTTTGTGATTGCCTTTGCGTGGTTTTGTGCAGCTATTTACCTATGTATTGCAAACAGTGTTTGGTACTTTTACTCTGTAGATTTTAATTAGAGCCAGTAATTAGACATTACAAATGATAATTGTCTGTAAAAAAGTGTAGCAAATGTATTGGTACAAAATTCTTGGCTCAAATTATAAATCCAGGTTAAATCTAACCATCTAGAAGTGATTGTGAATTTAGAATTCATACCTAGGTACTTTGTCAAAAGTCAATATATTTCTTCAAGTTAGGTTTCTTTTATCAGAAAGGTGATTTACTTATTTCAATAATTTTGAATCGAATTGAGTATTTACACAATTTTGCCAAGTGTGTTAAAATATCGAAAAGTAATGCAAACGATAGAAAAATGCACGAGTGAATATTAGTGCGTTGGTTCAGGTGTTATTCAAATTGGTGAGGAAGCGATTGTCAAGCGATATGTATATTAAAATTATTATTGTATGTCAATGCGTTGTTAGGGCAAGATGCTCCACGCGGCAAACCATGCTTTATTCAACTCGACAAACAACACTGTCGCTCTTAATCTTATGTTAAGTTTAACTATGTTTTTACGTGAACATGGCCCTCGTGACTCGTGTTGGTATGACATCGCTTGATAACGTCAACGTGTTCGTGTGAGCTAACTAACTACTTAGTAATGTTACGAATAAACACCTTTACGTCGCTCTCGAGTGTTCGCTAAGAAAGTAAGATTAAGAATAAATAGTAGAAGATGATACTTTTCATAAATAAATCTGTGAAATATACTTAATAAGAAATTAATATAACAAAACAGAATCTTTATTAGAAATAAGTAATATCAAATAATATGTTGGTACGGTATCATAAATATGTTTGATTTATTACAGGTGTCATGATATAACAGAGTTAATTAGTGTCATCGATGTTGTCTTTAACGAGTGTATTTACTATCGTATATGTATGTGGATGGCGCTGTAGTACTTAGTACCACGCTAATATTTCGTTTTGTTTTAACTGAGACACAGTTTCACTAAAGCAGGGTAAGATTTTTCATATCTTTTTCTGTCGTCGTCGTCGTCGTTTCAGCCATATCTTTTTCTACTTTAGTAAAACAATTTCAGCCTGTTTATTTTGTCACTCATAACATTTGTGAACTTAAAACAGTACCTAAACTTTGGTATTCGATGTGTATGCTCTGTAATCGTGTCAAACTCACCGGAGTAGTCCATGATGGAGGAGTGCGTCGAAGACACGTCGGAGGAGTCGTCGTGGTGCGCGCGTCGCTTGCCGATGGCTCCGGGCAGCGAGCCCGGGCCCGACGCCGGCGAGCCAAGCGCGCGGAGCCCCGGCGACGCGGCGCGCCGCGGCGGCGTCGCGCGGCCCAGCCCGCTGTCTGCACACCACGCACGTTAGTGCCCGCGTGGCGTTGTGGCACGCGCCACGCGGCGTAGCACCCGTGGTTAAATGTCACGCGCCACGCGGCACGTTTCACGCACTTGTTAAACGGTTTAAACCCACTCACGTCTCACACGCATTTGTTAAACCCACTACCTAACTTAGTCGCGTGGTTACACGCCACGTCTCACGCGCTTGTTAGACCCATTACCTAACGGCCGCGTGGTTACACGCCACGTCTCACACGCATTTGTTAAACCCACTACCTAACTTAGTCGCGTGGTTACACGCCACGTCTCACGCACTTGTTAAACCCACTACCCAACGGCCGCGTGGTTGCACGCCACGTCTCACGCACTTTTTAAACCCTTTGCCTAACTTGCGCAAACCCACTACCTAACTTGGTCGCGTGGTTACACGCCACGTCTCACGCGCTTGTTGAACCCTTTGCCTAACTAGCGCACGCGCATAATAGCGACGAATACACATCTAGTATGATACCCAACTGCTGTCTGTTCTATTATTCCCCCATCTTATTTATTAATTTATACCAACCACGTGACACGCACGCACGGCATGTCCACGCGTATTTGTTAAACTCTCTACCTAACGGCCGCGTGGTTACACGCCACGTCTCACGCGCATTTCTTAAATCCATTACCTAATTTGTAACTTGCGCACACGAATAATAACGGCGACGAAATACACCCAGTATGATACCCGAACTAACCCGTTGTCTGTTCTATTTATTCATCAACACGCATGCACCACGCGGAACGGTCAAGTCTAACGCGCTTGTGAAACAAATTGCCTACCTAACCTGGTAACTTGCGCACACATCATAACGACGACAAAACTAATTTTGTATGATACCTAACCCCTTGTTTTCACAGCATTATTATTGCCCCATCTTGTCCACGCGCAATTCTCTTTAAACCCTTTACTTGCGCACACGCAACGGCGATACGAATCAACCCGCTGGTTGCACAGATCACAATTTATCCCCCTTTGATATATTCTCCCATCTTAGTTTCTTTACTAAAACCACGATAAACAAACACTATAGTCTGGGAGGAATAGAAAGTAAAAAAATCACTGTCACATACGTTAGAACGTACTATTACAGTAGGTAAATCGTAGAAAACCACCCCCAGACTATTTTTATGCTCAAAAAGCTAATAAAATCTTTTACTAAATAGATTTAAGATGTAAAAAATACTTTATAGAAAATAAAAAAACTACAATATTACTTTTATCTACATAATTCTGTACATTGACCGCTCACTCTTGGCTAAACTCAGTGAACTTACTTCGGATGCATTTACAATGCAACAAAGCAACTAACTAACATGACTAAATACGTGCGCTCATGTGAAAATACTTTCTGCCTAAACTATTATGCCAAAAACCCCGTTTATTTACACAAATAACTTCACAATAAACAAATTCCCACTTCAAACAAGTACATACACATTTATTGCTTTTGATTCCCAAAACATTTTACGACTTACAACAAAACAAATAATGATAGTAAAATGTATAATCGTCGTAAGTTTTTTGTCATTGACAACTTACCTTTTAAATTAGTGTTTTATTGACTAGCATAAAATTAAAATTAGTAAGTTTAGAAGATTATTTCTGATTAATTTTACCTTGACACCTATTATTTATATTTATTCTTCGATAATTTTAGTACTAAATTGATATAAAGCGTAAAATACTAAATGTAAAAATATTTTATAATAATACGAGTACTTCTACAGTAGCTAAGCAAATTAATAAGGTAGGCGATAACGTAATACATAAGCATCGAATATCTTTGACACATTTCGTATTTTACGCATAAATAGATATATTACGATAAAATTAGCAGTAAATAGTGTGTATGTTAAATATAGCATATTATTTGTAACTATTTATACATTAATATTATAGTACACGTCAATAACTGAGAAGTGTCATTTGATCAGTGTATAGCTAATCAAGACAATGATCCAAGATATAAAGGCTAAGTTTGATGAAATGCCGGACGATGTCACACCAACACCAGTATATAAACATGCTCTAACAACGACCCGAATTAATATAAATCTAACCAGAACAAAATAAACCACAACCTCGCTAAATATAATATAAATTTCAATACTTATATATCGCCAATTACCCAAAAGAAATAATATAAAGTGCACAAGACGAAAGAATTGCTACTGACGGGGTGGTACAGTGGAAACAAGTCTATGTCTGTAAACAATATTTAACTATTTCTCCATGCTGCAGTAATTCAAAATAGATCAACTTGTAGTTGATAGTTATCAGCTAAAAGTTACAAGCACTAATTTACATCACCAATTTCAATTTAACTAAAGTGTACTCAATATTTTAGGTGCATTGCATTTTGCAGCTACTTATTGGAAATTGGTTAATTCAGTTCAGTACCAGCGTGTATTTGTTTACTGAAGGCAAGTGTTATTTCAATAAAATAGTTAAAAAGTAGTGATAAATCAGTAGATAGATTGCGTTTGATCGACAGATTTTCGAGGCGATCACTGAATGTCTAGATCCCAAGGTCCAAATTCAAACGACCCTGGGTCTATTCCGAAGACACCAAATATAAGAAAATCCATCACATCAAGACGTTTGCAGACATAGAAGCCCACCCCGCCAGCAGCCGCAACAGAAAGGAGCCCAACGCACCGAAGCGTAAACCGACTACACCAACGTGAGTCAAGCTTATCGGGTGGTATCAAACGTCTCTTACCGCACAAGTTCATAAGAGAGCTAGACTTCCTTCCCGCCTTAAAGTTACTCTGGTAAGTGGAATATTTAGACCTTCCACGGGACGACTGAGGTTCCTCATTGACGCGCTCTGAAATGTTTCCTATACACGTCACTCGCATGCACGACCGCCCCGCGCCCGCCATGCAACAAGCGGGCGGCGGTTTAGTCTCACATTATTGGATACACTGAATAATGGCAAACAAAATTAATGCTATTGACGCGGCAAAACTGCTCATCACATGACTCTCACTGATTCCATGTCAATATGTACAATGTCGGGAACCGATCTTTACAAATGCGCGGAAGGTCTAGAGGGCGAAATTTGGAAAAAGCTTCAAAACCTCTCAATTTAGTCCAGTTGCAAACTACATAAACGGCCAAATAAAATATAAAAAGCATAAATTTTGCATGTTGGAGTGTATCTAATTCTATGCGTTGCTGAAATCATACACATATAAAATAAATCAATCAAAAAATAAATAAAACTTTAAGCATTCTACAAATAAAAACCAAACAAGCTTTTTATCTAAATGAGATGTTTTATGTACATCATAGCAACAGTATAACATTGTATTTCAGTGATTTTGATATACTGTTACGTATGAGTTGTAAATGATAGTCAAATCTGGATATAACTTGTTTTATGTCAAGCTTGGGGGAGATGATTTGCAGTGTACAATTTGGTCTACTTTTCAACTGTACTAGAAGGACCCGCAGGTATCAAAAATATTACCAAACTAAGTTTCTAATGATACATTTATGTTTGGGTCCTTCCAGTGCACTATTAATTATAAATAGACGATCAGGAAAGGGATAACAAAAAAAACATATCATCCGCATAATTTCGGTAATGATTAAAGGACCAAACAAAGACCACAACAAAACTTTGAAATTGTAAAAGGTGTTAAATTTTACTATGGTCTCATTATAATACAAGCAGTTGGGGCACTGCAAAGCGAACGCTGTTAGTGGCGCGTGGCGAGCGAGCGGGACAAAAGACGGGACGAGTGGGACGGCATGCTCTCGCAACACATCGACACACTCGTCCTACTGTTGTAGAGTCAATGTGTCAAATGTGGCACACTCTTATGTGGCGAGTGGGACACATTTAACGCAGTTTTCGGGACAAGCAAAATGAGTGGGACATACACGAGCATTGCATATGAGCGTTTGATCGTGTTAACGCCATTATTATCATAGAAATTACTTCTAATTAATAGAATATTGCTGAAAAATCTGAAAATCTACTGTAATCCTGTTTATTTGTACAGTATAAGTGTAAATGTTTGTACACCACAAGCTTACAATGAGTTTATCATTTCCATCGCTTGGATTCCCGATTGCCCCCACTTGTTACACTAATTTTATTTAAAAAAAATACGTCAGAGACTAATTTAGGAAACACTAACTTAAAAATATTGGAATGCTTCCGAGTAATAACGGACGCAATATTCACGAAAGGTACATTATTCATAGGTGTACGATCAAACTCTCACGCGCAATTTCGCTACACAGATTAATGGTGCGTCCAGACTGAGCGAATTTGCTCGCGCGGCACGCTGTTCATCCTGCTCACTCTGCTCTTGAGTGAGCAGGATGTTGAGTTTGCCGCGCGAGAAAATTCGCCCAGTATGGACGCACCATAAGGATACGATTGTGAAGTGTGAGGAGGGTGGGGTATGGCACTCACCGCGGGACGTTTTGCACGAGCCGCGTCGTCCGAGGGGGGCGCTTGACGCGCTACCGGGGGACGCGCCCCCGCGCTCCTCTACGGGTGACTCCGCTGGCGTCACTGAAACCACCACGGAGTGACGTCAGAGATGGTGTGACGTCAGTGATATTGTGTACACCACCACCGGTTAACTTACTACCTCATTCCAAAACTGTGTTATATTATAAGAAGTGTTATAATTTACCAAATTAATGTGAGTATTTCTCAAAAAAAATGAACATTTTGAAAAAAAAGTGTGCTTTGAAACAGTTCAAAAGTTTTATATTTATAAATCATCACACATTAAAAACACACACACAATTTTGAAGGATGAATATTAATCTTTAAGATAACGAAGAATTATAGCTATAATCCTACTTATTACCAAATATTTAGATATTTTAAAAAGTCCTTTTTTTACCTTTCATACAAAAACCTGTTTGCCACCCTAGCTTTTTAATGTGTTTTTGTTTCATAAAATGCGATACGTAACTAAATTATTGTAAATTTCTTTGTATTATCGTTCTACAGTAATNTTGGAGGGTTGTGGTCTCTTTCCCCCACGAGGACCAGTCGGCTTGGGGGAGGTTGGTGTTTTCCTGTTCTTTCATTGTTGGTTTCTTTGGTTGGTTTCGGTTTCCGTTTGCCGATTCTTATTTGCTATTGTTTCTTTGTAGTGGTGATATTGGAAAGAGAGCTGGATCTAGACCGCATCATATCGAAAGCGTTTGACCTACTTGTCTTGATTGAAGATACAGTCTGTTGTTTTTTGGGCTGGTTTTCGTAAGCAGTGGGTGAGGTAGTCGATTCTCTCTTTCTTCTCTCTTGACTGTTATTCTCTTTAACTATTAGTTTGTCATACTTCAGATATGCTAAGTTTCCTTTTTTCCTCTCTTCTACTAACTCAGCTTGCAGACTTTTCCTCTTTTCTAATACTTCCTTTGGATAATCTTCGGAAATATTAATTTCTTTTAGGTTCTTTTTATTTCTGATAATTTCGTTCTTCTTCCAATTGTTTACAAACGAACACAATACCGGCCTAGGTTTATTGTTTTTTGTCTAATATTTCGTTACGTTTTTTACGAATTTCGTTACGTTACGAAAAAGTACAACATAATGCTGAGTGTATACTGTTATTACCTAACTAAGCATAGTAATATTCACTACTTAATTTATTTAAAAAATATAGAGCGTCAATAACAAAAGGATTGGATACTATCTGCTTTACAGAAGTGCCACCAGCAAGAAATAATCAAATCATTTGAATGTGTTTTTATGTGATTACTTCTTTTGTTTTTTTAGGAATGCCGCCAAAAATCAATGCCAAAAGGCAAAAAGCTTACAGAGAACGACTCAAAATGGATAAACATGATGGAACAAAAATAATTTTATTAAAATAGTATGAATGATTACTCCCTTATTTTATTTCTAACCCCTTAATATTACCCCGTATTTGGGTGCATACTTACAAATATTACGAATTGAATAAATTTAGAGCATTCACAATATTTCGCCAATGTATAATAAGCCTTATGGCCTTACTATTTCGTTACTACCGTTTCGTTACGTACATTTTTTTTGAGAAATACTCATGTAACTCTTGAAACATTTACAAGGAAAATATTTTGTCCGATTTTGTATAGAAAACATCAAAATTAAATAATTCATAAAATAAAATCCTTGCTACTGCATTCTAAAAGAGAAACGTTCACCAATAATTTTGTTATCTTCATGCTGCAACTATTACGTAGTAGATAACATAAAAGTAATATTCCGTAATCTATGTTTAAGTTTCTGAATAATGTAGATAGAAATGTCTGTACGTGTTGTAAACATTGACATCAAAATCCATGCAGTAAGCTATAAAATCCGTGCTTAATTAAAGTGAAACAAAAAACAACTATGCTAATCCTTTGTTGAAATCAATTGTTTGACATTTAACTTACGGACAAAATTATTTCTATAAATCAATAATATAAATCTATAAAATAAAATGTCAAATAATTAATTTGAAACGCTTAACAGTTTATTATAAAACACCACATTTGTTTGATGTGCTTGCATGGATATTAACTTTATGTTTAGCAAAGGGACAGCACAAAATAAAGATTAATATCCACTAGTCGAGTCGCAATGCATGGCAAAATGTTTGAACTACAGGCACAGCACATAACTGTGTAGGTTTTGTGTTGGGGGGTGCTATGTCAAATGTCAGTGAAACTTCAGATCAGAGGTCTATACCGTGACAGATCTGTCATGTCACCCCTCCACTATAGATGACCCACGCTGAATTGTCCCACCAAACTCAATGACAGGGGGGCGCTACCATCGTTCAACTATATGGTTTTCAACATGGCAAAAATCGGAACCAGCGATCCGATATTGACAGTGGCGCCCCACTGCCAATGTCATGGATAGGAAAGTTCAGTATTTTGGAACTATACGGCTGTAACTCACTTTGTGATGCGCTATGCTGTAGTTTGTATGAAAATAAAATATCACAAAATTATACGTAAAGTAGGATGCCCGACTAAGGTCTAGGGGCAATAGATAAATAAATCGTTAGCATACATTGCCACGCGACTCTCGGCCTTACCCGGCGGGCATAAGGGTGGGTACTCACCGCGGTAGAGCCCGGCGCGCTCGGCCAGCGAGTCCTGCGAGCCGCGGTAGTAGTCGCGCCGCATGGTGCCGCCGGCTATACAACACCACACGTCAGCAGGGAACGCTAGCGAGCGCGACCGGCAAAATGGCTGGCTATTTTGACACTTTACGCAATGGCTGAACCATTTGATTGCTTTCAAAGTTTGAAAGAGGTAATGCCACGATTTTATATTCAATGAATAGCATGGTAACAGATTTGTCATAAATTATAGCCTATAATAATATGTTATTCTGGGTAATAAACAATAATACTGTAAAGTTTCAACAAAATCCGTTCAGTAGTTTTTGCGTGAAAGAGTAACAAACATCTAGACATCCAAACATCCAGACATCCAAACTTTCGCATTTATAATATTAGTAGGATAGTAGGATCGTATCTATAACTATGACATTCTCGCATATGAGAGAAAAATAGATACGTTATCGTGAGGAATTATATCCCATTGTTTTGAACGTATCATATTTTAACTTATATTTAGCGTGAGAGAAATACAAATTGCAAAAAAATCAAGTTAGATTCATGAACTTCAAAACCCTGGGCATTACTCAAATTCGATCATAGATATTCTAGTTACGTCAAAAGCGTCCATTTTGCCAGTCACGCCACGCCTGTTGCACCATAGCTGGGATTTAGCTCTTTAAGCATGATATTGAACGAAAATATAACGAAATAAAAAACTTAGCGCTGAAATATCATGCCAAAAGATTAATTTACTATAACATTATGCTGAAAACTCATCTACTTGGATACGTAAAACTAGCATCCTTCTAAAGGAGTTTATAAATCTAACGTAGACAATTATTGAATCAGCAGAATGTTATGTGTACACAAAATATAGCACATCTAGGTGGCAGCCATGCCATTTGGGAAAATAGCAAAACTATCAATGGCTCTTGTTAACATAGCCAGTGATAGATGTGCGTTTCTAGGGACAAGCTAACATTTAGTGCGGCTTTCGACAGTTAAATAAAGCTAAAACTAAAATGAACAAACTTTTCAGTGTAAAAAAGTTGCATAAAACATATTTACAAAAACAGTGTCAACAACTGTGTTGTGTATTGTTGTTGTTCATAAAGAAATTACTCGTATTTGTGTGCCTGATAAGTGTGTCAATTAACCATGTACTTCATTTCTTTCTAAGATTATGTGTCGTTAAAATGTAATTAAATTAACATCATATTTTCTCGGATAATAATATTTCGGAATTTACTTCATGTGTTTGTTCGTGTTAAGAATTAAATTTTTCACCAGTTGGCGCCACTACAACATCCTATCACTTATCAGAGGCGCCAACTGGTGGGCGCAAATCCGATAGCCCTATGCCCGTTATACCACCAACGCCTAACTTTTAAGTCACCCCTACGAAAGCAAAATTCCTGTTATGTTAACAAATAAGGGTCACTTAAAAATTAGAGATTGATGGTGAAAACGGGCACCAATCTTTTTCTCGATCCCTACGTAAGTACCTGTGAGGTTGGTATTGGAAGGCTGTTTAGCCCTCAGCCCTTCTGCCTGATGCAGCGCGCCGCTGTCAACGTGTATCGTCTTAGGCCGGGCGCGAGCGGCGCCCGCTTTGGTTCGTAATCGAGTGTTAGTGTTGCCCCCTCCCCCTCTATCCCGGTCCCGGTCGGTCCCGGGATTCCCGCCGCTGTTGAGGGCCTCGAGGAACTCCGTCTTGTCTAAGACTTTGCCCTGGAATGGTAAATGGCAAAATTATATCTATGGTTGTTATTTACTTTCTCACGAATGTAATCTTTAGCTCTTGAACAGTTTACATACTACTCACATTTACGTGTAGTATTTTTGATGACACATCTAAAAGATCTTCTTGGAAGTTAGCCGAGACCGTAGTTAGGGAATTTCAAGATGTAAATAAAGTAGTGGCTACCTATAAGTCGCCAGTTGGCGCCACTTTAGAGTAAGGTATTGTCACTTGCCGGTGACGACAATTATTATTCGGCGCCAATACGATAGCTCTTTGATAACGTTAGGGACAAACAACTGACCTCCCTAGAGAGCCAGCAGCATGATGCGACACATACCTCCCTCTCGGCCTCCTCGATGGCCTTCTTGAGCTTGTACTGGCGGAGGATGAGCTCGCGACGGCGTGCTTGCTCCTCCTTGCGGGACAGCTTGAGCTCGGCGGCCGCCTCGTCCCGCGCGCGCCGTCACTAGACAGCCAGCAGCATGATGCGACACATACCTCCCTCTCGGCCTCCTCGATGGCCTTCTTGAGCTTGTACTGGCGGAGGATGAGCTCGCGACGGCGTGCTTGCTCCTCCTTGCGGGACAGCTTGAGCTCGGCGGCCGCCTCGTCCCGCGCGCGCCGTCACTAGACAGCCAGCAGCATGATGCGACACATACCTCCCTCTCGGCCTCCTCGATGGCCTTCTTGAGCTTGTACTGGCGGAGGATGAGCTCGCGACGGCGTGCTTGCTCCTCCTTGCGGGACAGCTTGAGCTCGGCGGCCGCCTCGTCCCGCGCGCGCCGTCACTAGACAGCCAGCAGCATGATGCGACACATACCTCCCTCTCGGCCTCCTCGATGGCCTTCTTGAGCTTGTACTGGCGGAGGATGAGCTCGCGACGGCGTGCTTGCTCCTCCTTGCGGGACAGCTTGAGCTCGGCGGCCGCCTCGTCCCGCGCGCGCCGTCACTAGACAGCCAGCAGCATGATGCGACACATACCTCCCTCTCGGCCTCCTCGATGGCCTTCTTGAGCTTGTACTGGCGGAGGATGAGCTCGCGACGGCGTGCTTGCTCCTCCTTGCGGGACAGCTTGAGCTCGGCGGCCGCCTCGTCCCGCGCGCGCCGTCACTAGACAGCCAGCAGCATGATGCGACACATACCTCCCTCTCGGCCTCCTCGATGGCCTTCTTGAGCTTGTACTGGCGGAGGATGAGCTCGCGACGGCGTGCTTGCTCCTCCTTGCGGGACAGCTTGAGCTCGGCGGCCGCCTCGTCCCGCGCGCGCCGTCACTAGACAGCCAGCAGCATGATGCGACACATACCTCCCTCTCGGCCTCCTCGATGGCCTTCTTGAGCTTGTACTGGCGGAGGATGAGCTCGCGACGGCGTGCTTGCTCCTCCTTGCGGGACAGCTTGAGCTCGGCGGCCGCCTCGTCCCGCGCGCGCCGTCACTAGACAGCCAGCAGCATGATGCGACACATACCTCCCTCTCGGCCTCCTCGATGGCCTTCTTGAGCTTGTACTGGCGGAGGATGAGCTCGCGACGGCGTGCTTGCTCCTCCTTGCGGGACAGCTTGAGCTCGGCGGCCGCCTCGTCCCGCGCGCGCCGTCACTAGACAGCCAGCAGCATGATGCGACACATACCTCCCTCTCGGCCTCCTCGATGGCCTTCTTGAGCTTGTACTGGCGGAGGATGAGCTCGCGACGGCGTGCTTGCTCCTCCTTGCGGGACAGCTTGAGCTCGGCGGCCGCCTCGTCCCGCGCGCGCCGCGCCGCCGCCGCCGCTTCTGCCCGCGCCCGCGCCTCGTCTGCGCGCTGCCTTCGCTGGAGAGACAGCAGCATAATGCGCTCTTTTTTGCGCTCCATTTCTTCTGCTGACGTCTGTAGTGATAGGACGGTGATGAGTGGGGCGTTAACATTGATATGTGCGTGCGACATTTGTGACCAGGGTTCGAAATTTGCAAAACGCTTTGTGATAATTATCAACAGTATAAGATATATTTGTCATATTGTTTCATAAGAAATTCTGATGTTACATTGAAAATGTTGCTTTATGTTTTACTGATTGTTGTCAAGTTATCCATCGCTAGTTGCATAAAGTGTTGTGGAAAATAGATAAATATTTTGAAGCTAGTTAACGATTGATCGTTGTGTAGCTAAATAGATAGGCTTTAGAACTATCTATGTTAAATAACGTCTACCACTAGACGCAAGTGCGGAAATACACGTTCGAAAACTCCGAATACAGTTCACTTTCACTTGCGCATTTTTTTGTTATTATTAACCGATAATTATCCATCTGTTATTCGATAATTATCTTGATAATTATCATTGATAATTATCCTTTCGCACCCTGTTTGTGACGTGTGCAAAGAACTCACCGGGTCAGGATTGAGCTCGCCAATGACTAGAGCGGCGGGTTCGGGCGCGTCCCTGCGTTCGGGCGCGGCTCGCAACGGTTCCACATTCGCCCGGTGCACGACAAACTCTTCTTCCTGGCTAGCCACCCGGTCCACACGGTCCACCCGGTCGACTCGCTCGTTCCACGTGTTCTCAGGGCTCCGGTCGGGACTCAGCTCCGACTTCTCCTTCTTGGGCGACATGCGCTTGGCGCGCAACGGCGGCTTCGGCCGCTTCGGCTGGTCGGTGTCGAAGGAGATGTAGAAGCCCTTCTCGTTGGCGTCGTCGTCGGGCTGCTGGAAGGAGGACCGGCCGAGCGAGGGCCGCGTGGGCGACGGGATGCGATAGGTGCGCGTGCCCGAGGAAATGTTGAGGCGGTTGATGCCCTGTCGCAGCGCGTCGTCTTCAGCGTTGCCGATGAAGGAAATATTCTGAGGTTCCATATCGTCAGGCGGCGGGGCTGGTGCTTGCAACTGCTGCAGGCTGACGGCGTCTGGTCGACGCTCGGGCAGCGAGCCCTGGCGCTGCGGCGTCTTAGCCCGGCGCTGCGGACTCGCCGCGAGCGGAGGCGACTGGGAGACGTACTGGTTGGGGTTTATCACAGTGTAGCTTAAATGGTTTTGGGGATCCCGCGCGTTCTCGGTGCCGTTCTGGTAGCGGTCGGTGCTGTAGTGGACCTGGAAGGGCTGGCTGGCGCGGTCGTGCAGCACGAAGCCCTGCGGGGTCCAGTTCCGCTCGGGCGGCTGCGGGGAGGGGGACTTCCACGACCGCTGCGGAGGCTCCGCCGCCGGCTGCTGGTACTGGTGATTTTGTTGGTGGAGCTGAAAGTTTAGGCGGAGGTTGTAGCTCTTGTATGAGTTTAATATACCTATGGCTACAGGTGACCAAAACCGTATTGTTATTTGCAGTTGCGGTTGAGTCCTGTTAGCAAGGCGAGGACAAAATAAGCATGTGTACGGTGCCTCATTCATTCAGCTTATCTACAAAGTATTTATTGAGTTTGAGTCATCGCTGTAAACGTTGATTACCAAGTGCATCACTAGTAGATTAAATTGATGTTTATATTATGTGAGGCTGGTCTCCACTAAAGCTAAGCGCAGTACACGTACGCACGTCGCTAAAATACGTTAAATGTAACTCAAAACTCCGCCCCAGTGGATACGCAGCCATATCAATCCGTATGGTACGATCCCCATTGACCGGCGCACGTCGGAGCGCACTTACACGGCCGTAAAGAAAATAGTATTTTATTAACAGTTCTTAGAGTCGCAATTAGTTACAACTGATTAACTGACATTTCAGTCCGAACGGTGCGCAAGCATGCGTCGGAAGCCGGTCGGCTCCGAGCGTATTCCAGCCGATACGCGCGCATTCTACCGCATTTTTGGTTGACTCGCGCCGGTCAATGTGAATCCTGCCTATCGTGCCTTTCTTTCCCACTGGGCACTTTGGGCACGTGCCCAGGGCCCCGCGACTGAGGGGGCCCCTGTCTACTCCAAAGACCTTTCTCCAGATGATATGGGCCCCTTGATCCTTAAGTGCCCAGGGCGCCTAGTATGTTAAAGACGGCCCTGCTACCGTGTAAGAAGCGTGAGTAGCGTCCTACCTGCCAGCCGCGCTCCTGCGCTTCTTGCTGCTGCTGCTGCTGCTGCTGCTGGTGCTGTTGCTGCGCGTGCTGCGCCCATGTCTTGCGCTGCGGCGCGGCGTCGTGCAGGTAGAAGCGGCCGTGCTCGGGCTCCATGTCGCGATACTGGTACAAGTGCGGCTCGTAGTACGGGCCCTGGTACAAGTCTCGCGGCAGATGCGGCGTGGAGCCGAAGCCGGCGGCGAGCGCGGGCCGCGACACGTTGTGCTGTGAGCTGAATTGGCTGTGCTGCAATCGGACGCGCGCGTCAGCTGTTGTTTCACGATTTTACGGTGGATTCGACCAAACAAGAGTAAATATTAATCTATCTATACTACATAACAAATGCGAAAGTAACTCTATCTGTCTGTCTTGCTTTCACACCTAAACCACCGAACTGATTTTGATGAAATTTGGCATAAAGATAGTTTGCGTCCCGGGAAAGGACATAGGACAGTTTTTATGCCGGTTTTTGAAACAGGGACGCGCGCGATATAGTTTTTCTGTGACAGACAAAATTCCGCGGGCGGAAAGATAGCCTCAAAATAAGTAGTCAGTTATGCGATATTTTGACATATTCCCCATACTGAAACTGTCAATGTGCCACTTATACCAGGAGTTATTCTCGGATAAAAGTTTGGTCGAATTGGTCCTTAGAGGCTTTACACTTTTGTGACAGCTTTTGCAAACGTCGAAAGAGACTTTGACCTTTTGCAATTTTTGATCGCATTTGGCGCGTCTCGAAAGTAATGAGTGTCTATTGTTTGTGTACGCGAATGCTGTAGCTTTGAAATATTAACACAACTGTACAAAGTTGTAGTTTTTTATACTGATGCCTTTGATAAAACCCTTGACTATCCCATCTAGTTTCAATCATAGACTAATTATGTTTTTGTAGTCATTAAAAAAATCGTGAAACAAAACGAGGTTTTGTTAGTGTGTGTAATATAAAACATTTTGTAATTAGTTGTCCCTAGAACTATGTTATATTAGTATGGCGGATATATTTTTACATGCTTGCTTGGTTATTAGGTATGGTTATGATATAATACACAATTAAAACATAATATTAATTTAAACTGGCGCTTGCTGCTTGCAATGTATAAAATCCTGAAGGATTATCTTGGAAGTGTGTGTTAGTCAGTCGGAAGGTCGACTGTTTAATAGTGGCCTACGTAGTGGCGAATCATGACATGTATAAAACGTCACGAATGTATTGGTTGCATAAAGGTGGCGGTTCACGTCGCGACAGAGACAAGAGACCGAGACGGGACACTGCGACCGTTACTTGCCTTAGGTCTCTGATAGGGTCATATTAGTAATAGAAATATAAATGTATAAAAATAAGTGTTGTAATTCTCGGCAGTCTAATTTACAATTATCATCTTAGGTACGCGGTAATCGTGCATCGACGATGGTGTCCCAGGCGCCTGGATGCGAGCGGCGCAGGACCAGTCTTTGTCGAAATCCTTAGGGGAGGCCTTTGTCTAGTAGCGGACGTCTTTCGGCTGAAACGAACGAACGATGGTGTCCCAATGCGAGAGTGCGAGCCGAGCGCTGCCGATGATGACGCTTTGGTCCCTTGGTGACGTTAGTCATCGTTCGCCGCCCGCACGTCTCCTCCCGTACGTTGTTGGGTTACCAACACTTTGTCTACTGTCTCTGTCTCGCTCGCGAACTAATGCTTATACACTGCTTAAAGTCAAGTAACGATCGCGTTCTCTCGTCTCTATCGCAGCGCGAACCGCCGCCTTTACGTCGCATCACGTCGCTTTGTGCCCGTTCCGTCGCTCACCTAAGACAACGGGTGTTCTGTAATATCCACTCACCAATTGTGGAATGTTTGGTTGCTGTGGCGGGAGTTGGTGCGGGTGCTGCATCTGATGCTGCAGATTCTGATGTTGCTGCTGATGCTGATGCTGGTACTGGTAAGGCGAGGGCGGAGGCTGCGACGCGGGCGGCTGAAATAGCTGCTGGGCCTGGTGCTGCTGCTGCTGTATCTGGCTCTGCTGGCTGGCCAGCCGCGCGATGTCGCTCTGGATGTCTTGCAAGCTGGTGTTCATTCTGGGAAGTTATTTGGGCGGACTTGTGCTTTAAGTTTGTTACAAAGATCGGCGTTGGCGCGAAAGTCGAAACTTAACCTCGAACTCTTATCGTCGCTTGCCTCTCTAACTGACGTTACTGACATTTTGCAAAATTTTCAGGCGATTAGACAGATCGATTCGTCTTGCAAAATTGATTAAGATGGTGTAGATAACTCAGTTTTGAAAAAAATGTCAGATACGTCAGTTAGAGAGGCAAGCGACGTTATGTTCTTCTGATTAATTTCGTTGCGGGTCCAATGACTGTTTAACTTTCCCCCGGGACAAACTTGACCTTCACTGGTTGGGTTTTTATTGGCGGTCAAGCTGTAGATCCTGGCTACAAAGGAGTTGCAGCGGTGGGAATGGGAATAGTCCCTTACAGATTTTTTTTTAAATCAGTCTCACTTGAGTTAAAATTGCGTGAAAATTTTTACAAGGTGTAAAAGATATGGCATTTGAAAAAGAGTATGCCATGAAACATTTACGTTAGAGTGGATATTCATATTAGGATTACTTTAATAGTTCGAGTAAAGAAAACCTAATTAAGTTAACGTTTTTGCCTAGTTTAAATAACTTTAGATTGACTAGCCTAAAGGCAAGCCACAAATCTTTGACAAATACAATTTAGACGGGCAAAAGACAACGCGTTACTAAACCATATCACAACTTCCAATGGCAAGTTAATTCTAAATCGAAAGTATCGGTGTATTGAAAATGTTGAAAGACTTACTTGGCTATAGATTGTTGGTACTGCTCCAAAGCGACAGTGTCCACGGTTTGATTCGGCGCATCCTCCTATGTACACAGTTAAATATTAGCAATCTGCAGAGTCTAAACTAGTAATATAATAAGCATTCTGGAATGTTTTTAGACCAGTTGGAAAATTGGAAAGGATTTTCACACCTTTTTATAGGCTTACTGACTTTCAGGAGAGGAATCAAAGTGTCAAATAATTATCCTCATTATAAGTTATATTCCACCACCAATAAAACTCAAACTTGCAATTGGCATGCCATTAAAACACATCATGCTGATGTACAAGACTCTCCAACGCTCGTCGTTCAAACAATAAAACTTCCTTAGCTGGACAATCACATGCAAACCCACCAACCTTTTTTAACTGTAAATCAAGACCGATACATAGTCATAAGATTGTTTTTATTGGAATTTATAGTTTTGTTGTTGGTTAAATGACTGAAGACCTCCTTGGGCTAGCAAATATAATTTACCAAAATAATGCAAATGAAAATAGCAAACAATAAACTACGAACTCATGTGCCTACATACCAATTTATTAAACTTTGGTGAAAAATATAATTTAAAAAAAGTTCAACTAAGTATTATAAAAATTATATTTTATAGTCTATCCAATATAGCTTGATTAGAATGACGGCTGTCAAACGAATGTGACTAGTGCTGTGTATGTTTCGTACGGTTCACATAGATGTATCGATAAGTTTTCGAAAAAATGATATAAAAAAATGCACCCAATTTGTCTTCATATCTGTATTCATAAAAATGACAATTATGATTTAAATTTAAAGACAGTAAAATTTAAAATTCATGTCAAGGGTGTACAACCTAAGTCGTAGTCATTATCATCAGTGTTTTTCAGTGGTTTTTTCCTCTCGCTAGAGGGCGGTGGGCATCTCTTCTAGAGCATCGGTGCTATGAATACCCAAAAAATTACCGGTGATTGATTTCCGATGTTTGATTATTTAAGAATGAAATGTTTTTTGGTTTTTAATAGTGAACATTTAGAAAAACGTAAACTTGACTTAAATATGTTAAAAAATTAGTTAGAAAAAAAAAATTGTTAAATATGTTAAAAAATTAGTTTTAATTTAATATGACATTTGTCGATATGTCCCAACACTAACATTTTTGTAACTCGAGATAACCTTGTAGAGACGTCGTTAATACTCTAGCTTGATTTTTATAATTTCGAATTACTACTTATTGGTGTAATTTAACGCTGCATTTACACGAAATTAACATTTTTATTGGAAGCACTGTCGTCGAAAATATTGTTTGTAGGTCAGACGTGAATTATTTCTTGTCCGCCAATATTTAGCTCTCATTGATCGCTACTACAAAGTTATGTCGTTACTTTTGATGGCAGCTGTCATTCTAATCAAGCTATATTGGATAGACATTAGTGCCAGCTATTAATTTTACATAATCGTAGGAAGACTGAATGAGCTTTATTGCCTTCGCGGACTAATGACTAAAGATTGACCTGTCATTCGATTCTCAAATGGGATACAAATAGAAAAATCATTTTGTGTATTCAAGAGAATAGTGAAAGATCACTATGGATAGGATATTGAGGGTTTGAATCAACCCGATTTTTCGAACAGAAATTTCAATCCATGCTACGGACAACATCTTTATTATCCGAAAATCTACATTATTCTGTACTTTAAATTGTAGGCTTCATTGATTCATATCAGAGGTAGGTCAGCGGGGTTCCTCCGAAAAACGTTATCCGAAGTTTCTAATGTTGCCATCCCTGTCACGCAAAGCGAGATGCCAGCATGAGCGACGGTGAGAGATAGAAACGAAACTACGTAAACCTGGTTTCGGAGTAGCCCTGCTGACACCAGGGTGACACGTCATAGATAGAATATACTTTCTGCCACGCGATATTCAGCCTACGATCAAGGAACAAGCTTCCCGTGGGCTACATTGAGTGTTCATAGCTAAGGAAGTCCTATACCAAGCGAGGAGCGCTAGACAGCCGAGCTAGGACCCGCGCCATGATAAAATCTTATCGACGTCTTTAGATGTATCGTGAAAAAACGATAAAATGCTTCGAAGTCTTATCAACGACTTTAGACAACAAATACAGGGTGATTTTGTTATCAGTATCCAAATTTTTAGGAGCGACTCAGAATCAGTAACTTAATCGATTTACGTAAAAATATTTTTTTTTTCATATTTAATTTTTTTTTATCCGCTGCGCGCTGTTTCAAATTTGGCTCACGTGTATAATTTGCTTCGTTCATAGAAAAATACGTACACACAGTTTACTACAAAAGCTTAATAGACATAATGAGTTAGAGGCGTCTAGCTTATTTGATAATAAGCCTTAACCTTCAAAAATTAAGATGTGGGGCACCTGCAAATTAGATTTTCAATAATTTTTTTCGCGAAAAATATCGCGATTGAGAATAATTAAGATGAAGTTGTATTTTGAAATTGTTCTATAGAGCTCATTTAAAAAACTTGGATACTGATAACAAAATCACCCTGTATATGGGCTTATCGTTATCGATAGAAGGCCTCGATAAAAGTTTATCGTGGCGCATCCTAGGCCTGCAGGTGGGTGGTACCTGGGCGGCGCGGGGCTCCGGCTGCGGCGCGTCGTGCGGCGGCGAGCGCGCGCCCTTGCCCTGCAACACGCGCGAGTGAGCATGCAATGCGCTTGGCATATAAAGGCGCACTACGTGACGTCATGATGTGAGTATACGTTGTTTATTTGAAAATTAACACGATCGCGGCACGAGAACTTTAGTAAAATTACGCGAATTAACGAAAAAGTTTAGTTCGTCACGTTTCAATCCAAACGATACCGCCTACTGTCTAGGTTCTTATGAATGAGTGAAATAAAGACCTTCGCCGCAACGGATGCCTATTTGCATTTTACTAATTTATCAAAATTGTAGACAAAAACATATTAGATATTGGACTTATGACTCAAAATCCATTAACTGATTGATTTTTGAGTATTGCTTCTGCAGATTGCTGTTTCTAGTGGTTGACAATATTATTACAAGGTAGCCAGGCTAGCTTACTTATTTTATATCTGTTTAACTTTCAATAAGTCAAATAATTTATAATCAGAAGTTTTGATGATAGATTTTAGGGTATTTGATAACTTTAAACTGGTATTGTTAAGAAAAGATCCAATATTTCAGACAAGACTAAACAGACAAAACTAAACGCATATAGGTATTTAAGTACAATGTTATTTGATGAAACGCAACCGTTGCGGCAATTTCAATTGACAAAAAGTATCTTTATCATTTTACCGTTAGGATGGGACTACATCAACCTTTATATGCCAGTCGACAAAAACATGCTTTGGGAGTGTAATCTAACGTACGAGTGACACTTAAACAACAGTGATTGTTTGCTGGATCCTACCCTACATGGACTCGTGTCAACTAGGGTTATTTACCTGGTGATTGGACTAAGAGTGGGGGTGAACAGACCATATAAACACTGTGATTCATGTTATCCTAAATAAGATTCAAAAATTAAACAATACTAATACCCCAAATGGAGTATACGCGAGCCAACGCAATAATAGAATAATGATTTATAATAAAGCCGCCTCAATCTACTATAAAAGATTAGGCAATAGTTTATTTTTAAGCATTTTAAGCCAATATGTAATGTTTTTACTTTAATTTGAATAATGTCAATGTGAGTCTACAAAATGATTAAATCACAAAAGTTTTTTAAATATGGTATTTTCAATGTATGTACTTCAATGAAAGCTGTATAAGCGAACTGATTGAAAATCGATCAATAAATGAAAATAAAATTACTCAAAGTGGTAAAAAAGTAAATGAAAATTAATAAAGGACTAAACTAAACCCAAGGGGCGCAGGTTCACCCGGCCACTCACCAAGGAGGCCAACTGGTATTGCAAATATGTATCCTAATGAAATAGAAACATATACTTTATTTTCCATAGACAAACGTAGTTATAACGAAACATAAGATTAGTAACAATGTGCTGTCGATCCGTCAGTTCCATAAAATTCTTCTTATTCAATAAAAAAAGCGAATATAATTTTATGAAACATCTAGACGAAAGTTATGTGTGTATTTGTTTGAGTAGTTATTAACATTAGTTAATCCAGTACCTGAAATATAATTATCAATTAATCCAACTCGTATTGAGTTTACTGTACATTTATGAGATCTTAAAGAAATCTTTTACAAAACGAGCACTCTCCTTTTCCATTACCAACAACACATAATTTGATCATTCACCATTTTTTTAGTTATTACCAATGTGTATTAAACAATACCCATGGAAATATACATCTACCACACATTCAAAGATTCAAACCCCCAAACAAAACCATTGCAAATGTAAAATAAATGTAAAACTACGAATTAATTATTTAGTTACTCAAATATTTTATCATGAAGTTACGTTTTTAATTTATTTTACATAGCATCCCAACTCCCGTTGTTCAACACTCAAAATAGCGAAAATACTTTCGCTATAGTTCGTACTATTCACCGTAAACTAGACTGACATAGAACACATTGTATTAGAGATATTGCAGGGTTGAAATATAAGCACACTGCATTTAAAGTTCTTTAACAAGGGCCTTTTAATCATTAATTATTCAAACGTTAACCGCGATTGTACATCAAATCACAATCGTACATAATTATGTCAGTCTAGCTCACTACTATTGATATGCAATATGCATCTTCCACGCATTACACTGCCACAGAGGCGCGCGCGCAGCGTGCTTCTTACGTAAGCATACGCACGTCACACATAAGGGGCGTGGCACCACGTGGCAGTGAACGTACTTCATCCTAGGTATAGTCTAGTCTGTGAGCACGTAGAATTTTGTCCAATGACCCCAAGCTATCCATCCTTATCGCTCGCGCGTAATTATGTTGCTGTCTCGCTCGCACACTCACTGCGGGCGCCCGTCGCACAGTCGCGACAGCAATATAATAGGCTAGATGACAAAATTTCAATTATTTGTCCGTCAGACAGATAATTAGAAAATATTAGACTCGTATTTTTTATTTTCTTTCATAATTAAATAATAACAGTGCTACATCGAGTTGAAATGGCGCGAACGTCACGCTTGAGTAGAATTTTTACTCAAAAGTGACGTCACGCGACATTTCAACTCAATATAATACTGTAATTATTCGATTATGAAAAACATTCAAAAATATGTGTCCAAAATTTTTTTATTATCTGTCTGACGGACTAAATAGAATTTCGATTTCATTACCCAGTTATCGTCCCTATTACGCGCGAGCGATAAGGATGGGTAGCTTGGGGTCATTGGACAAAATTCTACGTGCTCACAGACCGGGCTTTAGAGTATTCAAGTCAAAGTCAAGTCAAAATTTCTTTATTTGTTTAGACTAATAAATAGTTCTTACAAATCGTCATTTTGCTCTTAAGGAGCCTCTACATGTCTCATAATCTTTTTACCCTACCAGCAGCGCTTCGATTATTATATTAAGCGGTAGTATTGGCTTACCCTCGTGACGGCCTGCAGGAAGGCCTGCTGGCCTAACTGCTGCCTCTGACGGCTGACGTCGAGCTCCATGCGGCGTTTCTCGTGCTCGATGCGGCGTCGCTTCTCTTCTAACTTCAGGCGAATGTTGTTGAGCTGGGCTGCCATCGCGCCGCCGCCACCTGCTTGTCCATCGTCTGATAGCTCGTCGCCGTCTGTGAATGATAACCAAATTTGAAGAAACTGTTTCCACTGCTGGATCTCTTGTGCAGCAAGGACTTACGGTCTTAGTTAGCGGTCAACGCTAATAAAATCGCAATCAGTGAAGTCCAAATTACTTAAAGAGCCGTCATACTTGATGCTGTAGTACCAACTCTACGGAGAAACGTTTTAACAGCTCTTACTGTAAGATTTTCTAAGGCTCACCTACCCCTAGCACTTTTTGAGCGTCAGCGTTCTACTGGGGCGACACTTGGGCTGCATTTCCACCAGAGATGTGTGTGGATGCGTCGCTACGCATCATAACACATCCCTCGCTAGGTATGTGTTTGTAAAGAGATAGTGGTGAGTGATAGTATAGATATACTTTACGTTACTTTGAATATCTAAATAAATATCAGACGTTCAAAAAACTAATAGATTTGGTCACTGCGGTAAAATTGAATAGCTATAATAATGTAAGATACAAATAAAGCAACTAACTTGGCTGATTCTCCTGCTGCAGGAACTGCTGCTGCCACGTGGTGGTGTTAGGCGGCGGCGTGGAGAACGACGTCTTCCGCCGCTCGCCGCCGCCGCCGCCGCCGTCCTTGCCGAAAGGAGATTGCACGCCTGCGGAAACCAAATACACTTTTAGACCTTCAATAAATGTCAGAACTCGACAAATTGAAGCCTTTGATTGGTTGAAATTTATTACAGACCAATCACAAGCTTGAGGATCGAGTTTTGAGCGTCGTATCTTAGTTAAGTCAGTGAGAGAGGTCTATTGTGTGATTTGATAACGCGGCGTTTTTGATACAATGCTGTTAATGAGTCATTGAAGATCGACCGAGGCCAACAGACAGTTTGAAGATATATCAGAAAATACAGGGTGCGACACTTTATGTCAGCGATAAAATTATGTAATAACAATCAAAATTAGAATACCACGCCTTCATCAAGTCACACAATAGATCTTCTTTTTGATGTCCTATTTATATCAATGTAGATGTGTCATGTGTAAAATAAATTTTGAATTTTGACAATGGGAATATGTGGTCGAATGCTATACGAACGACAACAACATAGCGCTAAGCTGTCCAAGCGCATACAAAGAAGCGAAAATTAAACCACATGTCAGCAGTGTTTTAAACAATTATAAGCAACAAATTAGTACTGTGTAGATAGAAAATTAAACGGCACTAGTCAAACATACACAATTTTTGTTAATGTCAGATAGTCTATACATCCCTCATTTGAATGTCATCATACTGCACGGTTTATTTGGATGCTTTTTCTGTTTTTATCGTCACCTGCCGAAATTTTGTAAAAAAAAGTAATATTATTTATCAATTTGATATTTAAAAATATGCAATGTTCTCTCTATTTGATTTAACAAGTGACGTTGGTGACAGTGTGCTCAAGCGCACAATTATTGTAGCCATAAAAAGTAATTGATTGATTTAACAAGTATAACTTTTGTCTCGTGACACATCGTCACTCATTAGTTAATGGGACTTCGCGTCACTATTAAAATATCGAAGGTAGACGATCTCAGAGCATTCCAATATTTCCAATTTTATCAGGACTTTTTTATAAATTTATTTGTACCCTCCCATTTTCCAAAAGCACAAACCTTGATCGCCATTACTCCTAATCCTATTGAGGTCGGCGAAGCTCGTTTTGGTTCCGTCGCCGTCGGTCGCGTCTCGGTCGTTGAGGAAGAAACCATCGCCGCCGCCCTTATAGCTGAACCCTAGCTGGTTCAAGCTTATGGTGTCACTACTGAGCTGTCTTCTGATAGGAAAGTAGGGCTGTTCGCTGTCTGTTTGCGGCTGGGACTGCTGCCGCTCCATCTTGGGCTTTTCTTCTTGGGACCCGTTCTGGAAATCCCCGTGGAAGAATTGTATGGAGCCGCGGATGTCTTGCCGCGACGAGCGCAGAGGCGGGTTGTAGTCTAGCGGGCCTGGAATCAACACGGACTGCGTGATAGATTAGTAACCCTAGCCTATGGAAAATAAGGCCCGATTCGACCAAACTTTTATCCGAGAATAACTCCTGGTATAATTGACACAGTTTTAGTATGGGAAATATGTCACAATGACAAGTTTATTCTGAGATTAATATTTACTCTTGTTTGGTCGAATTCACCCTATTATAACTGTGCCAAGTGTGAAGCTTCTTCTTACAAGTTGTACAATAAGAAATCATCTACATAAATCTTGAGAGGACTAGTGTGGCGACTCCTCAAAGATTTGAAGATCGGAAATAAAATGGCAACACAAAAATCTAGCAACACTGATAAGCATTTGAAACTCAGAACGCAAGTTAATGTTATCTCTACTCTAAAGGTGTGTCCAAACACAGCGCGGCAAACGAGCGCGGTGCCATGTAGCAATATGAGCAACTTTTACGCCGGTAGCACACCGCCACGAAAGCGAGAAGAGAGCGAAAAGATTTATTTTTTCATTACACATCTCATTATCCTTATAGATCATTTCATCTACGAAGACGCGCCCCATCTTTCTTCTAGCGGAAGCTGTAGCTGTTTGAGTATTATCGGTACACGCTAAATTATCTATGAGTGTACACGCACGTCGCACACTACAATAATGACGCTCGGATTGCTCGGATCAAACTCCCCGCACCCCGCGCTTCCCTCGACCAAAAATTGGGGCGCGACTTCGTGGTTGAAACGATCTATACATGGGGAAGCTAACGCGATGACGTCACGTGTGCGTACATTTGTCTCAGAGGTGTGCAACCGGCGTTAAACGTCACAATAAACTGACCAGCTGGCGCGGAGATCTTCCGCACGTTAGCAACAGTTGCTAACTCCTTCTCGGGGTTGCGTCCAGCGAAGTGTAAGCGGTCCTGCGAGCCGCCGAAGTTTTCCACGGTGAGCTGCGAGTCGTCTGACACCGAGCCGCGACGCGAGCGCCGGCCCGCGAACGAACCGGAATTCTCGCGGCACGAAGGCCGCCCCGCCGCTACGGCCGCCGCTGCCGACGGCTCTGACGTCACGGACGCTACAACAAGAACAATCAGGTTAGTGGTTTCTTTATAATTGCAATAATACCTCTGTCTGCCCAATCATAATCGAGAAAACTTCTGTAGGTCTAGGATGCGCGCCGTGAAAAGCGTTTGTCGCGCCATTTTATTGATATAACGCGATAAGTCCACACATTTTAACGATAATCATCGATAAGATTTTAGCACGGCGCGTCATCCTAGCCCGGAGGGACGCTGCTTTTTCTACACACCGCTATATCTACAATAAACAACTACGCGGTCAAGTATTTATCGCACAGTTCACTCTGTAACACTATGATATTTGTCCTGTTTTATTTATCGCTGTAATTAAATATTTTTCTATTTCAACTCTTTGGATTGCAAACTCAGTCAAGTACGCCGATCCAATTGCTATTGCGCATCTATCTATTTAGAAACACATTGTTGGGTGCGTTTGGCAGACAAAAGCGCTTATAAGCAAAATGGCGATCACCAAGGCAGTTTTTGGCGAGGACACGTTTACTTGCTAACTTCAATAGTGTCGTGTTTCATTCATTTTTTAGCAGAAACAGCGCTTACCGTTTAGCGATCGCTATTTTTCTTATAATAGCTTCCAAGTGCTATTTTCAGCAAAACGCACCCATTGTCTGTTGTATTGTCGACTGTACATTACAAGTCCTGTCATACCTGTGTCGTCGTGCTGGCGCGCGATAGTGGCCAAAGTGGTGACCTGGCGGCCGCGGTGCACCACGAACTCCTCGCGCTGCGGGCTGCAGCTGCGGCGCTCCGGCGTCGAGCACGCCGACCGCCCGTACGCCACGCCGCGGGCTGACGGCGACCGAGGCACTGTGTCACCCAGTCACATTAGCAAGGAACAAATAAGGCCCGGTTCCCACTACGCCGGAGGGCAAATCTACCGGACCGGTAAAACTCCGGAAGGGCTAAAGCCTGGTCCGTGAGCACGTAGAATCCCGTCCAATGACCCCCAAGCTACCCATCCTTATCGCTCGCGCGTAATTATATTGCTGTCGCGACTGTGCGACGCGCGCCCGCAGTGAGTGAGCGAGCGCGACAGCAACATAATTACGTGCGAGCGACAAGGATGGGCAGCTTGGGGTCATTGCACGGGATTCTACGTGCTCATGGACCAGGCTTTAGTGGCTGTACAATTTATATTAAAATAGTAAGACACGGGTCTTAACGCGACGTTTATTAACGAGTTACATTATGTACTCACGGCTTGATGTGACAAGTCACACGAGCCGTCAGTCTGCTTGTGACCACGGCTGCAGCATCGCAGCCGAAACGTCAAGCCGTGAGTACATAATGTGACTCATTAATAAACATCGCGTTAAGACCCGTGTCTTACTATTTTATTTGAAATGGAACGCGAAAGTTTAAAATCTTATATGTTCATTTATATGAAGGTATTCACATTAATCCCGGATCCGGCATTTTTGCCGAGTGTCACTGCGAAGTTTCGGCAGAACCACCGGAACGGAGCAGTGAACGAGTTTGTCCGGTATAGGTCCAAACTCCCCTCGCGTCATTCGGCTCGCATATTTTCATGATAGGAGCCCGTTTTCACCATCAATCTCTAACTTTTAAGTGGCCCCTTTGAAAACAAAATTCTTGTTATATGTTACCATAGGGGTCACTTAAAAATTAGGGATTGATGGTGAAAACGGGCATGACTTGACTGTCCTATTTTCTTGCGGGATCCGGTGTAATGTGAACACTCAGTCCGGCGTCAAGTATCCGGCAAATCTGCCGGTCTGGCATAGTGGGAACGCGGCCTTAGCTATCACCTATAAGCTTCAGTTCCCATAAACAATTGAACGTAACACGGGGTTGCTATATTATATCTTATCGCGCAGTCGTTATCGCAAACTATGGAAACTCAAGCTTATAGCAACCTTTCTAAGAAAGCCTGGATCATAAAAAAATCTGTTTCTAATGTAAATGGCTGGTGTATCAATTCAAGTTCATGTTACTATGCGGTGTATGTAATGTGATCTAGTTACAAATACCACAAACACAACATCAAAATAAAACACAAAGTACATATTTAATAATAAAAATATCAAATAATGCAATTCAAAAATTGTAACGCGTTTGACTACGATGTAAAACACTACTATGGTGTTCTCTGTCGATTCTAAAATGGACATTGATGTGATAAATCAACATGATATATAAAATTACATCATGATACATGTTTAAGTGCTTTATGTAGCATCTTGGGAGTCCTGAGGACATAATGTCAACGACTCCTTCTTGTCTATGTTTAGTGTGCTTAAATATAAAGCAAGAGCCTGCAAGTCGCATGCCAAAGCGCTAGAGGTTAAGTTTGTGTGTGAAAAGAGTTAGAACCAAAAACCGGACGAACGAAGGCAAAGCATATTAAGTTGTAGCTGGGCTATGTGAAGTACTGATAAATAATAAAGATACTCTGAAATAAACACGTTTGGTGAAAATAAAATGTCGGGAGTATAAGTACACAAACAAAACGTAAAACATTGAAAAGGAAAAACAAAGAAACGGCGATAAAAGTTTTGACCACGCACAAAACGAACAACCACACACACGCTGGACGAATATAGTCGTTGTCTATTAAAGCAGGTGCTGGTGGGTTTCAATATTATGCTGAACATGTTTGCAGATTGGCACAAACGAAGACCATCAACTGTATTTGGAAAGGCTATTGTTTCATTGGCCTTTTTTTATACTTTTAATTTACTCTTACTGCCCATAAAACTTATGTAAAGGTTCGGCCAAACCAACGCGATCACTATGCGATCAACCGGCGTGCAGCAATGGCGATCAATGCATTTAGGTCTGGTCGCCATCGCTGGTTTGGCCGAACCTTAAAATAACAACTTTTACAGTTCCTAAAACATGTCATGTGTCAAAGTAATAACCCCACCAAGCATCGCGTGAACAGACAGCGACATTTGATAGGGATGTAACGAATGTTGGGTTGATTATTACCGGATACGAATTTTCAAAATAAATTATTATCAAACACAAAAGGGTATGTTGGATATTTAAACCGAACATTACCCTTTCACTGATTTAAGGAAAAATATTTTTTGTTTTGAGTCTTATGTTATCTCACTAAAGTTAAAAATTTGGTGGAACCAATTCTGTCATTACCAGGTAAAAGTTGAAATAATCGAGTTTAATAAGAGCTAAATCATCAATACTGATGTTGAGTAAAGTTCACTTTAACAATACTAATGCAAAAAAACGTGAACACACTCAAGCACGAATGTGAATATCCGTTTAAAATTAAAATGAAAAAAGTTTATTTCGTTAACAACAACAAGTAATAGGATTAGAGGTTGACTCTTTCTTGTAAGTGCAATGGCACCTGTGCCAGAAGGAGTCGCTCTCCCTTAACAAATTAACATTAAGTAACATTTTTTTTATCATAACCAAAAAGTAATAAATATCCGTTACATCCCTATAGAACACATAGGCGGGTACCTGCGAACGCCTTGGCGTGGTGCGGCGTGGGAGAGGCGGGCTCGCCGGCTCGCAGGTCCGGAATCGGCGTGGGCGGCGGCGGCGGCAGACCGCGCGTGTGGCGCACGCCGTGCACGTTGCTGCGCGAGCACGCTGCGGACCCACGACCACTCAGCGCGCGCGAGGCTTGTTACGTCACGCGGGCGCGACCACTCCGCGCGCTCGGGGTAGCTTACGTCACAGGACCGCGACAACGGCACACGCGCTTGGGGTAGCTTACGTCATGAGACCGCGACAACGGCGAACACGCTTGGGGTAGTTTAGGTCATGAGACCGCGAATAAACGGCGCTCGCGTTGAGGTAGCTTACGTCACGACGCCGTCACGTGGCCACGCCTACTCAACGGGTACGAATGAAATAGTTTACGTCAGTTACGTCCACGATATTGTCACGTGGCCACGACCAATTAACAGGCGTAACTGGGATACCAGGACTATTTTCACCCGCGACAACGGCGCACGCGCTTTTTTTTTTTCATTTTTATTTAGGCAGTTATTTGACCACAATCGCACCTGATGTTAAGTGGGATGCAGTCTAGGATGGTACATATCTGCCCTGTAAGTGCCTATTCACTCTCGCCATGAAAATGCCCGGATTATAGCCTTCGGCAGCAGGCAGCAAATTCCAGTCCCTAACTGTTCGCATTATAAAAGAGTCATCGAAACGCTTGGTGTAGCTTACGTCATGAGACCGCGAATCGAAGCTCGCGTTGAGGTAGCTTACGTCACGACGCCGTCACGTGTCCACGCCCAATCAACGGTTTGGCCAATATAAACCCAACCAGTGAAGGTCAAGTTAAACTGTCATTGGACCCGCAACGAAATTAATCAGAAGAACATAGGGATAGTGTACGTTTATTTAGCGAGCTCGTTTGGGAAAATGGAAAGTTACAACAACGTCACGTGCTCTACGAAGCACCTAGTGACATATGTGGAACAACCACTCAAATAGTGCCCTTGCTCTCGTATGAGAACACATACTACGAAGCACTATTTGCAGTATGGTGGACCAAAAACTCAATTAGTTTGGTGGTTAACTGTTTTTCAGGTGCGCGGGGGGCGGTAACCGTGACAGCTGCGTTTACGTTTGCTCCACTGTATTTCTTTTTCATAATGAGGAAAACCTGTTATCTAGTTATACTATCGGTCTAAATATTATTTAAGTTTCTATAAATAAATAAATAAACATAGCAACCGTGCATCACAAGTTTTAGCTGTTTGGTTAAATATTAAAATTTACCAAAAATAGTTACTGATATTCTTGACCCAGTAAATAAAATATTGCTTAATAAAGATGGTAAGTATTTAATACCGCAAATTATTTGCCAATTTAACGTTTGACTACAAAAAAAGGCAAACGAATGAACCATTAATCATGTTAAATCACACTGTTTTTTAAATAGTTAAATTAGGTAATATCGCTAATTTATCAAGCAATAAATTAGATTTATGGCTGCAATCTGTACAAAATTATCTGCTTTTTCATTCATTGAAAGACTAATCATACTAATATCGCTATAAATTTCATTAGTTTAATTTAGTTTTAATAAAAAAACAGATGTGGATATTATAAACAACGATTTTTATTTAATACAACATTAAAATACCCTGCAATCGACGTAAGCTAACCCGAGGAACGCACACAACCACATTACAGCCACATTGTAGACTCACACATATGTTTACGCGCCACCCACACATCCCCGTTCATAAGCTGTACCCACACAAACACGCGACACGTATTACGTACGTATTCCTGCGTGTATTGCCCACATATGAAACGCAGTATGTAAACACAAATTTAAATCTTACGGACACTATTTAACACACATAAAGTACGCACTTAATGTCTTTGTCACATCGGTAAATGTTCGCCAATTAGGTGACTGGTCACCCTGCCTTGACTTACCATAAATGGCTTGGCACCTACAAACCTTTATTCCTCGAAGTGATTTTGCTAAACCTGTAGACACTTTTAAGCGTCACAAACTCGTGTTATTTGAAAACAAAACGTTAATTTCATGCGCTAATACTTCAGCCACGAATGTACGGCCTCGTACAAAGCAAGACAGGGTGACAATATTTTTGTAGCCAAGCGTTTTCTTTTTTATCTATTTTAAAATTTACCTTACTTACCTCAATAAACTTTGGCAATAAAAAAGTGTATTTTACAAAAGACATAAATAAGTACACGGAAATTGCAAATAAAATTTACTGTCAATACATTTTTCTTTACTTTTACGATCCACAATCCCAGCTCGCCTACTTAATTCAGCATTAATAAGATTGTTTAAAGCTTTTTCCGCGTCATTTAATTAGTAGGCGTAGAGAATCTTTGATATTATGACCACATACTCCCATTAGAGGTCTATAGCATGCAATACGAGGTATGTTGAGTGTTCGGTACTCACCGGTGCCTGGGTGTTTGACGGACTTCACTGGATGAACTTCTAGCATGTTGAAGAGATCCGCTAGCATCGCCACAAGGTTCTGTCGCATTGACCTGGAATAATCATTAATTACAATTAATAAGAGCCCAATCAAAAATATAACCCTCCTTCTGGCGCAGTTGGGGAAAAAGTAGGTAGTAAAGCCTGGTCCGTGAGCACGTAGAATTTTGTCCAATGACTCCAAGCTACCCATCCTTATCGCTCGCGCGTAATTATGTTGCTGTCGCGCTCGCACACTCACTGCGGGCGCGCGTCGCACAGTCCCGACAGCAATATAATTACGCGCGCGCGATAAGGATGGGTAGCTTGGGGTCATTGGACAAAATTCTACGTGCTCACGGACCAGGCTTTAGTAGTAATCGAAAATATAAGGAAATATTCGTGGGTTTAACTGCCTCTGTAATATTACGCTCGTGCGCTGTCCGTTGCATAAGTATGATCATGCGTGTTGATTATTGTCAACACAAATACCACAACACAAACTTGAATTTACCAAACAATAGCTGTACTAATTTATACCTTATTAAGTTTGACTTGAGCTTAAACTCAAGCGTATTTGAACAATTTGAGAGGGACATGCAAAGTATGTCAACGCCGTAATTAGCGCGCCTTACACGCATTCCGCATATCTGTGCGCTACATTAGTCCAAGCCGCAAATGTTATCAAGTAGGAACAAGTGACTCTACACGCATGTCGATCGGTATTTAGTTCGAGCACATTATATCGTCAATACATAATTGAACAACTTAATAAGGAGTTCTTCTACGAAGCCATACCGTGAAGGGGCAAAGCATTCCCGAGAGGGTTGGCATTAGTGTTTTGCATAAGAATCCCACCGCCGCTCGACTATTGTGGTGAGCCCACTCGTAACACAAGCTTATTTAGCTTACCACGAGGGGCTAATGGGACTATTAGTAATTTGGGCAAGACAAATTGGTAATAATCTTTTAAAAAAAAAAAAAAAAAAAAAAAAATAAGAATGTAAAAAGGATGTTCACATACTTTGTGAATGGCAGATTCAATAGGGGTCTTCTTTAAATTATAGTAGGTAGATAAGTGTGAAATGACATCCAGTATCGTTACTATTCCCACAATAATTACCACGCTCCATATCCTGTATTTCAGGATCTACATAAATCTCGTGAGATTTCGTTCTTGTCTCATGAGATCGTGGAGGCAATATGGTTTAGAGGCCAGTTGGTGCCAGTAAGAATTACGTAGTCAAGCAAAACTAAAGCCTTCTACCCTGTCAGTGCCAGTCGGTGCCAGTCAGACCGGTCTCGTGCAGCATCAGACTCACCCTCGCATGTAGGTGACGTCCTCGGGCAGCATGTGGAACACGTTGTGCGGCAGGCAGTGCTGGCAGAAGTCGTGCAGGCAGTCCTGGATGGAGGCCAGTCGGTGCCAGTCAGACCGGTCTCGTGCAGCGTCAGACTCACCCTCGCATGTAGGTGACGTCCTCGGGCAGCATGTGGAACACGTTGTGCGGAAGGCAGTGCTGGCAGAAGTCGTGCACGAGCATGAGGTTGTGTAGGCAGTCCTGGATGGAGGCCATGCGGCCCACTCGCACGGCGGCGCGCGGCAACGCGTCGGGGCAGTAGAACGAGATGAGTGCCGCCAGGGCCGTACCGTCGCACAGGTCCTGCAGGCTGCTCACCATCGGCACGTGCTGGGACGAGTCCTCCTGGAAATATACACTTTATCGTTACGTATCTAGCAGTTAAGTACGCCCTTGATCAGGCTCTGGTATCCAGAGCCCACATCAAATTGAAGTTTATACTGTGAAGGTAGGGCCAATTACTTTCTTTGGAGCCTAGTTAGGGTTAGATACTACATCGGCGTGGAACGATTGATAGAGATATCAGCAGGGTTACTCCGAGAAACGTTATCCGAAGTTTCGAATGTTGCCATCCCTCTCACGCAAAACGAGATGCCAGCATGAGCGACTGTGACAGATGGACTCGAAATTACGTAAATAGCGTTTTAGAGTAGCCCTTCAGGTTTTTTGATACCTTTTTTGAACTTCATAGCTTTGTCATAAGTAGGTAATGTTTTTGTAAGTTATGACATGTGGCTAGTCATTGGGTGCAGGATGCTACTGCCTATTATCTAAGGAGTCAACAGGGTATTCAGTCATAGTATATCCCATCCCATCCTAAGCAGTCGCATGAGGACGCGGTAATAATTGATTTCTAATGTGTCTGGATTTGTGGGTACCTGAAGGGCTACAGACTAAAATAATGACGGTCATAGTATAAAGTAATTTTAAAGCTATTTTTATTCCATGATCAGTGGGGCACAACACAACAGGACGAAACACGAAACCATCAGTGAAACAAAAGCCACTTGATGAACTGTCAAAACTGTAATAACAAGGTCACTCCTCTCCAAGTCTTCGCAGAAAATACCACATTGTTATTATCGTGATAAGTAAATAAAGTATTTAATGAAGATTAATTAAAAGCAACCTGTATTTAAGTTCAACATGTGACCTTTCTAAAGCAGAACATAAAGTGTATTATGTAGAGTACAAAACAAATGCAATGCACTATAAAAAGATGTCCTTGTGCTGTATCCAGTGCAGCGCAGTGCAAGGCGATCATATTGTCTTGGCACTGGGTTCAAGGAGTCAAGGAGGTTAACAATTAACCTGTTTGGTATCTCAACTGTAACTTAATATGTCAACAAACAACGTTGAAATAATTTAACAATGCAACAATTACATGACATATTGTAATCTGGCTGTTAATGAAAATCACTTGGTGCCTGATGGAACAGTTTTTTGCTAACTGATATGACAAGAAAGCATGATATATTTCTCAGCTTCACTCTAAAGTTTGTTAGACATTACAGCATAATATGAAGTAATAGTTACTGATTGTGTTTCATCTAGCCCTCGTCTTCATTTAGTTAAGCTTGAGGTCACATCTTCATTTACATTTAGGAAGACAGTTAAATATTATATCACTCAGTCTTCTTTAATTCTGTATAGGCCGCATTTATCAGTCAAGAGACTAACACTTGATGAACTGTCAAAACTTTAAGCATCATTCATGCAAAGCCTTGCTTAGACAAAATCCCATAATAATCATTTCAGTATCAGAACACCCACTGTCTCAGTCTTTAATATAGAATAGTCTCAGGCGTTACTTTGACTTTTTATTCCCAGACTGGCCGGTTGTAAACAGTTCGCATACAGCGCTTTCCCACAAGGCGCTCCGACTACTGCAGCTAGTATACAGCTGCTATATTACCTCGGCCTTGTTAAGCGCTGCACAGGCCGCGTTTATCCAGCACAGTATGCCGTCTTCATGCGGCACGGAGGGCCCGGCGGGCGGCGGCTGCGAGGTGCCTAACCGCTGCGCCGCTGCCGACACGCGGTCCGGCGTCACCACCTCCCGCGCGTATAGCACCATTAGAGCTTCCACTACCGCCATATTAGCGCTCTATTAAGTGTCCTCCATTTATCTTTCCTATTGAGCGATTGCAGGCTCATGACTGCTGGATGCAAATAACTATCTACCACTACAGCAGCTGTTATACAGCTGCTATATTACCTCGGCCTTGTTAAGCGCTGCACAAGCCGCGTTTATCCAGCACAGTATGCCGTCTTCATGCGGCACGGAGGGCCCGGCGTGCGGCGGCTGGGATGTGCCGAACCGCTGCGCCGCCGCCGACACGCGGTCCGGTGTCACCACCTCCCGCGCGTATAGCACCATTAGAGCTTCCACCACCGCCATGTGTGCGCTCTGAAAGAAAAGAAGAAAAGCTTGGTAAAGTAAAAATAATTAAGTTAGCTCATAGATGTCCCACTGGTTTTGGATTTGCAGTATAGCCTGACCAGAAACATAAAAACCCTGGCATAGAGGCGCGTCAATTGCATTTGATAGTGCAACACTGAGTACAGTCGTACCTGAGTTAAATTAATTGGCTAACTTTATGTATCAGAATTCAGGATTACGGGCTAATTTGATATTTTCATAAATTAACGAAAAAATATTATTATAGGTAAGTAACCTGGTTTAAATAAATTAAATGAAACCATCAATCGAGCTAGTAGGATTTATTTTATTATTCATCAATAATCAAATTCAGAACTTGAATATTCAACTGCAATGTTTGCTTATGAACGCTTCAAACTCGGTACTTCTTTCCCAATTCCATAAAATTCAACACTTAGAAATTGAAAAAAAAAAATTAAAATAGGTAGTTGAAACAAACCACAGCTAATTTTCATAGTGGACTGTACTATGCGATAAACATGTCAGTCAATTTGACAACCTTTGTCGGAAACATTATTCAATGAAAATATTGTCCGAACCCTTAGTATTTCTCTTCGACAAATAATTTAACACATTGTGAACCACTTTTCTTTCACGACTATAAAAAGATTTTAGCATTTTAATTCACAAAATCAATTGCGCACATTTAAAATAAAGTTTGTTTACACTTTGACAGCAATATACTGACATGCAAGGTGACATGTCAATGAAGTTTTCAGTTACTGTTGCCATTAAAAGAAATTAGTACCATTAGTTTTCCGCAACATGGCGAGGGTTTTTATGTTCCTGGTCAGGCTATACGTGGAGTACAGTGACGTCAGTGACCCAAATGTAATAAGATAAAACAACTGAGCTGAGCACACTACACAGTAGTGGCATGCTGAATCAGGATCTGCGAACTCGCGGGCAAATACTAGGAGAACACCATTCGACCCCAAAATAATTCTGGACCCAATTAGCTTCGCGGTAATATTCGGCTTTGTACTAGGAGAATATTTCTTTACACCTTGAAAACATTAAAGTCAATTAAGGTGCGGAAAAAGTGACGTCATAGTTTGTCTTTCCCATATACAAAATCCATACGAGAACCGAGTTTCAGCTCATAAAAGGTATGTCAATCGCAAAGCGCAGGTATTCACTGAATTCAGTGTATTTCAGGGATCTTTTTACCGCACCAGTAGAGATACAGATACAGTATTTACATAAGTTGGGCGCAGCAAACGCGTAAACAGTCAAAAAACACAGCCGTTACTCACATTATTAAATTAAATATTTATAAGACAGTCTACCCACCATTTATTAATTGACGAGCGATGAAATTGTAGATCACTCATATACATATTTTATTTATGAAAGCTTGAATCGGGGCAAGTATCACGCCATTCTTGGCAAGCGATATGGTTATCAATAACTGAAGCAGACAGTTGCCTGCAAATTGTTTAGGGGGTGTGGAGTAGCTAAAGCGCAAAAGATTTAGACTTGAATCTGACGGATCAATACGTCGTGTATAAATAGATAACAGTCTATCTTTCAAAAGATTATGGTGTCACCAAAAGGGTAACAACGAGCATAATTTTAGTCAGCTCGACAAGAACTGATCTATAAATTGGGATTGATGTATGTTCCAATGGTTACAACTACAACAGCTGACACCCGTACCATCAAAACTGTTGGTCTCAAGGGAATCTATATAATTTGGGCTGCTATTCCTCGAGTAATCCCGTGATCTCAACGATGACAGCTGACGCAAGAGTACCATTCGAGTTGTTAGTCTCATGAGGGTAAGTAGCTGTGCTGTAGCGGTTCAGACTGTGGTAGCTGACACTAGTGTACCATCTGAGCAGCTGGTCACACTAGACAGGGTAGCTCACTCACCATTCGCAGCGGGTTGGTCTGTATGAGGACGGTCTCGGTAAGCGCACAGTCAGGCGGGTCGGGCACGTGCACGCCCTTCCTGGCCAGGGTCTGCAGGATGTTCCAGTGGTTCAGACTGTGGTAGTTGACACTAGTACCTACCATCTGAGCAGCTGGTCACACTAGACAGGGTAGCACACTCACCATTCGCAGCGGGTTGGTCTGTATGAGGACGGTCTCGGTAAGCGCACAGTCGGGCGGGTCGGGCACGTGCACGCCCTTCCTGGCCAGGGTCTGCAGGATGTTCCAGTGGTTCAGACTGTGGTAGCTGACACTAGTACCATCTGAGCAGCTGGTGACACTAGACAAGGTAGCACACTCACCATTCGTAGCGGGTTGGTCTGTATGAGGACGGTCTCGGTAAGCGCACAGTCGGGCGGGTCGGGCACGTGCACGCCCTTCCTGGCCAGGGTCTGCAGGATGTTCCAGTGGTTCAGACTGTGGTAGTTCGGGTCGGAGTACATGTTCGCGAGCGCGAGGCAGTACAGCTCCGCGTTCGCGAGCCCCCCTACGATTGGTGGCTTCAGATGCTCCTGATCCTGAGGAATAAAAGAAAACTTTATTAAAAACTCGTAGGGTAAACCGTATAGCTATTGCCCACTTAAAGATTTCAAACACATTGAGATGAAAAATTAAAGAAAGTATTTTAATTATCGACCATTTATGACTTTTTTCTTATAACTCAATAAACTGTTAAACAGAATATTAACAGTTCTTAGTTAAAACTTAAGTAACTTAGAAAATATTGAAATAAATTTAAAATCGCCCAAAAAGTACAGTCATTGCCCATTACTTACACTAATTGCCCACATCAAAGCACAGTAATTGCCCAGTATCTTAAAACAAAATAATCAATTTTAAAATGACAAAATAGGCTTTAAATAAACAAAACAAAACATTAAACTTAAATTCTAGTAGTACAGTCTTCAAAATTTCAAAATAAATTGCGTTTGGCCTTATTAATATAAATATTGTCAAATATTTCTTGAGCTGATGTTGATGAGTCAGAATCGGTAGAGACAGAATCATCTACTTCAAAACATAGATGACGCAAAAATTTGAATTTTATATGTAAAGGACAGTGCCAATCCGTGTATGGAAGTTGGACCAAGTGCTGCCCAGAATGAAACCATAGTGCATTTTGTTCCTCAGGCCAATACTAATTTGTAAACCGAAGCGCACTGAAATCTATCCCTGGAGTTAAGAGAAAAAAAGAGTTTTGTTTTGAATTATTTACATACAAAATATCATCGATGTATACGTACTACGCATAAGATTTCGCGTTTTTGGCATTAAATAACACTCGATATGTTGAACTTAACCATACTGCATCCGTACACCTTACTTTAGTGAGACTTAGACATTCTTTATAAGCGATCTAGCACTGTTGCAGTAGTTTGGTTAGTTGAAAGAAATCATTATTTCCAAAATGAAGCAAGAAGTTTTAGCTTACTATAATTTCAATAATCGATTGTAATACACCAATAAATAGATTTTTCGCAAGGATAGAGAACTCGAACTTCTTGGTTCATTTTGGAAATAATGATTTCTGTCAACTAACCAAATTACTGCAACAGCGCTAGATCGCTTATAAATAATGTCTAAGTCGCACTAAAGTAAGGTGTACGGATGCAGTATGGTTAAGTTCAACATATCGAGTGTTATTTAATGCCAAAATCGCGAAATCTTATGCGAAGTACGTATACATCGATGATATTTTGTATGTTAATAATTCAAAACAAAACTCTTTTTTTCTCTTAACTCCAGGGATAGATTTCAGTGCACTTCGGTTTACACATTAGTATTGGCCTGAGGAACAAAATGCACTATGGGTTGATTCTGGGCAGCACTTGGTCCAGACCCTGGCACCATCCTTTTCATGTAGGTGACGTCCTCGGGCAGCATGTGGAACACGTTGTGCGGCAGGCAGTGCTGGCAGAAGTCGTGCAGGCAGTCCTGGATGGAGGCCAGTCGGTACCACTCAGTAATGCCTCTACCCCGTCATANCTCTATCTGCTCATATGTAGTTCGTAGGCAGACTGAGTTAGTATCTAAAATTGTTAATCGTTTTTAACAATTACTTGGCATATATTTTGCTTTTATTAAGGCCATAATTTAAGAAATATCAGGCTTAGATGATTCCTAAAGAAAAATGTTGATTAGGGTACATATGATTTTTTATTTTGTGAGACTGTTTCGATTCATCAGAAGTTTTCCTAAGGACGTGTACGAGTCAATTGAAAACTCTTGCTGGACGTCGATACCAGTCACATGACGATTTCATAGAGAGGTTGACATGAAAAAACGGTCATTCCTCTGCGATGTGCACCGACGCTGTTCAGAACTTGGTCTCGGGATAAAGCCACCAGTCTCCCGAAAGCGTCTTAAAACTTTCGAAACCCAAGACTGGCTTAAATGTGGAGCTGACGTGCGACAGCCCGCTGGCTGAGCCCTTCTTGCAATAGTGCAACGATTTGTGCTGCTTCTGAAGGTGTAGAATCCCAGGTAAAGTGTCAAAAGAAGCGGAGATGTGTATGGATCAACGTGTGAAAGAAAAAATCCTAAAACACGTGCTTTCATAGGGGTAAATAGGCCGCAACTCGCGACGTATCAAAACCCGCGTGAAATTTAGTTTGTCATACATCGTCATAAATTACCTATAGCCTACATGTTATTCTGGGTTATAACGTCCTTAGGAAAACTTCTGATGAATCGAAACAGTCTCACAAAATAAAAAATCATATGTACCCTAATCAACATTTTCCTTTAGGAATCATCTAAGCCTGATATTTCTTAAATTATGGCCTTAATAAAAGCAAAATATATGCCAAGTAATTGTTAAAAACGATTAACAATTTTAGATACTAACTCAGTTGTTTCTGCTCTTTGTGAATGACCTTTTTTATCGAATCCACAGCCCATTTTTGGCATACGCCGACGATGTCAAAATATATCACAAAATATATAACTTGGAGGACTGTGATGCTCTTCAGAATGATCTTTTCTCCGTGCATGATTGGTGTTCTGATAATCATATGAAGTTAAACGCAGCGAAATGTCAGGTTATAACGTTTACCAAGAACAAGCATCGGTACCTGTACAGGTACCAAATAGACGGAGAGGCCCTTGGCAGAGTTGATGTTGTCCGCGATCTTGGAGTTATGTTCGACTCAACCCTGTCATTCAGAGCACATTATGACATCATGGTGAATAAGGCCAATAGAATGCTGGGATTTATATCTCGTACGGCCAAACTTTCAAGAATAGGCAATCATGGATGATACTGTATGGCTCATTAGTTCGGAGTATCTTAGAATATTGCTCATCAATCTGGTTTCCTATATACAGGGTGTCCCAAAAACAATGGATAACCCTGTAACCATCGATAGGCCTTGCCATGGTCTCCCTAACGTACAATTTTGACCCCAATAAAAATACTCTTTCACGCAAAAGCTACTGGATTTTGTTGAAACTTTACAGTATTATTGTTTATAACCCAGATTAACATATAGGCTAACTTATGACGATATGTGACAAATAAATTGTTAAACCTTTTTTTTAATTTATCTCCTTTTACATGCGGCTCACGCTTGATCGTATTTTTACTTTTTATTATTTATTTGTATCAGTGTGCTCTTCTAGAGAGTGTAAGACGATTGTATGTAGGTACTATTAAAATGTAATTTTAACTTATTGGTTTTGTCTCATATTCGAGGAATGTACTATGTATCATGAGTAGAGTCTTCGTTTAAAAGGATGCGAAAGATTTAAATTTCAATAGGTAGACAAAATTGATAATTCTTAATTATCAAAAATTTTAGCTTTCTCCAGTAACACTGATATTATTATACTGTGACTCATCAAAGTCATCATTGTCAAAAATATTGACAAATCGCGAACTGTCACGTCCAAAAAACTGACACGCGTCCGTCCTCCGTAAGCGCCACCGCGCGACTGATTGAGATTGTCCAAGCCGTCATGGACGATTTTTTCCACATTTTTTAACATAGTAACTAAATAAGACGCAATATAAAAATTTCATCCGTTAAAAGCCCTCGAGTTATTTCTGAACTTTAGTTTAGTAAAAGATTTAGAATCTGAAATCGCTTATTTTAAAAATAAAACCATAAATAGAAAACGAATAGAGGTAACTTTGGAAATTTATTCTATCGAGTCAACTTCATCAAATCGTGTTTCCATCCGTTAATAGCCCTAGAAAATATCCTCAACTATGCCTAAATAAAATCTTAGCCTTTAATTTTACTGTTTAGTACCTCAAAAATGAAAAATGAAAACCTCATTTTCGCCATTTTCACTGCTACCCGGCCTTAAGCGATATTTCTATAACGCTTATAGCACGGCGCACTGTGGTTCGACCCCATAGAAAGCTTGTGACATCGACCAAAATAAAGTATGAGCAAAACAAATAAAAGAAAATCAGGCACTAGAGAAAAAAAAATATTATGTTTTATTTTGAACTTTCGGTTGACAAATTATGACTGATTCATATAGGTACTTAGTTTGCAAAATTACATGATAAGTTAAAATGTAAGAAATGGATGTACGTGAATATTTTAGAACAATAAAATTAACACAAAAACAATTAATTATTTATTAGGTAATAGGATTTATTTTTGCTAGTTTTTTTTTCAATACTACAAAAAAATCATGGATTTCTGTCAAAGCGTTCATAAATTATTACGATAATAATATTAATAATCCCACGCATAATATAGTCATGTCCGGGCGTTCGTTTGGGGTTGATCCACAGTGCGGCGCCAGATCATACCACTTGGCAACGTTGCTGAAAAGTAGGTAGGTACATTGATTTTATCTACCATACAAAGTAATTTATAAGCTAGGTATAATGGTAGATTCCACTACATTAAAAAGGTACCTACCTACCTATTATCAGTTATCACAATTTGCATTAGGTTACGTACCTAGGTACCTACTCCTAAATTTAATAGGAACCTGGACTACTAGACAAAACGCACTTTTTGATCGAATCGAAAATCGAATCCGTCAAAACTCCATACAAAAAAGGGGCTTTTCGACCACTTTTCGACTGGTTTGCGATTATAATTTGCACTTTGTCTAGACCCACTTGTTATTATTTTAGATATAGGTACTCATAATAAGTACGTACGTAGCCTACATTACGCGTTTCACACGGTGCGCCATTTAGTCTAGGAATGACTTTTCTCGAAATGACTGATCCTAAAATTTTCTATAGTTTTCCAGGCCCAACTGCGCAAGAAATGTACCTACGTTGGTAATGTTGGTGTAAAATTATAAATCATTAGAATATAGGTAGGTACCTACCTCAGATCATAGAAAGAGAATATGATCTGAGGTACCTACCTACCTACTTAAACGTACATTGTTTACCTCACATTGCATGTAATAAATTAAGAGCGCTATTGTTTGCAGACTTTACTATACTCAGATGTGCTCTCATTTCTTATCCAGAAGGTTAAAGATTATGGAATTTCCAGACTCGGTTTTTCCAAACTGAATATAATAAATATGTCAATTATTTCCAACGGCGAAGATAAACCTGATGAACCTTTGAAGCCACGATAGCCGAACGGTGAAGGAGTCGGACTGGCCGACTCGTGATTCGAGGACGCGGGTTCGAATACTTTTACCGCTCGACTATTGTGTGTGAACTCACTCGTACACAAGCATAATTTAGCTTACCACGAGGGGTTAACGGGATTATTAAACCTTTACCTGGTAGTGGCAGAATTGTTGCCACCATATTTTGAACCTTATTGAGAAAACATAAGGTACAAAACTAATTATAAATATTTTTCCCTATACCAGTCAAAGGATTAATACCTAATTTGTATTTGCAAATTGGGCATTGTTTTACTACTTAGTTTCAGCTAAGCCATCGCCATCGAGCACGCACGCTGCACGCGTTGGTTTAGTTAGCCGCACTTTGAGACGACCTTCCAGGAATTCTATTTGCAAACAATGTTTGTTTTATCAGGAACGCCGCCGCGCCGCAAACATGGATTTTCCAGCTAGATTATAATATGTTTACATGTATGTTCAATATCACTCAAATAAGTCGTGAATCATTATTATTATCCTACTAATGGTTTAATGCTCCGTGCAGCGCCCCTAGACAGACAAGTTGCATTTTTTGATCGAATCCGTCAAAACTTCATACAAAAAACCACTTTTCGATTGGTTTGCGAGTATAATATTGTGCACTTTGTCTAGACCCACTGAACATTTTGTGGCAGAACTTTCGACCACAACGGTTCAATTCTCTTAAGGGGTGGGACATGAAACTGAAAGAGATAAGTTAGGTACTTATTTGAACGTAGCGTTACGTAAATCTGGTGTTACGGTTTATTAAAAAATAACGAGAGCTTATTGCTAGAATTTTTTTTTTCTTTGAAGTCATTTAACAAACACTTTCAAACTATCTTTATAAGTTCGATGCTTAATTTTTTGATTTAAAAATAAAATAAAATACGAGTTCCCAATCCGGCTGCACCAAGGCCACCAACCAAGCCACTTCCGATCAATTTCGTACTTGTAGTTATAAGTTTATTTATATACATAATTCCTTATCACTTTTTCGTCTGAAATGGTACGTAGATAAGTACGACATCATGCATAGTGGATATCATTGCAGAATGTAAACTTACTAGTAAAATATTATGATGTTATACCTATTTTGTATGACGATATTAAACACCTAAGTAGGTATTTTAATATCTAAAATGACCTCCTAAATGCATTTCACTCAGCCTTTCGTTCTTCTCGGTGCTAAATTATTCTATAATTTTTATCTTATCTATAACATTGGCAAATACTAAGAAAGCGTAAGAGTTATGACTCGCTGTTCAAAAATAATTTGATGTCCTTGAGCAAAGTCGTAGTCTGCCGCACTATGGATCGGAAATGCAAATTTTGGACATAGTAATTATTTTACTTTTTCGTTACTCTGATGAACAAATGTGATCAAACGTTTTTCTCTAAAACTGATACTTGATTGGAAAAAATATTTACGTTTTTCGTTGTATGGAATGAAACAGAAAGTGGTCGTGGTTCTTCTTATTTTTCTCCTCTATGGTTATTATGTTTCAGAAAGTGTTCGATTGACTAAGTCTTGACAGATCTAGTGACATTTACTTTTTTTTCGAAACCTTATACTTCTAAACGGGCAATTTTAGGCGCGCGTTGATAGATTAGGATAGTCAGCAAGCCTTAGAATAGGCTCAAGTAGTTAGTTTTGTGCAAGATTTGTCAAAACTTAGTCGAAATTGATCACTTTTTGTTTCATTGGTGTACAACGAAAAGGAAAAATAAGTTTTGTTCCAACCAAACTATCATTTTTAGATAAAAATGTTTATCAGAATAACGTAACCCATAGATAGGTAGGTATGTATTTTTAAATACAAATTGTGAAAAAAATCACTATGTCTAAAATTTACATTTTCAATCCATAGTGCATGGGTGAACATTATCTCAAGGGGAATTCCCGACAATCAATTTGCTAAACTGACACTGGGCCGTATTAATAAAAGAACAACTGTCAGTTTTCAGTGAAGTTCTGGCACAGTAGATAAGCTCATATTTATATTTCTGGCATGATTAAATAAAACTACTGTGTTAATGTTAAGAGTAGGAAGTTAAAGATACTCTTATAATGGTTGAGGGAAAAATGCTTTCCTACTTTATGGATACCTGAATTATTTTTAATTCAAATTCAAATTCAAAATACGTTTATTGTGAACCACAGGTACATAGGTTGTCAAATTATAAATGGATATAGATCGGCTGCGTTCCGCCTTGAAGGCATACAATAATTATGAAAGTAACAATTAATTGTAATAATATGAAATAAATAATTCAAGAAGTTATTTTAGTGAGTAAGTTTCATATCGCAAATTTTAACGTATTTACTTAAAATTATCTCTTCACTTTAGTATGGAATTCTATGAAAACAATTTGACACATGACTTCCACAGTAAGTTCACATTATCTGCCATACATGAGCCATATCGCGCGCTCCGGTCCATCCCGAAAAAAACAAACAAGATAAGAAGGTAAGTAAATTAATCCCTTATTACGGCACTGAACATCGCAAAAATAACCTTACTATACATGTGTACGAATGACGTAGCAATAGGTACTTAACAGTTTTATCTGACTGACTGGTACCGTGCTGTTGAACAGTGGATCGAAACCGCAAAAAGTAGACGTAGGGATTTTTATGATTAGGGAATGCAAAACAGGTTAATCGGAAACCGAAAAATCGGAAAAACCGCCCTTTTTCGACGAATTCTAAAACCGGTTTTAAAAATCGAAACCCGGATTTAAATCGGTTATTCTATCTGTATTACACGTAACCAATTCCATAAATAAGCAATAACGTAAATGCGCCTATTACCGCCAGTTTAAGCTGACTTCGGATAAACCTTAGAAAATTAGATGTAAGACGTGGTGATAGAAAAGACACTTTAATTTATTTATAACAATGATGAAGTAATCTTTGAATTCAAGTAGTAACAATGAGTATTCAATCACACAATAATTAATAAATAGCAATTTAATTTGAAAAAGCAGTTGTTTCTATTACCGACCTATAGACGAGGTGTGTTTCTATTAACGTTTTTTCTGTTTCTATTACCGACCGCTAAGGATATTGCTCTTCAATTGGGTATATTCCGAGAGGCACGGGCTCGATTCCCGCTCAGAGGTTCGGGAACCACTTGATTTTTTCAAGTTAAATTTGTTTTGCTTTTAGTTTTAGTTAAATATGTTTTTTTCAAGTCATTTTTTTATTATTATAAAAGAAAAGGCACGCTTCTCGAAAATAAATAAATAATCAAGCAGAAATAGTAAAATAATAAATACCTCTATTATACTTGATTACGCAGAACCCAGTGTTCTAGTGAGTAGTGGGGGTCATTATTTAAACTGTATTTGAGTTTTAATAAAAAATAATTTTCATTTAATATTTTATTTTTATTTTTAATTTGACTATAATTTTTAATTAGTTTTTGACTTATGTTTTTGATTTTAATTGTGTGTAATTGTGTATTTTAGTTTAAACTATGGACAATTAGACACTGTCTGTATACTTATTTTAAATTATTTTTTTATTATTCAAAAGATCTTAAATCGTTACATAATAGTTGTGATAAAGCATGATTGGTTTGGTGTCATGTCATAAATGTTAGTTATATACAAAATACAGGCTTATAAGTCTTCGCAGGTGGCGTTATAGTTATGAGGCGGTAATAGAATCAAGTATGAATATTACTTTATTCTATTAGCGACCGTAAAAAAAAACAGTAACCAGCTAAAATATCTACTTTAACGAAGACGTGATCAGTGAAGTATCATTTTTATTAGGTTTATTTTATATCAAATAGGTACTAATAAGAATTTAACATGTTTTTATAAAATCTATTGTCATACATTATTAGAGATATTCTTTAATGTTCATTGCAGTTTTATGCCAAACCTATGACAATTAACGTATGGCGTTAATTGATTTAACTATGTGAAATATTCTTATGAATCGATCAAGACAACAAAATGGAGGTTAAATGCGTAATTAAAGATATAAATTTTAAAATAAAAAACTTTATCAAAATTCTAACAACGCCATGGGTCGTTATTAGGAACCAAATTATGAAAAGTGTTTCTATTACCGCCCTTATTTAAAAATGTATTTAAGCCACAAAAATACAGCGAGAGGGCTATATTGAGGGTTTATTAAGGAAACTAAAGTACGAANTTTACCCTATTACTTTTGAATTCTCATCACCCCAATCCACTCGCCTATTGATTACTGGAGGAAGACAACGTGGTTAAAAGGTTAAAAAGAAACCACGTGATTTAAGCGATCTATCTGGATTCCACCGTGGATCTATTTGAAAAATAAAATCTCAGTATCCGTGGATCTAGTGAATGGATCTTCTGAGATAGATCGATTTAACATAACAGCTTAGCTTCCCTTTAATAATACAAAGACACTCAACAAATCTAATTATAGTCTGGCGACTGATTGGTGAAAAATCAACACAAAAAAAAACTTTTGAATTCGCAATTGCCGACATTCTTTCCAAATAAGGCAAATCTTACGTCTTGAATGTAAAGGGCAAAGAATCCATATAAAGTATTTGTTATCAAGCCTGAATACAAATATGATACTTGATACGGTCTAAAGAAAAATGACACATTTATTTCATTACGCATTCAACGTAAGTAGGTGTGGGCTGGCAATGGGTTCGTTCAACAATAGATCCCAAAATAAACTATCGGAAACATTATAAGGACAAGTAGTTACGTAAGCGTACGCTACTCAAATCAAAAGACCAAAGTCAATTTTGAAGCAATAAGCTTGAAGACGCAAAAGCCTCTCGAATGTAGATCAATGTTAGGTCACGACCCAATTTAGAACGCAGCCACAGCTCGGCAGCTCTTTAGTTCTGTCATCTAGATCATAAAAGGTTTGAAGATGATGATTAAGGGACTTGACAGCATCTTTGGAGATGGCTTGTCGTCTTCGCACTGTTTTTGGGTTGGTTTAGAAAGACAAATAAATAATATAGTATGTATTTGGACTATTGATAGAGCGTCTATCTGCTCCTATAAAAGCTTTAAAATGCAAAAATACTGCACAGTATAAAATGCGTCATAATTAAGTGACATGACGTAATTAAAAGGTGTGACAGTGGCGTAACACAGTGAAGTAAATAAATGAAACAATTTAACCTTGCCGACGGGTGCGGCCCGCCACTAGTGCCAGACAGCCGCTATGACGTCACGGGCGGTTTTAACCACCCTTATCACTACCTCTATCAACTTCATACCTAGAAACTTCATGATTTATATGAGGCAGGGACACGAGGCTTGACGGGGATTTATTAACGTTTTTTACCTCGCTATCGATCTTTACAGAAATATAATTTAAGCTAGTAGTAGTGGAAGAACATTAATCAGATAATGTTATGTGAAGAATAGGTTGCTAAACTAATAAGTAATGTCAACTGATCCCAGCAAATAACACGAAGCAGATGTATTGTAAAACAAAAAAAAACCTATGCTAGGACATCCTGCTGTATAGCACCACTGTGAATGATTCATCATATCAATTTCCATTGTATTTGGTTTTAGGAAACAGTTTTCAAAATGAAGCCTGTAGCCGAACAAACACGCGTAAACAAACACCTACAACCACACGTAAAATATTTGAATTGCCTAAATAAATTTATGTCAATACAAAAACGAGCGAGTGGGGTGTAATAAAAAAACTGGTTTGATTTCGCAATGTGTTACGGCACAAAATTACCATCTCATTGGCCATGGTCTAAACGACACCAACGTGTGAAATGCCAGACAATAAGCGGCCTCAATAGCTAACTTTTAATCTAGATCTGTTAGGTCAAGATAAAGCCGAGTGTAAAATAGCTAAATTGGTCCGGGTTGGCGTGGCGACTACCCAGTCGAGAGACAATATCAGACGCTCAGATAGACGTAGTACGAGGAATGCCCTAGTTTTACAATGAAAGTGCCAGAATACGATTCAATTCATAAATTTTTCATAGTTCATTTCCCAAGCCATGTCTTGAACGTCTTGAAACCAGCAGATTTTTGGTAACTTTTATCAGTCTTTGAATTCAATTTTCCAGAGTTCCTAGGTATAAATATTGGATTAGCTAGGCAGTGCTTACATGGCAAAGGGTCAATCCCAACTAATCCCAACTAATATTATAAATGCGAAAGTAACTCTGTCTGTCTGTCTGTCTGTCTGTCTGTCTGTCTGTTACGCTTTCCCGCTTAAACCTCGCAACCGATTTTGATGAAATTTGGCATAGAGATAGTTTGAGTCCCGGGAAAGAACATAGGATAGTTTTTATCCCGGTTTTTGAAACAGGGACGCGCGCGATAAAGTTTTTCTGTGACAGACAAAATTCCACGCGGGCGAAGCCGCGGGCGGAAAGCTAGTTGCTTAATAAAGTAAGCCTAGCTCAAAATATGTAGTTACACTTGTGCGTTGTACGATTTAAAAGTAGTCACAGAATAATAGTAATTCGGTAGAGCTGCAAAAGTTCAACTTGTCGTCAAATTAACCCTTCTATTTTACTTCTGCATAATTATCTACTTGTTGATTACACACGTGCTACGTACAACTACCGTTTGGTGAACAATAAGTGAACTCTGACAAATAGGAAGAGCCATTACACCAAACGTCCAGTGTCGTTTGGACAATAATTACAGTTTTTGCGGATATCATCGCGATCCGAGCGAGGTCGTCGCTCGAAATTACAGCGTATTACGGTAATCACTCCGTCCCCGACATCGACGAGTCACTTTCGAATCATTTGCACACCAAAATCATCTGCTACAGAAAGTACATCATTGAAGTATCAAAATTCTAATTTGAGAGAACCAATTCGGACATTTCAGTTTATTTCTGTTTTCAGTGGACAAAATGGAAATAACCTTCTTTCTGGCGCAGTCGGGTAAAATATTTTCAATTTGAAACTTTCAGTATTTCATATCAGGAATTAGAATCTGTCTCTATCTACAATCTAACGAATGTGATTTGTGTCGCTATAAATCATAAATTATACCCATGAATACTAGTTCTATGTAGATACGAGTATTTACTTAGGAATGTGTACCACTTATAAATTTATTCAGGCACATAATTTAAACAGTACACATTACATTATTGATTCAACGGTTCAATCACAACACCGGTCGTAAACATATTGAATTACGATCACCGATCCTGACGCGTGCCATTGTCGAATGTCCGAGCGGCAATAGCATCATAGGGTAAGTGCGCTAGTTTTCGTCCAATTATCGGAGTTGCCAACTTTGTGTTGCGAAATGAATATCTTAAAATACCCTTACTCATATGTATCATATGTCATTTTAGTCCTTATATAGTCTACTTTCCGTTAATATTATATGACAATAAGTAAATACCACGGGTTTTTTTATAAAAAATATTTTATGCAAAAGAGGCGATTTCACTAGTTTTCGTCCAAAAAAATCAGTTTTCGTCCTAGTGTACGCTAGTTTTCGACCACTGTGTAGAAAAAAGGGTGCAGTTGAATTATTAAGTTAAAACCAATTCTACAATACAGTAACTATGGATTGTGGTATATCATTTGAAAGGTAATTTTGTTAGCTTTCAAATGATATCAAAAAGATTTAAATAAGTTTCTTACCTAAATTTAGGAAAATATTGCAATAGGTCGAAGGACAAATGGACGAAAACTAATCTACAGGAATAGCTAATTTTGGTTTTCGTCCACCCCAGTGCTTGCTCATGACGTCATGGACGAAAACACAACAACGTTTAAAGCTGTTTTTTGTTTTCGTCCACATCTTTTTAACGGTTTTTATGGGTTTATCACTGTTAAAAAGTGGACGTAAACTAAAATGTTTAATGTAATAGCAATAAAGATCATATTGGAAGAAAAAACATTGTATTTTGTAGGTCCATTGAAGTAAAATGATTATTAAAAATATTAACTAGGTGTCAGGGTTTCCGTCCACGTGGACGAAAACCAAAATCTTGCAAAATTGTTATGCTAGTATTAGTCCACTTAATTATCTAAGATTTCTATACAAAAACTTTAATAAACCCTTAAAATAGTGTTTATTATGCTAATAATTAGACATACGTGCCAAAAACATTACGTAAAGTAGCCTAAACAGTAATTAAACATACCATGAAAGTTCCCTACCGGCACGTTTTTTTTCTAACTTGACGACCATTTCCATTCACCTGTGTGCAGCAGCAACTTCCGTAGATTTTTTTGATGTTATTACTTGTCAAATTACATTTTCATGCAGGCAGAACTGTTACTTAGATATTATAGATTGTAACAAGTCCAAACTTGCACGGAAAGTTAGGTTTGTATTCTAATTTTCCGTAATTGTTTGTGGCAAGTCGGTCAAATGGACGAAAACAGGAGCTGGACGGAAAACCGGCGCAATTACCCTACCTTGAGTCAAAACATTCGATTCGAAATGCATGCACGGTTGATGCTACTGAATGCTTGTTCGCAATCGCAGCGAAGCACGCATTAAATACCAAACAGACACAAACATAACTTACTTTAATAGGCATAATTAATACTTTGATAACTATAAATGGACTGGATCACGTCAACGTGTCATGTCAGTTCGTCGGAAGTGTCTGCGTAAATAAATATGTCTTAGACCTAGACAGCCTTTTCATGGAAGCAGAACAGTACTTGAGCATAGCTAGATTAAGTTTCATATCAGATTCATGGACTTTTTTTCCGCAATTACTTCGCTACGTGAATGCAACTGTTGTCTAGTCTACAGGCGTATCACACTATGGCTATAATCCCTTGCAAGCTCGGTTAGTGAACACACACATTAGGCGTCACGTTACGCATAGAACACGACAAAAACGCATCAGCCCTCGACGGCGCGACAAAACGACCAAGAGCTAATGACAAACGCATTGTGGCTCGTCTCCGATGTCCCCGAAGGCACGGGTCAAGGAGAAAGGCGCCGGCTACAAAATTCATCTGCACCGTCTGTGATTAGTCTGCAGAACTTTTTTTATTCGCACTCATTCAGTTTTTTACCATTTTGCTTGTTTTACTACTTTTCATTGCACATTGTACAATTTCTAAGACAGAAAATGGATGAATCATGTGCTACCGAGATTTAGGTGTTGAAGCTGAGCTGACTCAGAACGACATTAAACGGCAATAACAGTGAATCATTAATTGAAAGTACGTAATTTGTGTTGGAAACGTGAGAAAATATGGCTCGAACGGCTATCGACTATATTGTCATGGTCGGTATTTTTTTATGCATTTCCTGTGCATGTAACAGATTTTCATGAAAAGATACAAGAAAATAACTGGAAATAGTTACGACAAAACCAGCTGAGTCATAGAGAAAAGAACAAAAGGATCACCGTTTCCCGAAGGCGGAAACGGCACGACTATTTTTACGGAACGACAGTTTTGTATTGGCCCCGCTGAAAAACTTTGTGGCATTCCATTCTCAACCTTACGCCCTTGACGTTTGTATTTGGAGCATGCCCACATTGGCGTCCCGAGGAGCAAAGTTACTTGTTGCAGAGTGGAGATGAATATGCATTCATTAGGTTATTTCCATCGTGGAAAACGCTCGGAGACTACACCGGCGAAGCTGAATACCGTGTGCTATTGGATTTCAAAGGGACAGGACGATATTTTATTTCTGGAACATGATCGCAACTACTTCCTCAATTGTTCAACAGACCAAAACATGTGTTTGATTGCTTAATATCGTTAGCTGCATCGGAATTACTTAAAAATAAATAACAAGACTTTGCTATTTTAATTAACTTAATATTTTGAGACGTAAAATCGTACATGCAAACAATAATCTTTCAGCGCTATTTTAATTCCTTCTCACACACTAGTTTGATGTAAAATCGCAGTAACTAGTCGTGTCTAATGTCCTGGTTATTCACCTCATCGCGAGACAAAGCAATAACGCCCCTGATGACCTGGCGGGTTCAGCCAACTCCATCCAAATTATTGATACACAAGCTATACTAAATTATACGTATTACACGGCAAATTGATTGACTATTGAGGCTGGAGACAGAAAAGAAACTACCGATAATACATTGAATTGGTTGAACTCAAATTGCGCTTAATTGCTTCGTAGATAAATTATTCAAGTAATCTTTAGTTTATTCCACCTGAGTCTTTTGCTAGATTAAATGTCGATTGGCAATATATTAAGCTTAACTCTACAGCCAAAATTACTTTCGCAAAAAGGTTTCTTAACTCGAAAAGAAGAGCAAAGTTTTCACATTATCTTCGTAACTAAGTGCGGGTTTTAGACGTATTAGATGTTGTACCTAAGATGTAAAATGTGGGCATTGCATTGAAATAGGTACACTGCAATATTTCACGTTCAGTGAGCGTGCGGGGATATTTCAGTGACAAACACGGTGGTCCTTGAACTTGTTCGCAACAACACTCGCTTAATGGACATCCGTCGGGCACTGTATCCAGAAACAACTTCTGGGAAATGAGACCTGCACTGAATACTAATGCACTCTTGAAATAGCCTGACAGCCAAGATAATATGACACGATAAGGTTTATCAAGAAAGTCTCTTGTGAATGACATTAAACGGATTATTGATATCTTTACGTCATCTGTTGCAGCAAAATACAAATGGAATGAAGCTACATTTTAAAAGAACCAACACAAAGATGATTTTGAATGGGGCATCTTGACAAATTTCAGAAACCTTACTGTGCTCTTCCATTTCTGTAGCATTATATCCTTCGGTTATTCAGATAGCATGGCGTCCATGGGCACAGCACTCGCATGACAACGACACGGCAGACACTCCCTGGAGCACATTACCAGTACTGAGTACTACTGAATGTGGGTTCGCGTGACGCTCGTTGTGCCGGCTCGTAACTATGGATGCCCCGGATCAATATCATGCTCGGATTTACTCAGACATGGTAAGGCATTGCGATTTTTGTACCAAGGTCACTAAATCTGAATGCTAAGGTAGATAAATAAGGTGTCCAAAGGCAGGAGTAGAGATACTCTAATATCCAACCAGAAAAGTGCATCGGTGGTTGAAATATTCGAAGAAATTCTTAGACACCATTCCAAAGAATCTTCTGAAAAGCGAAACAACATTTTCACCCTACAACGAATTCAATCTCTCAAATAGCTTTACATCAGACCCGTCCCTGATTCGGTTCCATATTCGGAAATCTAAAATATGAACCAAGTTAACGAACACGAAGAAAATGAAAAGGTCACGTAAGAAGGTCAGTTCAATATGTTGAAACCGGGTCGGCCTAGGCATTTTCTTTTACACTCAGGATTCCCTCGGGGTCTAGTGGGGGAACTGAAGTTTTCTTCAAGTCATAACTACGATTAACTTCGTGTCTTTTCCCTAAATTCTGTGGTAACAACAGCTACTAACACACGAGCTTCGTGAATTAGGTTTAGACAGGTTTCGTGAAAGTACCGAAATCGCGTTACGCAACCGCGACTACATTATGAAACCATGTATTTAACTTTTTATGCCAATGCTTTGGAAAGTACATGTGGGTGAAAATTTTATGCGACACATAAATTCTTGCGAAACCTAATATCCGAACGAAGTTTCAGCTCAAATAAAAAATTATATACCAGTCGAACAAACCAGTTAGTAATTTTCAGAAATTGAATTGTATGATTACAATGCGAGACAACGTGCCAATGTCAAATTTATTAAGAGCAATAACGTTATAAATTCGATAAAGCGTTACATACAACCATTAAAAACAAAACTGAAACTCTTGGAATAGAATAATGTGCAACGAATGGCGCTATTTATAGCACGCATTACAAGGAGTTTCGAGACATGAACAGCTGTTATTTAGGACGATATCTTCGGTTGCACAATCGAGGCAATATCAAAGGGATGATTTATCTTCGTAATAATACTTCTGAGTACACACTGCTTGCAAAACGATTTACTAAACAGAGTACGGCCATCGATTAGCGTACCGTATAGCGTGGATGAAAATATGCCTTACAATACAAACTAATTGCCCTACATACCGAATTAAGTGAGGAAACTTAACGTTACTATGAATGTTAAACGGAATGTACTCAGTTCATTTTAATACTGGTAAATAAAGGTTATTTCTATGTTCTCCTCCATTCATTTCATACATAGTCAATTCTCTAAACGAGACTTGCAAAATGGGTATAACGAGTAAGAAGTTTACAACAAAGAAAACGCATCTGAACATGATTGTAAACCAATTTTGCATAATGATATTCAATAATTATGCAGCTGAGAACGCGGGGTTTATTAAAATTCCTGTTTATTTATAATATGGTGTAGCATGGAGGTTGAATAACCACGCGACGTCGCAAACAGATGCTGCGGTAAACAATAGTAGTGAAAATTAAACGTGAGAAGCAACTACTTAATAAGCGTTCAGGTGTGAGGGTCAACGGCCCATTATCTTCATTCTTGTATCTTTATGTACAGTGAAATCTTTCAGTTAGGTAATACGTTTTGGCCATTACGATAAGAACTGCAAATTTTATACTTTGAACAATTTATACGAAATGTTTACGATGAGAGTGATTAATTTGACATCTAATTAGAAATCAGTCGGTTGAAGCGACTGAACTGATGCATAGCCAATCGTCAGGCTTTGAAAAAACACAGACAGAAAAGGGAGGTAGTGACGTGACTGAAAATAATTTTAGGGAAAGTGACAATTAATTTTCACTTCAAAAAGGTGGAAGGTAGCAGGAAAACATTCGATGCGATTACATCAAAATAGATATGAACAATTACAAAATATCGAGGGCATTCGACTCTACATCACATACATACCATGAAGACCTGGATCTCATTTAAAACTAGGTTACATACGATCACTATACCAATTACCAAGTAATACACAGTGCTAGGATTAAAAATTCAGTTAATCAATTTCGATTCACTTGGCAACTTCTCAGCAGTCAAACTAACTCAGTCAGTAAACACAATAAACCTGGGGAGTTAGATAGAGCAAATAAAAATAAAGTCGGTAAAGATAAACTTTGCGACCGTAACCGCGCCGGGATACGGCTGCAGAGTAAAACAACAGCTTTACGAGTTAGTCAAAGGAGCTAATCTGCACAGAATGGGAAAACTAGATGTATAATGTGTATGACAGGTTCTCCATCCAATCATCTCATTGAATATTAATTAGATGATAATAAGAGTGTGTTTGCTTTACCTAAGAAAATTAAGATAAGGATTGCAAATGCTAATTACCTCATGATCCCTGTAGAACGGTTCCACAAGATTCTCGGGGACTCTGTTGTTGAAGGCCTTCGATAACAGCCATTTGATCGACGCTCGCTGCTTTGACTGGAACAAAACAAAAACTAACATTAGAAATGCGTGAATTTGACACCGTTTAAAACATATTGGCTTGTCAGTATAAATATACAGTAACTAATCAACTGATCGGTGTAAAACATCAGTCATCGGTGTCTGAGATATCATTAGTGGCGTAAGTGTACATCATAACGCAAAATTGCCGAGCCGGTGACGTCTGAAAGACCGCCGACGTTGCCGCCGCTGACGATGTACCGACACCGTATGAATGGGTATTGAGCGAGCTGTCGGCTGTATTGCCGCGATTATTGTCGACCGTGTTATGGCAACGTCCGCCGATTGTGCTGGGTTCATTCGTCGAGTGCAACCGAGCCTTGCTCTAATTTGCCTTAGTAGTTATGTACTTACTACTTTTTATAACTAATTGGGAATGCCTTGTAAACTTAACAACAGCATTGTCAGTTTGTCACGCAAAAGAAAGTTAAATCATCGTTCCACCAAGTGATGGTTTGAGACTAAAGATCTTATGTAGACATGAGATCTAAAGACTGTTGGATCACATTACAACACATCTAGTAGAAGATTAATGTACGTTGATCTTGCACCTCATACCTATCAATAAAGTCAAAATATTGCGTCGGAACTATGTCGAAAGCCAAGATTTTATGTAATGCATAAGACACGATAATTGATGAATGAATAATACGAACAGCATTTGAACTAGTAAAATAGACAATATGAAACCTATCTGTCAGTTGGAAGAGATACAAGCCTCATTCATCATTCATATTTCAGTCGCTGTTCGAATCTTTCCTAATATTAAACAAACAATATTTACTCAAGAAGTTGAATGAAACGATAACTCGAAAGGTCATCAGATAACCGAGACATTCAAGCAGCCAACATCATGTGCAATCGCCACTCAGGCTTGAATTGAGCGATGCGATATTTTCGTCTCACTGCGACATATTTTACACTCCATTAAATTGAACGGAATAGCGATGAAGTAATGAAATAAACATCAGCTGCGGGCACTCTCTGTGATTAGTTTATTGGACAGGCTTTAGCCCAAAACTTTTGTTATTTTAACCCAGTTTTCGTGTACCAAAACAGTGGAGCGTAGATAACATGCCTAGTAATTTCAAACTCAGTTACGATATTATCTCCGTAAATATTTTGATCAAATTCTTATTAGACTTCACCGTATGTAATCATATTGATCATCTTGCAACATAAGAATGTGTATTAGCATAATGAAGCAAATAACTCATTCCGATTCCGATTATTTTGCGCTGGCCAGATGGTAGACCGACAGCCCCGACAGGTGTAGTTCGGAAATTGGGGCCGGCCTATACATAGAGCCGGACAAAAACTGCAGCCGCTCGTACAACTGGTTGTAAACAAAGGCAGGACTAGCAGTTGCGAGGCATGCAGCAGATGACTATGTGGAAAGCAACCGACTTTTTGCTGCTGATAATGATGATGACAAAAAGAAGGCACGCGACACACTTATAGCGGCTTTTTATTTGTACAGGTGGATTCATAATAGTCTTAAATTCAATCGTGATAAAATATGTCTCCAGTTACAATGGATTTGATGTGCCTACCAACTTGTATACTTAGCCTTAGTCCCTAAGAAACGTGATGCATGCAGAACGAATTACGCTCCAAGAATAGACAAACATTTAGACGTTAGTGTCTAATCGTGACACTATTAACCTAGGCATCCAATACCAATGTCGTGTCAAGGCCAGTTAGGTAACTCCATAGAGCCGTTAGCTAATACTAATGATACTACAAATTGGAACGGCTCTTGAATATTCTCAATGTATTCACGATAACGTCATCACGCAAGTGAGAAAGCATTCACGCAATGCTCTGGGCGGATCAGTCTGTTATTAGCGAACGATATTTAGCTCCATAAGAAGTCTCGGGGACCACCTATTAGCATGAAGACGAAGAAATTTAATTAATGCATTTCATCTGTTTAAGCATCCAACAATTGTTATGCAGTAAATGGGATGTTTTTCATGTCGTACAATACCAAACCGAAAAACAAGCCATCTGTTTGTATAATGATAAAAAACAAAGGCAATATTTACTTCACGAGCTTAAGAGTAAATATTTATGTTTTGTGAGTGAAGCTAAGAGCAACCAAGTTAATAAAGGGCGAGTGGCTAAGCTATCAATAACGGCATCAAACGCCGACAAATCATAAGAGAGGTCGGCGCGTGCCGGCTAGAGATTGCAATCCGGATTATTCGAAATTCGAAAATATCTGAAAAATCCGGATTTTGAGGCTATAAAAAAATCCGGATTTTGACTTTGAAATCCGGTTTTTTCGAATATTTTTACCCCAAAAATTTTATCATAAAATCATAAACCAAAATATGTATTGAATGCAACATGGATGCAAAACAAGCGAAGTTTTGATTGAACGCACCCGCACTTCGTCGCACAACACTCTCACCTGCACTGTGCCTGCACAACGCTAGTCGTCTAGTGAGTTTTATACGAGACGCTGATTCTGAAACACCATATCGCTGAGTTTTAAAGAGCAGCTAAATCGGAAAATATCCCTTGCAAGTGTAAGTCATCATCATCATCTCAGCCGTAGGACGTCCACTGCTGAACATAGGCCCCCCCAATGCTTTCCATGTTGCCTGGTTGGTCCACCTTGTGGGTGGACGTCCCACGCTGCGTTTTCCGGTACGCGGCCTCCACTCCAAATTCAAATTATTTATTGCATGTCACTCCAGAACCTTGCTGCCCCATCGGCCGTCAGTTCTGCGTACTATGTGCCCTGCCCATTACCACTTCAGCTTGTATCCGTCGGGCTGGTATGTCAGCGACTTTAGTTCGTTTACGGATCTCCTCATTTCTGATTCGATCTCGTAAAGAAACACCGAGCATAGCCCTCTCCATAGCACGCTGTGCAATTTGAGCTTCTGTATAAGGCCTATAGTGAGAGGCCACGTTTCCGAACTATAAGTCATCACTGGTAACACACATTGGTTGTAGACCTTACATTTAGCTGGGTTGATGATGGAGTCAAGAGGTGACCATAGGAACTCTTAAACGAAACGGCGGAATCGCATCGAACTTGGGTTCGTTGGATTTGTCTTTTCGAGCACTTTAGTGCTAGATGATGCCCAGGGTCTTGATGATGGATTCGGGAGTTGGCCATAGGAACTCCTAAACGAAACGGTGCAAACTCATCGAATTTGGGTTTGTTGGATTTGTCTTTTCAAGCACTTAAGTGCTAGATGATGTTCAGGGTCCTGATGATGAAGTCAGGAGGTGGCCATAGGAACTCCTAACCGAAACGGCAGAAACTTATAGAGTTTGAGTTCATTGGATTCGTCTTCCCGAGCACTTTGGTCGTAAATAATGACCAGGACCCTGAGATTGAAATACAACTTAAAAGTGTAAAATAAAATTATAATAAAAAAAATTAGCTCCCTGGCCTACCTGGAAATCTTTATAGACTTCGGACAGGTCTGCCGTAGTAAGGACAATCTGTTCAGGTGTCAGGTGGGGATTCTTGGATGGATCAAACTTGGAGTGGAAGTGTGGTTTTGTTCCCCAGTCGACGAAGCACATGATGTCGTGCCCTTCGTGCCCAAACAACTGCAAGCAGGAAGATTTAATGAAGGTTACTGATAACGCCACTCTTGTGGCGGAGTTTTGGACTGACGCTGTGTAGGTTTTTTGTTGACACGACAAGAAGAATAAAAAAAATATTTTATAGGTACAAGCAAGTTTTTATTCTGAAATGCAGTTGTACTAAAACGAAAAAAATATTGCAAGGTTCAAATAATTTCGAAAGCTTGTAGTGCAAACCGAAAAAAAGAGGAATAAATTCCATGCGCGATAATAAAATAAAACGCTTTTCTTCAAATACTTACACCTTTTTGAAAAAAACTACGTTTTATTTAAATTAAATTGATGGTTAAAAAAATTTACCCAATATTCGAAAAATCCGGATAATCCGGATTTGTACGTAACACAAATCCGGAAAACCGGATTTAAGAAAAATCCGGATTTTGCAATCTCTAGTGCCGGCGCATGCCAGAGTTAAAAATAGGCCGATGCAGAGACACTCCCAAATAGGAAGCCACTTGGACGCTCAACCGAACAAGAACACGTCAAACAACACACAGAAGATGCAGCAAACACATAAACAACTACAAAGAATCCGCCCGAATCTGAAAAGAAATCTCAACGCACACGCGCCCAAAAATAACAAGTTGGAATATGTTAATACTTATAATAATGAAGTCAATTAAATTATAAATAACTAGCCTTTTAATTTCAACATTACTCGTGCAAATTTATTCACCACATTTACAAATTTATAAAAAGATATGCCTAGCAAGCAAACAACATCTTTCATTCACTTTCTTTAGTCTCTTTCCCATCATTTTAGAGTTATTTAAAACCTAGCTCATAAGTCATTATTTTATCGGAGGAAAATGTTACCGTTTTGGTTGGTGATTCGGCGTGTAATGAAGTTTTCTCGCCAACATCATTAAATTTTAAAGTGTATAAACAGCGGTTGTATGAACAAATTCAATTTGCAAGCGTCGGGAGCGTTTCGCTCGTAAAGAGCCGTCTATTAAGTAGTTTCATGCACCACGCCATAACATATAGCAAGTGGAGCGGGCAGGCCACTCTCTACACTCAATTCGTAGTAGTTAATTGCCGAGCAATTAGCGGAATCGCCACTACACTCACTTCACTCTCTCTTGTGGCTAACGAGAGGTTTTGGCTCAGTTCATTAGTACCTTGGGCCGCGGAAGAATCCGCTTCCGACGTGGTCGTCTGCCGCGACGACTCCGGCGTCGCTTGCAGTCGCGAACTCGACCGTAACATTCCCATTATTGCCATCATCTAAAAACAATTCTTTATTCAATCGCTGGCGTCTCGCTGGCAACCTCGTAAAATTGTGGGAAATTGCGAATGAATGGGCCAAGAATTGGAAAACACTTGAATGTAAGTGTAGCACATCATGCCATATTTGGACGAAACAATAACACACCAGCCGTAAAGCAAAGAATGAAATCACATGTTTATTTACAGCGATGTAGATTAGATGTTTCTAATTTTCCAGGCAACACTGACTGAGATGTATTGCTTAGCTTATTTCTGAACATAATTACTTAAGTATTAGAAACTATATTGAAAATATGACATAGTATGTAGTTCAAGTTATAATATAAATAATATTAAAGAAACTTGCAAAACGCAATTTGTGGTCAGTGCACTGAATAATGGATATGGAAATCACGATAAACGTCCAATGGTTAGCAAATTACATGCACACTTAATTGAGTAAATACGAAACGTAAAACTGTAATATCCGTTGTACGATACGATACTGAATGGAATAGACTGGATCGCTTACGCAAAACAAAGAGAACATAAACGTCAAATGAACGGAAGGGGTCAAGGGTTAGTCGATCCATTACAGTCGAGTACAGTTATTCGAATCGATTATAGTCGATTTGTGTCGATCGATGCGTGGAAACTGGAAAGGTGCGTTGGCACCTGCAGCCCACGCGCCTGGGCCGTGCGCCCACGCAGCCGCCTCCGCCTCTTCAAGCTTCGATATAACTTCAACCAATAACTTGGAACTTCGCAATTTCAGCCGGTTCTTAAGCTGTGATGAAAATAGGTTCACTAATATTTCAACCTGTATCATGATTAAGTAGATTAAATGCTGATTTAGCTTTCTCGACTTAACCAATCTTGAAATTCCGTAGTCAAACTATCGATCATATCTATTTTAAGCTCCAAACAAAAAACGTAATAATTATGAAAAACAATAAAAATAGAACAAGAAGCCACAAAATAAACACACTTTAATGTTCTAATACAATCGTATTGAGAAGCAAAAAAGCTAACGAACAAGCCCAAATCTTTTATCGAGCAACCGACTTATGTGACTTGAACGGAACAAGAAGTGATTCACGACTTCCAAACATGGCAGACCAGTCGAGCAGGCCGCAACACGGGAAAAATAACTATGTGCTTTTATGCACTCCATCTATTGATATTCAATTGAACAACCTTATATGGTTATCCCTTATGAGTACATTCGTATCTCGTGTGGAATTTCACAAGGTGATCTGAAGATATCCATCCTGTTTCCTTAGATGTTCAAAGGAAGTCTGATAATGCTCCATCCGCACACATTGAACAGTTGTAGACTTTAGAATACTGGCAGTAACTTGACAAAGAAAACTCTATTCTCAAAGTGATTGGATGGAATGACTGATGAATTGAAAGATATAGATGTGGTTAGCCTTGCGGTGGTTGTTCACTTGCTTTCTTTAGGTACATTTCACATTCAATCGATTGTCGAGAATGGTTGCTACAGTCAAGGGCAGCTTTTCTGGTGGAACTAATGATATTACAATTAAGTTTTGTAGTACAGGAAGTGAGAAATGATTAGGCTTCTTCTGAGTCATTGGGGTTGCATTTTTCGATCCACTCGACTGATCGTTAGTCATAATGATTCCTTAGAATGGTCACACAATCCGACTTTTTTTGCAAAATAAGTTACTTAGTCACGACGATTACGAGGTGATACCAAAAATGTAATACAGGGAGCATAAACGGAAATCGGTCGATATGATTGTAAATCCAACGTTGACAAACAGTAAACTGGTCTCATTGAAACGGAGCGGAGCGTCAACAGCACGCCGCGATGAAGTCATGATGACAACTATAAATATTGCGCCCACGCAACCTCGACATAAAGCAAATCCTTCGCAATCATATGTCAATTATTACATAAAGAAATCCACGTTTGTTGACGTTTAAACGGCTTCTACATTAAGTATGAATATAATTACTACAGTAAATCAGGAAATAATAACCAAGTTGCTTCAACCATTAAGTCCATTAAGGTATGTCTACTTAACTTCTAAATAGGAATGGCGTACTAAATTCCATAGCTCCTATGATTAATTCATGGATAATTACATAGAATGATTGAAAAGGCTAATCCTATAGAATCAGGGTTGCGAAAAATCCTCACGACTCTACAAACACTGTTACGATAGAAATGTAGCAATTTCTACATTGTCACGTACTATGATTAGGGTAGAATATTTAGCGAAACAAATAAACGTAACTCAATTGGCAATGAAAATTACAGTGGCCTCAGAGCCTACGCTGGCATTAGCGAGGCACTGTCAAGGCGAGGCTCGTGTTGATACCGCATGTAGGAAGCGGCAGGAAACCACGCTAGTCGCAGTTTCAAACTGACAAAATCACGAAACCTTGGCAAGTTCAATGGATAGAGAAATTTTAACAGTGAAGGTAAAGATAAAAGTCGTGAACGATAAGAACACAATGACGTTCCTTTTCGAGCAACTTCTTTCAAATTTCGTGCATTTCAACGCCATCAATTGAAGAAAGATCTATTTAGTATAAATGACAATATTTTCAATTTGCGTTACTAATATAAACGCTACAAACGTTTAATCAGACTAATCACACTTTCTTTTGCCAGGCATTTTAGAATTCCACGACTGTATCTTCATAATGAACATTTATAATCCAAGTAAGATCACGAGTAATATAGTTTTGGATGTGTATCTGGCGTGAGTGCGGTACGATGCGATGTGACCTAGTTGGTAAGCTACAGGCTGTGTATTCTGCGCTATTCATCTCGGTGAAAGTAAGATGCTATGTGGACTGGCCAAGGGAGCAGACGTCAGTAGGTATCAGCATTTCGTAACCGCTGGTATAGACGGCAAACTGTGGCGATCGATCTGACTGGATGGCGCGATGGCTGTGCCGGCACACTTACTGTTACATAGTCGGTTACGTCATTGCTTGACCAAAATATTGATAGGCAAATATGTTATTACAGGCTGAGGTAATTGCTGCTGCACTATCGAAAGTTGTTTGAGTGACACCGGAGTCCGGAAGTTACGAAGAGAAACAGTTGTAAACACATTTCTAAAAAATAAACTAATTATTACATTGGAAATGACAATGAAAAAAGTAATTACAAGTAGGTATTTAATATCAGTATGTAATTCAGAAGACTACATTACTGTCACTTAATATAATCAAACTAGCTCAGCTATTTCTAAGTCATCATAAGCAATATTTCCTAGGGTTATTTATATTCCTGGATGAAAAGTTACACGAATGGCATTCAGAATGACCTAGAAAACCTAAAAGGGATGAATCCATTGCGAACTTCACAATAACATGCCTTAAATCACAAATCAATATAAAATTAGCCGTTTACGTCTAATTTATTCAAAGATTTAACGTGGGTGTAATTTTATGGATTATTTACAAACGCTCCTTGTGAAGGTTACATTTTGGCAATGCAAACAGTAGGTCATGCAACGCAAACGTCGATGCCTTCACAGCTGGAGGATCAAAAAGCAATCATGGAAGCCGATAAGCTGTGCTCGGCTCAGGTTGCAAGTTCAGCCGTAAAGGGATGAGATTGCACGCGTTTGCCAATAGAGGGGCATTCAACGTTGCATAAAGACATCTTTCTTAAGGGATAAAATATTTTAAATTTATGGTTATAAGATTATAGACATGTCCAGATGTTTTGGAAAAATTGAAACTTATTACAACAAAATCAAGTTATACTTTCTTACGCGTTCTATCAGCCTCTAATTTTAACAATAATGTAATAATAGCCGATTGTGTTACTTCATTAAACACAGGTTAAGTAAGTAATATTGTAGAATGCTAACACCTCGAGTCTTACCTATATCCCCAACAAGCAAACTGAAAGCGACAGCAAATAAGGATTGTGTATAGGGTTTCTGATTTCTCGACTTATTTTTTTTCTCGAGTTTCGGGAATTCTCGAGGCCAAAGTCTCGAGTTTTCTCGGGTCTCGAGTCTTTTAATTAAAACTGTTGAAATTGGTTGAAATTTAATAAAAACACGGGTTTTTATTTATGTTATAATGTGTCTGGGTTATAATCAATAATACTGTAAAGTTTCAACAAAATCCGTTCAGTAGTTTTTGCGTGAAAGAGTAACAAACATCCAGACATCCACACAAACTTTCGCATTTATAATATTAGTAGAATAATTATAACTTAGTAATTAACTAAAGGAACAAAAGTCATAAAGTCGCGTGTACTTTAAGGATTAATAACCATAAATATCTGGAGCTCAAATTGAATCACTTGTTTTCCAAAGAACACAAGTCCAAATTAATTGAAAAATTACGATAATAAACCTACATTTACAAACAAAAAAAACTTTTAAATAAATTTTTAAACTTAAAGATAACGACTTGAATAAACGTATTTACGAGTACCTAAACTAACAGATAGTTAACAAAAAAGTTTCAGTCTTTAAATCAGTCAGTTATACAAACATAATAAAATATAGCATCGTAGGTGAACATGATTAGTTTCGGTTAAGATCATTACTTGCAAATCAAATTAGTTAAAAAAGGAAAGACTAGGCCAGTCTAAACGCAACGTTAACCTATTAAATAATTAAAAACTTACTTTTGTCTAAGAAAATAGGCTTTCAAGAATATTAAAGCTTCAAAATCGAAACTCGAGAATTCTCGAGCTCCGGTAATTTTTTTCTCGTCTCGAATGAAGCCAAATTTCTCGAGTTTTCTCGAGTTCGAGAAAGCTCGAGCAGAAACCCTAATTGTGTATGCTCTACTTCTTTTTTATTATTTGTGTTGGAAATAACACAGTTTAAGTGTTAACTCGGAATTAACTAGCCCTGACTGCTAAAAGTTAACGAAGAAACTGGTAAAGTGGCCGATGCTAACTAGTTATTTATGCATGCACGGCTCGATTTCGAGATTTCCCACGGAGGTTGCGCGGCACAATACCGACACCGACAGCACGACATTACTGGATTCTCGCGAGGAGTTACACAAGAATCTCAGAGAATCTCAGAGCCTCCCAGAGCCTCCGAGGATGCTGGGAGCACCGGACGACACTTTCATGTCTCCATTGACGCCGTTGCCAGATGCCCTGAAGCGTTCGAAAGTGTGAGAACCGTAGGCGCTAGCCAGGTGGATAAATTAGTCATTGAATGGGATGCAATGAATAATTTATGTCCCATTCCGTTTCTGAAACCCAGTTACAAGACATAACTCGAAATGTAGAAAGTAAAAACAGTAAACGTCGAGTTAAACTACATCGGGTGCGTTGTTGGAATCAATAAAAGCTATAGCTTTGGTGACACTAAAGGGTTACGATTAGTTATAAAAGAAATAGGATCTTTTCACACTTAGGGGAGACCTAGGAGAGTTGTGACAGAGGTGAGTTGTGACAAGGACGATTTCTCCTTATTTAATATAGTTAGGAAGCTGGAAAAAATGCTTGTTTGTCGCTTTTAAGACGCTCTTCTTGACTAAGTACCTGTGGGCGGCGCACGAGGCACGGTTTCGTAAATATGACGTCTGTGTACAAAAAAATGCGAAAAGTAAGTTTTTCGTCAAAATTTTATTTCAATTTAAATCATGTTTTAGTATATGTGCACTGTTGTGTTATTTTTTCTCAAGTTGCATGGTTATTCAGGTCTCAAAATGTAGCACTGATATTTTGTGTGCACATCGTGTTTAGAAAATAAAAAATATTATTCGATACAAGTCGTCATTTTAAACACCTAGGAGAGTTGTGACAGCCTGTCACAACTCTCCTAGTTTACTTAATTTTTCTGATGGGCCATTTCTACGATGTTTTTAGATGTTTTTTTGTGTGTTAGTAGGTTCATAATTTGTTTAATTGCCTTCTGCTACTTTTTTGATTCTGAATACCTAATAACTATACATGAATGCCATATAGAGGAACTGCTTGCTGGAGTCGAAATATAGGACCTGGCTTATGAAGTGATTAGGTTAAAAACGGTTAAAGTTTAAGATACGCTGCGACCTCTTACAATCTAAACTTGTCAAGATATATTAAGAAGAAATAGGCTTATCAAGTAAACCCAGAAGGCGAAGCTCCGTCTATGGATTGTACCACCGCGACTATTTTATTTTTACAGAAGAGGAAGAAAATATATTAAGTGACTATATTAGCTAAAAATGTAATAAAAAAAATCCAGTGTCGTGGGAGAAAAATGAAAGCTGGAGAAATGTGGCTCAATCTGTGTAAGGATATCCTATAACTATTTGTTTTAATTGTTACTAAAGGATGATTAAAATACTTTTTTGCTAAAAAATCATATTTGATTGAGTATTATGGTATTTTTATATCTAATAGATGAAATACAATGCGGTAACAACTCACCTCGGTACCTGTCACAACTTACCTCGGTGCTAGGAGAGTTGTGACAAAGGAAGTGGTCTAAGATTTTGGTGATTTTCTTAGAAACCCTAATACTTTAGTTAACTTTGGTGATTGTTTTATAAACAGAAGGAACGGTGTTACATTAATTTGTATGATTCATAGCTGTAGAATGTTTTTTGAGCGAGATATGGCCCCTAAAGCAAAAATTGTCACAACTCTCCTAGGTCTCCCCTACGTATCGGTTCGATGCGAAAACTTATCAAGATGAAGTCGGTTAAAAATCAATAGAAGAAACAACGCGATCTATCCATCAGAAGATAGTTAAGATGAACAGAAAGATCCAGTTAAATTCTCATTCATCTTTCTAATTTTCAATCTCATGTTCATTTAAATATTGCCTGCTTTATCATGGTGAATGAATTTTATGTGATGTGATATTTTCATTTCTAATTGAGCGAATAGTTGACAGCGGATGGAAAGTTAACCATTCATAGCTAGTTGTGTCAAATAAACATCGTCTTGGCCATTCGCATCCGGACTTTGGCGCTTGAATTTCACTTTTCTCAATTTTTATAATGATGAGATAACGTAGGTTATAATACTTGAGCGTATGCTTGAATAAACACTGACTGAACGCGTGTTAATTAACTGCTCCACTGACATCGCAAGTGCATGACTTTACAATACTGAAAATATTCAGTTACCGCAAAAACTAAATCGGAATGTTCGCCCGGTCGGCTAGATTCCAATTTAGTATTTTTTCCGAAGACCAATAAAGACAATGTAGATACAGCAGAAACAATTATGTCTTTTTAGATAGAAAAACCAATTTCATCGCTGGCCGTATGAGATCTAAAGCTCAAACATGAAAGTAACCACACGATGCGAACCGCATATAGCTTTCTCTGCTGAGCCCATCAGCCGCTGTATTGTGGCATCAAGTGCCTAAATACCAGTATCTGGTATCTAGAAGGAATGGCATTAGCATTCATCAGACAGAGATAGCAAACTGCGATGATTGATAACCCATCAGCAGATCAGATATCAGAAACATTTACTAATATCTTTCTCTCTTCAACAACAATATTTCCTCGATCGCGTTCATAATGTGGAATGAAATGCAAAGGCTTTCTTATCCATTTAATAATGGATGCTTTTCTATTGTCTTCATTTCAAATTGCTCAATAATTAAACTAGTGCTAGACTTGTCGCCGTGAACTGTTTCACGTGTAGAATTTTTTGACGGATTGTTCAAAACACGTGTAAAATTAGATTGACGTACATTTGGACATTAACATTAAGATTATGCATAGCTATTATAACTAATGTGGCAGTAGGTAATAAATAATGGCGAAGAAATTCTTTGCTATCTGGAATTCGATCTCCTAGAGACCGTGTGGCTCGAAAGCGTTTCTAATTTAAAATAAAACCGCTTTGATTATGGGAATGATTATTGTAACGCAACCCAGCCGATCAAATTTACGTTTCATCAAAGCCTTGAATAATTAAATTTGTTTATAGAGCTTCTCATTTACGTAATGAAATTACGTTTTTGGATTGTTAACCCAGAAATAACAATGATTGTTTTTTGAGATTAATCAACCGAGAAAACTGGTTAAAGACCACCTTAGGCGCCACATTTGGACCTGTACATATTTTTGCGTCGTAATTAGTTGAACCCAATAATAATGGTTGTGAAGTTAAACCTGCACATCAAGGAGATGGCAAGGACTAGCAAATCAAAATCACATTAAACAATTATGCGAGGTCCAGTTATGAGTAGTTGTGGTGAATCTAACGACCTATGCAGCCTTCCGAAGTAATATTTAAACGGTGTGATTGCGAAACGTCCAGTCTGGCAGATATGCCCATGCCCACGTAGAGCCGAAGCAAGGCCTGCGCCTGCGCCTTATACGAAGCCCGTGGGCGGAAGTGCGCGCTCACACCGACGGTAGCATAGTGCTACAATGGACACAGATGTCGAAACCGACCACATCAATCTTAAACGTATCAACTGGCCGATTACTTTAACTGATTTATTTGGTAATCGCAATGGTATGTTAAAAGCCGTTCCCACAAATGGCGTTTGAAAAATGCTTCTAAAATTTCTTGCGCAGGTTAAATTTAGTCGGAAAGGTGCATGTGAATGGGTTCAAAGATTAAAGTTTTCCGTTGACTCTATTTAGAATTCTTGCGACAAACTGGTCTTGCGTCCTACAGCACCGTTTACGTTTGTAGCATTCCAACTAGAATTCGTCACACACACACACACACTGGGCTATCAACTATTTACAATAACATTGATTTTGAATTACGCAAGATCACTTCTAAAGCGAGGTATTTTAAATATTAATAGGTTTCGAGGCCTTTTGAAGAGGCAATTCTCTAAAATTTGGAAAATATGAATATGTGGAAATCGTTATTGCAGAAAATTTATGGGTGAGATTTGAAACCTCGTCGAACAATTGCATTGAATTACGACTCTCCATTTCCAATGGCACACTATTATCACGGCGATCGTATTGAGTTTGCGGCGTTTTCTCTACGCACCGGCGGGCCTGCTCGCTTTACGATTTCCTGGCCGATACCCGCTCGAAACATTGCAACGGGCAATTTTAAACTTCATGCCAATGATAGATCGTGTAATTTACTCAAAACAGTTAAGCGCAACAATGCAATAGCGGCATAACTCTCAGAATCAGTTGATTAAAGGCTACATTCCGCTACTGCTCAATCTTTACCACACTCCGTATGGCTGAGCAAATGGGACATCAGATTCAATATAATAATGTGCTGTGTTACTCTCGAGATGTCCCACATTTATTTAGGGGCTAAAAAGCGAGTAAGCGCTAGAGTGATCTGGGTCGGTAGCCACATCGGCGCGCTCCTTTCGCGGTGGTGGCCAACGAGCCGTGGGTCTCCACGATACAGCCACGGTCTGATGACCTAACCTTGGCTCCATCCCGCGTTCCCGGCCAGATCTCGGTGACATCATCGAGGAAAGAGTTATTGTGGCACACGTGTGATGCGAGGCCAAGGCCGGATTGTCGATCGATGCTAATAACGCAACAGAATATAAAAAAGGAAAGTTGGGTTAATGACCCTTTCGTTGCTCGCTTCCGATGGACTGATCATTCGTCTTTTTGATACCTACGAAACGACAGACAGATCGATTCGACTTACGGTTACGATATCTAAAAGGAACAAAACGGTTTGTGAAATAACAGCTGACCACATTCTAGTCTGGCTTACACTGATCGCTCTACAATACCAAAGTGAAAAGTATTATTTGCAGTGTTCTCAAGTTAATAACGACTGCTTATAGACACCGATGGTAGTCGCCACACGCCGCTTTCTAAAAGCTTTTGTAATACTTCCACCAAGCCAATTTATTGCGTTAAATGTGTTGTTACTACTCACTCGCAATTTTATTGAGTTTATGAACGTATCGACAGCGCAGAAGAATGTTGTAATATTTTTAGGCATTCGAGAAATAGCGAATTATAAGTTAATCGTTAGAAACTTATCCGCGTTCGCGGGCTCGGCTTGCGATAAAGACGCATGGGTAAACAAGTCATTATCAGAGCATTCCGAACGCATAACGTTATCACATCGTGCGGTATCTAGATATGCTAGTACAGGTAGAGGTAGGGTTCGCAACGCATGTCTTCTCTCACCGAAACGGCGACAGATGTGCTGGTCACGACTGCGGCCTCCTCCATGCCGGGCTGACCTTCCGGCGCGCTCATGAAGCGGCGGAGGGTGCCGTATCCGGAGGCTGAAGCTACCATCGCTACCATGGTCACAATCACTGCACAGCGGGCGCGGGCGCGTGTGACATCACTCGGGCGTGGCGCAGCGCGCGACGTGCGCGCTTGTCGCGGGTCAACTGCGCGCTCGCACGCCGCCCAGCCCCCTACCAATACCTCCGAACGGCTCAAGATAAGCCTAACCATCTATTAGTTCAGTATTTCCGGCGCCACTGATGGAACTTTAAACTCAAACCTTTTTTAAGACGTAAACTTGGCGGCGCATATTTTGTCGAATTTGAATAGAATATCATTATAAATTGCTGGATCTGTAAAATGAGATGTGTCAAAGAGATGAAAGCCTTTAAATCCTAAATTTTTTTGGACTTGTTTTGCATAAAAACATCAGTCTATTTTTAAGTTAATATCTTTGCTATCTTTGACAGGTGTTAAAGTGAATGGATAATGTTTATCAGATCTTAATAATCTCACTTCTTTATAAGGTCACATTATGTAAATAAATATCTTGAATATGTACAGTACTATAACATTTTGAATGAATGAATAGTATGTAAATAATAATTTGTTTTAACTCAATGCATTCAGAAAAAATGTAAACACCAATAAAAATAATTTCAATTCCATCATCTACAAGGACTACAAGTGAATCTTAAGACCATACCATAGCCTTATTTCGTACTTTTTTACACATTTTCTTACTGTAAAGATTCATAGATCCTCATTGGTCTTATAAGGGCTTTGTATTTGTAAATTAAATAAAAAACAAGCTTAAATGAAAGTAATCTGAATTCTGAAAGCTAGTTTTAATTTATTGGGACATAATACTCTGCATTTAAAAGGTTTTATTTCAAAAAATCCCATTATTATTATATTCCAGAATATAATGAAAACTTAGCATTTACTAGAAGTTAGAGAAAAAAATGTAGCCTGCATAAGTAGTAAAATTTAGTTCACAAGAGATTTTAGAAGGAAACAGTTTTAAATTGAGAACTTAACTTATTTTATTTTATTTATTAGGACAACCAACAAGACTAACACGCATACATGGAATTACTATAACTAAAAGTGCTTAGAACTAAGTGTCGTCTTAATTAAAGGCTGCCACGGCATGCAATGTGGACATAGTGTTAAATCAAGACAGACATTATTATAAAGGCCTCCAGACCCTGGTGATCATGATCAATTCGTAATTAATTGTACTGATAAACAGCATAATGAGCACAACTGTTAAAAATGAAGATAATAGTGTAATTTAAGAGAACCTGGTAGCAACTCATGATGAGTCATTTGGGAGTCCTGCAAGGCTGCGTTGACATGCTAGTTGTTGTAGTTGACATGCAAAATCGATGGATACTTTCAACTTATGTATTGACAGATAAAATACTTGTATTAACTCTGAAAATGCATCCAAATGCATAAGATATAGGTAATATGCACAGAACATAAGACCAGACGAAATTGTGCAGTCAAGTAGAACTTCTTTTAAACATTCAACATTTTAACTCAAATCAAAATCAATGCTTATGAATTTATATTTCTATCGTCTCTAAGTTGACTAATAGCTAGCTACAATGAGATTTAATTACAACTTTCTTTTTTGCCATTACGATTATCAACAAATTCTCTAAATGTTAAAATGTGTGTGAAATTGTAAGTAACTTCATAAAATGGGAATTTGTTAAGATGTCCAATCATATTTTATAAACTAGAGCATGTTAGAACAGTTTATAAAAAATAATTTCATGACATTTGTAGCACATTCTGGAATGTGAAAGAACTGGAATGTATCAAATGTGTTTAAAGACAATGGCGTTCAACACAATCACATCTGATATGACACATAAGGCTCATAACAATGTTCTAATACCAATAATTTATTCATCAGTCGTGTGGGCTGCAGCCAACTTCGCCCACAAGCCACCTTGGTTCCATTTAGTCTGTTTAAAAGGTAACATGGGCGACTGGCTAACTAGATTTATTAGAGTACACTCAACAAATTAATTAAATAAGTATTTAGTCCAAGTCCAATCAACCTTTTTGTCCAAAACATCAGTTACACAATGCACATGTGCAAAAACGACAATACTAATTGCCTTATAAAGACTCGCAGCCGATTCGAGCATTGAAAAAGGTCAATTTCACCACTGCACACACCAGTGCAGTATTGAACAACCGGCAATTACTACCGTGGCCGACTCACTCACCTGTTTCGTGTCCGCGAAGTCTGCAGGCTCCATGTTGGCGTGGGGTCGTTCCTGTCTCTCCATGACTTAGAATTCATCAGAACTCTCTATACCAGGGTGTCAGCAAAGCACACAATACAAGCTTGAACATAACAATCTCGATGGACACCACAATCTAGCGAAACAATGTCAGTGGTTGCACTAACACGTTCGACACATTCGGTTCGTTACACCAACGGAAAAATAATCGTGAATGCGTAATTACAAAACTTGACACATTTTGAATGTTTCTGCAAAATTATAAAGCACCAGCAAGAGTCTTTTTGGATATTACACGAAAAACAGAGTTCATCACCATCTTAAAAATTTCACACATTCCGTCATCGAGGCCGACTGACGGTCGCTGCCCTACGCAATTTTCCCATTCATGCATACTTTTCTAATGTCACTTTATAAAATAAGTGCCTTTGTTTAATTTGTACACATATTTCACAATTATATTTATAACTAGAGCATTTTTAATATTAATCTTATTGATAATTTTCTTATAAGCAGTAATTATAGTCCCTAAAACCATTTAAAACATTATTTTTTTAAATTACATGGATAAAACTCCGTGTAACGGAATCTCAACGGATAACAGCCAACAACGCCATCTAGTGACCAATAAAAATTTTAGTCTTGCCATATGATAAAAATATTTTTATGTTGTAGGAATGTAAAGAAATTTTTAAATAACTTGATTAGGAAAATATGATAATACTATGAGTAAAATATCTTGCATATTGATTTTACAATACCTATAAAACATTCTGCTTTATTAAATTTAGCCATTACTCTCATTTGGCGACGCTTAGGCTTACACACAGTAAAATGTTTATGATATTCAGCACGCACGGCAGGACAGGATCACAGCAGGACAGACAGAACATAGCACGCCGAACGAAAAACAGTCGTTATAGTAGCAAGTTCTGTAAACAACACAATGCGGAATATTCCGTTCATCCACGAGGTAAGTAGACAAATTACTGTTAAAAAGGTTGCAGGTAGGCGCTGGAATCTGGATGCTAGCCCAGTCATACTAGATTGGACCCATCCTGTGTTGAGGGACAACCTAAGGTGGGGAGGGGACCAATGTTACGCAGTGGATGATGATCAATGTTCAAAAGCAAGGAAAGTAGGTAATGAGAAGAAATCTACCTACCACGTGCGCACGGGCCTCAGTTTTGATGAGTCGTTTTTTCAACCCAACCAGGGTAATTTAGAGAAATTCGGGTAACACCAACTAACTGTCAGTTGTCATTATGACATACGTGTGACATTTTGTTTTGAATCCAAACTCGTGTTTGTGGTCTAAAAAGAAGATAGAAGAATACGAGGTCCTGGAATATGTGGATTAGATTAGAAAATTTTGCAATGTTTAGATAAATATTCATCATGCCTCGTGAAAAGAGCAGGTACCGTGACAGACGGAGCTCGTCTCGGAGTAGCGAATCATCGTACGAAAGGAAGAAATCTAAAAGCAAACACAGAAGGCGGTCGCGTTCTCGAGATCGTTCAGAGTCCAGTAGCCACAGAAGAAAGCGTTCTAGTAGCAGATCGAGGCATAAGAGGCGGAGTTACTCAAGGAGTGTTTCTAGAGACCGGTATGAATCAAGGAAGAGACGGTCAACGTCGAGATCCCGAGGGAAGAGGTCAAGGAAGTCAATGTCGCGGGATTCTCGCTCGCGGTCTAGTTCGCGGGGTAGAACTAAGCATAGTAAGAGCAAGAAGTCTTCGAGACGAAGGTCCCGTTCTTCGAGCAGTAGATCGAGCTCATTTGACATAGGTAAGTCTATAGATTACTGTCTGAATGAATGCACACTTCAACCACTTTACTTCCTATCTATATTTTATGTATCTGCAAGGTTGCTTGTGAGTTTACCAATTTTTGTTTTGACCCCTAGGGTATGTGCAGCTCATACAGTGCCCCTAACATATGATAGACAGAAGCTCTATTGTAGTTCATACTTTTAACTCATTAAATGTGAAAATTGATTGCAATATAATAATGTCAAAAATATTTATATTTCAGAACGTCCATTACCATCAAGGCTTGTGAATCTTGATGACACAGAGACAAAACTGGAGAAAGCAATCAAAGCTGCGGAAGCAGCAGGGCTCACGATGACCAAAATTCCTACATATGAGTATAAAGAAGTGGAAGTCAAGGAGGACATGCCCACCATTCACGACAGAAACCTGCTCGAGGAACTCAACAGTGAATCCTTCACTCAGAAAGCATTTGTTTCGTCCAGAAACAAGAAACAAAACCAAAATATTGTGATTGATTTGAATTCACAAACTGTGACTGTGCCAGAGACTGAGATCAAAGTGCAGAGGGACGATTCTATTATTGATTTCAATGTAAGTATACAATTAAAAGATTTTTTATACATGTAACTTTTGTAATTTAGAATTTTAAACAAATTTAATAAGTTCTTTCATCATTTATTTGCAATAAATGCATAGTAAATCTTTTTTTGCACATTGTAAACAATCTATTTTGTGTTATACCATTGTCCCACTAATCAGGATGATGAAATATTAGCTTAGGATGCATCAGGCACTGATAATAATTATTTTATTTAACTTCTTTCAGGAGATTCCAAGTGAAGAAGAATTGAAGGAAATGTGGATAAAGAAGATGTATCAATACAGAAAGAAGATGCTCAGGGGAGATTTATAATAATAAATTAAATAACGGAACATTGGTTTTATTAACATTTTCACAGTGTGATTCATTTAATTTGTAACAACTATGAAGAAATAGCATTATTCAGTCAGATGCACTTTGATCTAAACATTTTGCAGTAGGAATAAGAACAGTAAGAATAATTAAAACTAATAACAACCTAAAATATTTTTATTGAACACAACGTAACAACAGCCAGCTGCAACCCACAATTTGAAACGGACTCTGGAACTACTATGTCTTCTATATTTACAGCATTGCGGTGGCACTGAGATTTTGCCATCGGTTCGCGTAGGCCCTCACATGTTGTGTCTTTCGCGCTGGATACGACTGCTGTACGTCCGCGAAACCAGGTTCCAAGCATCCATATACCTGTCCATGCACATGGCGATACACTTTTGCTCAGAATTGTCCAAAGCTGTGCCTGGTTTGTTGATACATTTCTTGAAACACTTTTCTGACATTTTCGTGAGGAGCTCTTGGGCGTTTGCTATCGCGATTTGCTGTTTCACTTGATCCATTAACTCCTCCTTTTGAACTCCACTCAATGAACCGGTTGATAAGGAATCCATTGTATATTATTATGATTTTATTTAATTTGTCCCAAATAAATCCACTTTTACGGTCTATAGAAATAACCTCAAAATTCCAATAATTTGTCGTGACTTTTGACAGATTGACATTATTCACAGACAAGACAGATGAACTGTGAGTATAGTGATGTCCATTTAGTTCATTCACAGTAAGCTAAGGTTGGAAGAATGGAGGGTTAAATTAATCCCATCAAAAACAATACTTGTCAAAAAAACCAAGTCTCGCAACTCAGTTGTTCTACGGTAAAAAGTTGTGAGATCCATGTAATACCAAGTCCAGGCCAGGAAATCTTTAACGTTTTACATAAATTATTGACTTGGCCATCGCACTAAATAATTTAATTTACACGTGTTTTCATGCGATGGCCAAGTCAATATATTTATGTAAAACGTTAAAGATTTCCTGGCCTGGACTTGGTATTACATGGATCTCACAACTTTTTACCGTAGAACAACTGAGTTGCGAGACTTGGTTTTTTTGACAAGTATTGTTTTTGATGGGATCTCATTTCTTTTTGTATTTTGTAGACAGCAGTTATGTATCTAGAAAACTGGACCGAAATTGAAAAATTTTACTCGACTTGGCGGTTGCACTACCGTGCCCCCAAATATTTTAGTTTTTCCTTGATTCATACACCAAACACTACTTATATTCCAAATTTGAAGCTTCTAGGTCTGCTAGAAGTGCCTTAGAGTTTTGATGATCGGTGAGTCAGTGAGTCAGTGAGTCAGTGAGTGACAAAATTAAGTAACTTTGACCCGTTATAATTCTTAAACTACTGGTTCAAATTGAATGAAATTTTAAATATACCGTGTCTTTACAATGCCTGCATAGCTAATGAAAATTCAGCCTTCTAGTTTTATCCACAACGAAGTTACAGGCGGTCGAAAATGGCCTGAATTGCTTCGAGAAAAGGATGGTACGGCCGTGCCGCTTTTTTGCTCGACTTGGTGGGGGCACTGCCGTGCCCCCAGATACTTAGAAAAGTAAAATGTCAAATTTGTGCTTGCTTATGGTGCTTGTCAAAAAGTCCAAAGTAAACAAACAAACCCAATTTATTTTACTGCGTGCTCTGTGTTTAATTTATTTGAAAATTAAATGAGAATACGGTTCAAGGTTATAAAATGAATGAAATCGCCGATACCTTATCACACGACGACCTAATAGAAGTTACAAATTCATCTATAACGGCTCTACTAAAATCAGACACGCTGTTGTGCGATCTTCCTTCCGACGTTATTTTAGAAGAAGTTATATCTCAGGTAATTGATATAATAATCTTATCTTGAAATCTCAGGTCAACAATGTCCAGTTACTAATTTATTTTGTCTCAGATTGCTGTGGAGCATGGTCAGTCAATCACAATAAATGTATCCAGAGAAGATGAACCTGCACTGAAAGTGATTGTAAGTATATTATAATAACAAAAAATTCAGTAGGCATTAGTAATTGTGCATATTACGAACCTGAGAAAAGGTTTTATGTGTTAATGTTAAAGACCGGTTGGCTCATCAATTCATTACTTGCAGGTTCCACAAAATGCCACAGTCATTGAACTCAAGAAGGCAATTGCAAGGCACTTCGAGATATACCAGTCAAGAATGAGGAGCAAGGTCAAAATATCCTGGAAATACATCTGGAAGACATACGACTTAAACTATGACGGTATAATACTGGACAGCGACTACAGTCACATTGATGATTACGGAGTATGCAATAAAGTAACATTAACCTTCAAGAAAAGAAAGAAAAAGAAGAAAAATAGCTAGAAGACATTTATTTCAAATTAAATCTGTTACACAACTAAATATATCCCCATTTTAAAATCTATTCTTATAATTCATTTCAATACTACCCTAGTGGAATAAACAGGGCATGTCAGCCACCTTGTGGCTAAGTTTGCAACTTATGTTAAGACTTGGAGATGGAAATGAAATACTGGTGGACAAACTTTCCACTGATGGATGGACAATGGATAGTGAAGAACTGAAAACATGAATTGACATGAAACATAGGTCAAATTGCAAATGTGTATCAGCTTTTGGCTGCTACCAAATATGAAGATAATTCCTATTACTTACTTACATTATTAATCAGCCAAGTAACATCACTTTTATAGCTGCAAATTTAGCCAGGTAGTATTAGTTCCAATACATAAAAATAGATATTGCATCTTAGCTTACACACTATAATTCTTGATGGTCAACTTCAGTTGTCATACATTGAAAAATTACACAAAACATAATATGCATAGCAAAGTATACACCATGAATAAGTCCACTGCACACTAACAGTAAGTCAGGCACAGACCTTGAGTGCTAAGTGAAAGATGCAAATATTTTTTGATATTTCTACTACTAGAAAAAAAGATTATTTTACCCATGTTTTTTCCTGGGCTGCAAACATCTCTATACCAAATTTCATGTAAATCAGTTCAGTGGTTTAATTGTAAAAGAGTTATAATAGTCTATTGTTACAAAATAGTACTCAAGACCCATGCAACAAGTAGTAGTGTTTATGCGTGTGGCTACATTTGGCGGCTTAGTTATTAGAGCTGTTCGAAGTCGGGCTGCGGCGGCGGCTCCTGCGGCAGCGGCTCGAAGTCGCCGAGGCTGTAGTGAGGCTCCTCGTGGCGCGGCGTGGCCAGCGGACGGTCGTACGCGTCCTTCAGAAGCTCTTGGTCGTGCTGCGAGGATATTAAGTCGATTAGCAAAGATTCTATGAGTGTAATATAATAACCAAATAAGAAATAGGCGGTTTAATCCATGCACATCAGCCAGTTAAGGCAGCCCCTTGAGAAAAATGCTGGGCGGCCATTTTGTATGGCGTTTTTTTTGTTGGCTCAAACTTGTGCATTGGCGCGGGAAACAATGATAGATTTTTCTTTTATCAACTTCATAATAATTGATTGTGAAATAGACAGTGCTATGTTACCAAAATATCTGTAGAGACTGAATCATTGAATGATGTCAATAAGGCGATTATCACACTGCGTCGCGGTACGCGGGACGACAGATTTAATCATTGTATGCAAGTACCTCAGTTTGTATAGAAAACACGCGCGGCACAACACACGAACAACGCGTCTGCGCGCGGGATCTTTTATATGAAATCACGCGGACCGCGGCGTAGCGCGGCGCAGTGTGATAATCGCCTAACATTTGAATATCCAAATCTGTGCTAGTCACACAAATATTGTATGTATCTGAAAAAAGTAATTAACATATAACTTATTTATTAGTGACTTACCTGGTCCGACTGCAACACCGAAGGCGGGGCGAGGTCATCGAGCGACAGTTGAGTGTTTAGCACCGAGGGTGGTGCGTAGTCCGCGATCGCCGGGACGCTCTCCGCCGAGTTCTAAACATTATGATAAAAGAGTCAAAACTTATTGAAAATATATTTCGTGATCTCCTTCCATTTATTACGTTATACGTTATTATAGACTTACAGACAAGAGAGTATAATAACGTTTAGTTTACAGTGGAATAATTTTCCTAAAGCATTGCAACTTTTTACACATACAAACCCTTGTATGGTACCCGAAGGTTGATACCTTTTCACCCGAAAAGGTATCAACCTTCGGGTCAGATTGTAATCATTATCCTAGTGATTTGTTGCTTTACATAAGTAAACAAACACTATCCTACTAATATTATAAATACGAAAGTTAGTGTGTCTGGACTGGATGTTTGTTACTCTTTCACGCAAAAACTACTGAACGGATTTTGTTGAAACTTTACAGTATTATTGCTTGTAACCCAGACTAACATATAGGCTTTAATTTATGCCGATCTGTGACACTAAATTTCACGCGGGTGAAGTCGCGTCAAAAGCTAGTGTAGTAATGTAGCAAGGTTATTTGACAAACTTGACTTGACGGCTTGACAAAGGCCTCCCCCAAGGACAGGTCCTGCGTTGCCCGCATTCAGGTTCTTCCAGCGACCTTCACCAAATCGTCGATTCACCTAAAGCCTGGTCCGTGAGCACGTAGAATTATGTCCAATGACCCCAAGCTACCCATCCTTATCGCTCGCGCGTAATTATATTGCTGTCGCGACTGTGCGACGGGCGCCCGCAGTGAGTGTGCGAGCGCGACAACAACATAACTACGCGCGAGCGATAAGGATGGGTAGCTTGGGGTCATTGGACAAAATTCTACGTGCTCACGGACCAGGCTTTAGTGACCAACTGGTCAGCAAGGTAATTAAGGGTCCACAAACCTCAGCCACCGCTTCAGCCGCAGGCGCGGTCTCATTGCTCGCGGATCCAGCACCCGCGGTCGCAGGCGGTTCCGAGCGTTGTTCGTCGTTCGCGCCGAGCGTGTTCTCGCGAGCTTCCTGCTCGGACGCGTACGCCGATTTGTGCTCGCACATCAGCAAGTGGGTGAGCATGTCCGTGCCTGGAGAAGGTGGAAATGTGTAAGTATGAAGTGGTTGGAAAATTAATTTAGTGCAGCTTTTTTACTTGATCAAATAAATTAATAATTCCAAGTCACAATTTCTTCAAAACTGAGTTATTTTTCAATTGGTTGTAAAAATTCGATTTTGTCAATAACATCAATTTTGTCAAAATAACTTGTTTAAAAAGTGACGTCATAGCTTGTTTATTGCCATACAAAATCTATGAGAGAGTCGCGTTTTCACTGCTCATAAAAAGTATGTCAATTGACTAAAGTTACCAGTCAATAATCTTGTAATGTGCGCATTTTTATTCAACTTCAAAAAGGAGGTTCCCAATTCATCTGTATTTTTTATTACTTAAGGTAACCAGTGCACAAACAACACATTATTTACTCTACACACCCTATTGTATAATTTAGCAGTCACTTTTATGTCTAAAGCCTGGTCCGTGAGCACGTAGAATTTTGTCCAATGACCCCAAGCTGCCCATCCTTGTCGCTTGCACGTAATTATGTTGCTGTCGCGCTCGCACACTCACTGCGGGCGCGCGTCGCACAGTCGCGACAGCAATATAATTACGCGCGAGCGATAAGGATGGGTAGCTTGGGGTCATTGGACGGGATTCTACGTGCTCACGGACCAGGCTTTAGTAGAATATTTCACAATCAAACTCACCAATCCGCGTGCTATACCCGCAAACGCAGTGCGCCATAGCGGGCGCGGGCCGCGGCGCATCCTCCAGCGAATGCGGGCCGGCGCAGTACGCGCTGTGGGCCAGCATGCCGCGGTAGCACGACGTCGAGAACGGACACTTGCTACAGTTGGTGGTGCCCCTGCGAGATGGTTGCTTGTTAGTTATATCACAGAATAATAATAAGTACTACCACAGAATAATAATAAGTACTACGTACAGAAGTTTTACTTCGCGAAGGTATTTAAAAAAATGTATGCTCAATGTCATTAACAATATGGTGTAATTTAGCCTGTCTGAGTCAAGCACCATTTTGTTGACAAACGTCAGTGATCGGCACTGCGCCGAAGCTATAGGGCTGACTTCGGTAAAATGATGTGACGTGAGGTGCCAAACTGCGGAAAATGGCGAAGGAAATACATGATTTAGCATGAATTATAATGAATAATATTAACTACTTATTTACCTCTCAGTGTCTTGAGGCAACTTAAAAAAGTACATTCTGTGTTTTTATTATTATTTAGGCAGTTAAATACTGCACAGTATTTAGTACATCATTTTCTTCCATCATACACTAGAATACGCGTGCGTGAGTCAATGTTCGCTCGTATGTGAGGCCTTGTCGAATCGTATCCTGTAGGTGGGCCATCGTGCGTGTTTTGTTTTCGATGTAAACTCGCGGAGATGAACAGGCCTGGTTATATGATGAACTTTTGGCCTTATTACAATGACCATTTCCATGCTAAATGTCACTTTAAACAAGTGTTCAACATGTAATAAAGCCTTTCTCTTCTTTCTGATGGTTGGGAGTTATGAAGGATTGTCAGCGATATCAAGAAAAATGTTCCGTCAATTATGTTGCGCTGTTTCTAATACTTATTTCTAATGCAGTCGGCCAGGCAGTCCAATGCCAGTTTTGCCACGAAAGGCACGGATGACAATCCAGCAGAAAACGTAAGAGTAAAGACTATATGTATAGGTTATGACGTCACAGTACTCACAGGAAGTGCTTGTCGCTCTCCAGCGGCGTGTCGCACTCGCGGCAGACCATGCCGCTGGGCAGCACTAGTGTCAGCTCCTCGAACGTGTCGCTCATAGTGTGGCTCGAGGTGTCCTTTACTGGTGGTCGGGCCTTGTTCTACGATTTGAAAACATTAAACAATTATTAATAAACTAACAAAAAAGAAGAAGAAACAAGTTTGATAACTCATGTGATTATTTGCACAATATTATTGAGGAAAGGTGCAAGAAGAATGAAAGTTACCTTGGGTTGAATAATCAGATGTTCTTCAGAGCACAACGGGTTTGCGTTCTCCACCGTGTTGTGCTCACGGATTTGATGTTCTTTCATCTGACCTGCGATAGAAGTAAAGATAAATTAATGTTATTGACAGTGGCAGTGGGCGGGGCACATAGTTCGTAGAGCTGATGGCCGCTGGGGCAGGAAAATTCTTGAGTGGCGACCACGAGCCGGAAGACGTAGCGTGGGCAGGCCTCCCACTAGGTGGACCGACGATCTGGTGAAGGTCGCGGGAGGTGCCTGGATGCGGGCGGCGCAGGACCGGTCTTTGTGGAAATCCTTGGGGGAGGCCTTTGTCCAGCTGTGGACGTCTTTCGGCTGAAACGAACCTACGAACGAATGTTATTGAAAATGGTAATTTTGGTCTTAGTGGTTCAAAATTACATATTATGTAGTTTTTATTATGACTTACCGAGATGCACGAACTTAAGCACGCATCGGTTGCAGCGGACCTCCAAGTCCTTGTCCTGATGGGTCTTGAGATGGTCGATGTACACCAGAATGTTGGAAGACAGCTCGTGACCGTCCTCGTAAATTGTCAGCACCTGGCACATAGACTAATGGTCAAAGGAGAGTTCCAGTACTTCCTTTGGTTGGTAGTAATAGGTGTGGGCCTAACGATGCACATGGTCAAACACTTATACAACATTAGTTTTACAAATCAATAAACTAAAGCGAAGCGAAACCCGGCGCGTAGTGGTCTTCTCTACATTTTTGCTGTTGGTCAAGTTGATCAGCAATCTTTTTATGATATTGATGTAGGAACGATCTAAGTTAGGACGCTCCGTGTGGGGTGCCTAGATGGAAGGCTGCGAATAGGACACATATCACATTTTTTTCAGGAAGGCATGGGGGAAGGTAAAGGAAAGCATTTGCCGCCAGAGTGGGGCCTATCCGCTTACACTTATAGGTGTCTAATACAGTTTTGAAGCAGTTCATTGTGACTGTCGATGCTTTTTGTCAAAAGGGTACATAAACAGTTGCACGATTTTTGTTATATTTTTCTCTATTTATGTCCTTTTGTACTTTAGGTATATTTGTGTCCTTTTGTACTTTTGGTCTATTTGTGTACTTTTTGTCACAAAATATTCTAACTATAACTCCGTCTCAGCGCCAGGCTTAATTTACTACAGCTAAGTCTATCTCATACCTTGAGGCACAGCGGGCAATGCACGTTGTTAGTGGAACGGTGTCGGCGGCGGAAGTGCTCGGCTGCGGCGCGGTGCGACGAGGCGCGGTAGGCGCAGGCGCCGCACGCGTACGGCAGCTCGAGCGGCACGTGCGTCTTCTGCATGTGCGTGGCTAGAGTCAGTACTGCTGCGAAACGGACCTGGGAAGGGACAAATAAGTATGCGTAAAATAAATCTATATGCATATAGTTTCTAAAAGCGAAAGGTCACTGACTCACTCATCACAAAATCTCAGAAACTACAAGTGCTCGGAGCCTCAATTTTTGCATGGGAGTTCCTTTTAAGAATAAGAATACTTTATTTAGCATAGAAAAATAAAATAAAAATACAGTACATATAACATTAAACTACAAGCTATGCTGAAGAGGCGTCCGCTCAGCTATATTCGCGACATAACAAGCGCCATGTCGAGAAGCTGGTTTTCAGCGGGAACCAACACGATGAAGATTGCGGATTGCGCGCCCTCTTGACCGGGACCATATTGAGGCTACCAGTCAAGAAGGCGCGCAACGCCTTTTAGAACGTAGGTGCTCACTAAGATGGGAAAATTCAACCCCTAAGGGGGTAAAACGGGATCGCTCACACCCAACGACACGCGCGATTTAAATGCATTATTGACAGCACCAATTTGTAAAACGTTACAAGACACCACTTGCTTGTGCTTTACAATACTCTCACCCGCGCAGGTATAGTCAACTATTAAAACGAATTTCCACACGATCAGCCACATAATCTTCAATAAAAAAAGATATTTATCAACAGATATCGGCAGATCAAACCAACACTAGTCTTATATCCGGCTTGAAGGATAAATATTTGTGCCTCACACTGGCAGATCAGGATCAACTGCCGTTATAGTCAGACTATACAAAACTTACTTCGTAGATCAGACAGGCATAAAGCTCCGGCGACTTGGTATCAGCCGGGTGCATGTTCTTGAGATGGGTGGCCAGCTCTTCGTCTCCTGCGAAGCGAGCTAGACAGAACTCGCACTGCGATGCGACCCTATGCTTGAAGATGCATATGCGTATGCATGAAGTATAAAGTACATAACTTACCTCGCAGATCAAACAGGCATAAGTGTACAGCTCAGGCGACTTGGTATCAGCTGGATGCATGTTCTTAAGATGGGTGGCCAGCTCTTCGTCTCCTGGGAAATTTACAAGACAGAACTCGCACTGCGATGCGACCCTATGCTTGAAGATGCAAATGCATGCGTATGCATGGAGTATAAAGTACATAACTTACCTCGCAGATCAGACAGGCATAAGTGAACAGCTCAGGAGACTTGGTATCAGCCGGGTGCATGTTCTTGAGATGGGTGGCCAGCTCATCGTCTCCTGCGAAGCGCGCGAGACAGAACTCGCACTGTGATGCGACCCTATGTTTGAAGATGCATATGCGTATGCATGAAGTATAAAGTACATAACTTACCTCGCAGATCAGACAGGCGTAAGTGTACAGCTCAGGCGACTTGGTATCAGCTGGATGCATGTTCTTGAGATGGGTGGCCAGCTCCTCGTCCCCTGCGAAGAGAGCTAGACAGAATTCGCGCTGCGATGCGACCCTATGCTTGAAGATGCATATGCGTATGCATGAAGTATAAAGTACAAAACTTACCTCGCAGATCAGACAGGCATAAGGAACAGCTCCGGCGACGGCCGGTTGCATGTTCTTGAGATGGGTGGCCAGCTCTTAGTCTCCTGGGAAACTTGCAAGACAGAACTCGCACTGTGGCGCGTCGTCAACGCTTGATGGTGCTGCAACTACGTGTTTGAAGACATGTAGCATGAAGTCTAAGTACATGACTTACCTCGCAGATCAGACAGGCGTAAGTGTACAGCTCAGGCGACTTAGTATCAGCTGGATGCATGTTCTTGAGATGGGTGGCCAGCTCCTCGTCTCCCGCGAAGCGCGCGAGACAGAATTCGCACTGCGATGCGACCCTATGCTTGAAGATGCAATTGCAAAGTATGCATGAAGTCTAAGTACATGACTAACCTCGCAGATCAGACAGGCGTAAGTGTACAGCTCAGGCGACTTGGTATCAGCCGGGTGCATGTTCTTGAGATGGGTGGCCAGCTCCTCGTCTCCCGCGAAGCGCGCGAGACAGAATTCGCACTGCGATGCGACCCTATGCTTGAAGATGCAATTGCAAAGTATGCATGAAGTCTAAGTACATGACTAACCTCGCAGATCAGACAGGCGTAAGTGTACAGCTCAGGCGACTTGGTATCAGCCGGGTGCATGTTCTTGAGATGGGTGGCCAGCTCCTCGTCTCCCGCGAAGCGAGCTAGACAGAACTCGCACTGTGGCGCGTCGTCGACACCCGATGGTGGTGGTACTACGTGCTTGAAGACGTGCAGCATGAAGTCTATGTTGTGGGTGAACTCCATGTTGCAGAATGGACACTGGGGAAGAGATGCTCATTTACATAAAAGCTGAACATAAAAAGTAACAAAAAAATTAAATGCTGGATACACAACAGTATCGTTTCGATTGAATAGTCGGCACTATTAATCTATCGTTCCACAGAACTACGTCGAAAAACAAACACATTTTTTTCTGTCTGATAAAAACTAACAGTCTCATTCAAACTGTAAAGTTTTGTTTTATACAATTTTTAAAAAGATAAGTCTTAAGTCCTCTTGTTTGCCCCGATTGGGGTTTTATTAACATATAAAATCGATTGTTTTATCGATTAGCTATAAGTAAAGGGCAAGCTGCTCAACTGCCCAAAGAGAAGCTATTTGGGCAGTTCTTCTACCTGTATCAATCAAATTAAGCTGTTAAGTAAAAAACTATGATAGTAAAACAATAAACATACCTCCACAGCAATGGCCACCTTTTGCACCGGTTCGTCACCCCCGATCTGTCCGAAGTAGTATCTCTCCATGGACACCGTGACGGTCTCTTCTGGCTTCGCCTCTTTCTTGATGCTCTTAAGAGGCACATCGTCCAAGTCGTCATCGACGTATGTCTTCGGCTGCTTACGGCGGCGAGTCGTGCCCTCGTCTTTCACTTTGTCCTTGTCTTTCTCTTGCTTTATTTTGGTGCGACGCAGCGCGAGCGGTATCTGTTTTGGTAGAAGGAGTGAATAGTTAGAAAAGAGAATACTCGGCTGTTGGTTGGCTCTATTTTCTGCATTATTTTTTCCAGCTTTTTGTTGTGGAATAAGGTATAATTTTTCGTAGAACAATGAAGGGAAAAATTAAGATGGCTTTATGTACAACTGCCGTAAGCATTGAAAAATGTAACACACTCTTATTTCAATGCGTCAATACCCAATTCATACTGAAGATGTGACTGATCAAACGGTTAAATAAATTAATAAAATAATCATAAGTGCCACTCTTGTGGTCTAAATTGAATAAAAAAAAATTGATTTGATTTTGATTGAATAAATAAATATCCTTGGACATTTTTACACTGCGCCGCTAGTCCCAAACGAAGCAAAGGTAAAAAGGTACTAGACAACAGATATAAACATACTTAAATACTTTTTTTTATCTATTTAATCTTCAGGAAGGTGATTATTTTGTATATTATTTTGATCTTCTTAATTGCCTTGTTTTAGGCCCGATTTTCATAAAGGCGAAAAGGGGAGGAGACGAGAGGTGTGGAAATAATGAATCCTGATTGGTTATTTAAAAAACATCGTCTTTCCTCTCCCGTTTGGTGGAAACCGGACCTTTAGGTTCTAAGGTCTAATGATTATGAAACAAACGAACTTATACGATTAAAGGTTAAAAACGCCAGTGGTTACTCACTTCCTCGTCTTCTTCGTCCTCGTCGATGTACGTGGTCTTCTGTCGCTTCTTCTTGGGCGGCGGCGGCGGATCGGGCTCGCGGCGTTTGCGGCCGCGCTTGCCTCGCGGCGCCTCGGGCTCCGGTTCGGGCTCGTCGCCTTTGTCCTTCTTCTGAGTAAAGGCAATCGAGTTAGAAAACTATACCCTATGGTAGCCAAGGTAAGTGCGAGCGAGACAACGCCGGCTTCCGCACCGGCTACATCTACCGCCACCCGCTCGTCAAGGTATGACGTCATCACAGCTGGTCACCAGGGTGCGAGGTAGACACTAGAGTGCGAGCGATAAAATGAATCAATAGCAAGCACCTTGGTTGTCAAAAAGATACAGATACACACATGCTCATTATTAGCACGAAAGCATACCAATATTGAGCAATAAGGGTTTTTGTAATGAAAGATCCGCTAGATGGCGGGACGTGGATGTGGGGTCTGACTGCTGCGTGATTGGTGGATTTTGACATATCTGTCAATGTCATGTCAAAAATAACCAATCATGCAGCATTTGGACCTCGCGTCTACGTATTGCCATCTGGCGGATTTTTCATTCGCGAAAACCCTCACTGCTTATAGTAGCATGTGTCGAAACATTGCTAATAATAAGCATGCTCATTTCGAGGTGTTCGAGCACGCTTGTTTTAAGAATGATAATAAGCAAGACATTTTATGAGCATGTATCTGTAGTTTTATAGTTATGTCCAGATACAAAACTGGTTTTCAGGAAGTTAATGATGTGGAATCTTATACGATGGTCAATAACTTTGATAAAATAATTTATGAAAAGATATTTCTTCATCAAAACTGTTGTTACCTTAGGATACTTCCAGATTTTGAACGGATTGGCGGCTATCTTGTTTAGGCGGACGGTGATCGCGTCCTTTGCCTCCACCTTGGTTTGCTCCGAAATGTGGAGGACAATGTTGTCGAAAGCTTGCCCCGGGGAAATACCGTACCTGAGGACAATCCATCGTATTACATTTTAGATTCGGAGATAATCTGAGTAAATGGTAGAGCTAAAGCTCGGTCCGTGAGCACGTATAATTTTGTCCAATGACCCCTAGCTATCCATCCTTATCGCTCGCGCATAATTATATTGCTGTCGCGACTGTGCGACTGGCACCCGCAGTGAGTGTGCGAGCGCGATAGCAACATTTCAAGGTTTGTTTTATTTTGAACTCAATCTATCATAAGTTATGGTTATCATTTTTTGCTGCTCATATGTTTGATATCTAGTTTTGTATGTGTGTTACATACATTGACATTCAGAAACAAGCAGGGGGCAATACAGTAAAAAATACATCTTTACCGCATATTCAAAATAATACACATCAAAATACAAAACTCACTTCTCCCTCCACACGAGCTCATCCAGGAACTGCTGAATAATCTGGCGGGATAACAGCGAGAGCGTATTCTGGAACATTCTCGGCACGATCCGTCGCAGATACTCCATTATGTTGGCATTACTGTTGCTGCCGCTTCGCGACGTACTATCAGAGTGTGACGACGACTGGTGGACGCTCTTGAAGCCCATAGACACAAGGGTTCCTTTGTCTACGGTCAGGTCAGTGAGGATCATGGAGGACGGATGCACCCAGCCGGTGAGAGGCTCGAGAATCTTCTGGAAACGCTTCTTGTAGTTTTTCTCATGCTCGGCCAAAGGTTCAACGGCTCGGAGGCGAATCTGCGCAACGAAAATGAATTTCATTCAAACATTTTGAATCTTTGGGTGAACAAAAATAGGCACAAAGACATCACGATTGACGACAAATTTGAAACAGCGGAAACAAATCTTTGAAATGTTTGGCTCATGTCATCATTATTTCAGTTGCTGGACGCATCACGCATGCCTCGCCTAAGAAACGCCACAAAGCACAAGTTACCGCTCCTTTACGCGTTACGGATGCCGCGTGCGCTCGTACGTAATTGCATGCCCGCCCCACACGCGTGTGAAAACTCGTCGCACGCGTCCGTAAACACTGCGCTGCTCATCCGTTCATATTTGGCGACACAGAAGAGTTTTAGCGTAGGCCCCTGTTGCCATTACTTCCATAACACTCACCAGCAGTCGTGGCTGGTGGTGCCCAGCGAGCCCACGCCCACTCCACTTGTTGCTGGGCGCCCAGCAGCCGCTGTGGACGACACTCACCAGCTTCTCAGTGGGGTCGAGCACTCCCAGCACCTCGACCTTGACCTGGCGCTGCGTGCCGTCGTGGCTGGTGGTGCCCAGCGAACCCACGCCCACTTCGCTTGTTGCTGGGCGCCCAGCAGCCGCTGTGGACAACACTCACCAGCTTCTCAGTGGGGTCGAGCACGCCCAGCACTTCGACCTTGACCTGGCGCTGCGTGCCGTCGTGGCTGGTGGTGCCTAACGAGATCACGCCCACTTCGACCTTCTTTCCCGCGCCACCCAGTAACTGCATGTGTTGGTGGATGGCTGATGTGCAGATCGCTCGTAGCCACGTGAATAAGCCTTTCACGTAGAGGTTGTCCACCTGGGAAGCCAAGTACAATGTTAATAGAACCATATTGCTTGTCACTTAGGAGTCTTTTTTTGTCCCCAATCCGACTTGCCATTATAGGGAACCAAATCCTCCATTTGCATCTTGCTTTTAGCTATTTGGAGAAAGTAATTGTGCTCCAGCAGTGGCGACTATGACGAAAACTTCAGACCAACTACTGACATTGTTAACTCTCTTCTTGGTCTCTATAAAAAGGTAATTCTATGTATGTAACACAAGACAGAGTGTTTGGTAAAGGGTTAGACAAACTTCGTGGATGTATTTTGAGAATGCAAATTCGCCCATTTGACCCTGTAATTGTATGATCTTTAGATTTTATATTTAACTTTGGAGTAATTCATCTAGAGATCAGGGAAAAAATAAATAGCATTACCTTAACCCACTGCACGACGTTCTGCACATTGGTCTGGCAGGCCCAGTGGTAGATCAGCTTGAGCAGCACACTCGGCGGGAAGGTGGCGCCTTCGAAGATGGAGCTCGAGAAGACAGACACGAAGCGAGTTGGGCAGCACTCGGATATCCACACGTAGCCGCCCGAGTATGGAAACTTGGTCACGTCCGAGTACATGCCTGGAGACGTCATATTAAGTAAAGTCATTGCTAAATAGCACATTTTACTAATAAATAGTGTCTCAAGACAAAAGTCTTCGAGCAGTGTGTGTTGCCAGTGTTGATCTATGGATCTGAAACGTGGTCGCTTACTATGGGTCTCATAAGAAGGCTCAAGGTCAAAGGGCGATGGAGCGGGCCATGCTTGGAGTTTCCCTGCGTGATCGATTCGGAATTGAGGAGATCCGCAGGAGAACCAAAGTGACCGACATAGCTCGCAGAATTGCTAAAATCAAGTGGCAGTGGGCGGGGCACATAGCTCGTAGAGACGATGGCCGTTGGGGCAGAAAAGTTCTTGAGTGGCGACCACGGGCTGGAAGACGTAGCGTGGGCAGGCCTCCTACTAGGTGGACCGACGATCTGGTAAAGGTCGCGGGAAGAGCCTGGATGCGGGCAGCGCAGGACCGTGCATTGTGGAAAACCTTGGAGGAGGCCTTTGTCCAGCAGTGGACGTCATTTAGCTGAAACGAACTAATAAATAAGAGGTAGCAGTGTTCACGCCAGCGCATCAAGATGTTTTTTGTACACTACACACAAAGAGAGAACACTGACACGAAGCGAATGGAGCACCACCCAGAAATCTACACGTAGCCGCCCGAGTACGGGAACTTGGTTAAGTCCTTGGTTGAGTATATGCCTGGGGATATCATAGTATGTATAGCATAAGTTTCATTGCAAAATAGCACTTGTGTTTGCTAAATAAGATGTAACTTTAGTTAGCAACAAGATGCTGTGTGCACACAACACAGTTTAATGAGAGAACACAGACTCGAAGCGAGTTGGGCAACACTCGGAAATCCACACGTAGCCGCCCGAGTACGGGAACTTGGTCACGTCCAGGAATAGGCCTGGGGATATCATATTATGTCACTACAGTCGTTAAAAAGCAGTTCAAGTATCTGTAGGGGGTCTCGACCGGGAAATGACGAAACGAGAGAGTGGTGGAGTGGTGAAATCTATGTTAAGTGGATTCGGTCTCCGGGCCTAGGGCAAGCAAAGATGTCCAAACATAATCTGTGGCCTGTCCAGTCAGGTTACGAATAACAGGTGAACTTTGCAGGTTAAACTATAGCCAGAAGGTAGTTTAGAAAACTCACCAAGTTTGAGTTTGTTCCCGGCGTGTATAGCGCACCACTGCTCGGAGCGCACGAGCCCCTGCTGTATGAGCCACTCCGTGAACTTCATGGGCGTGTGCATGAGCACCGACTTGACCTTGCTGTCCAGCGCCGAGCGGTCCGACGGCGGCGGTGCTTCCTTCGAGCGGAGGTACGGCCGCGCCACCACCACCAGCGATGGGAACGTTTTGCCTGGGGACATTATTTTAGGTCTGTTTTAAAAAAACAACAGACAGATTGAACACATACACAATACAAATATAAATAAATTATTTATTTATTTAGGCCTTTAATTCATTATCTAGTAAGTCTACCAAGTTGGCCAAAAAGGCATGTATGACATGCCTTTAGTATTTGTTAGTCTTTGCCATACAAAATCTGTGGGAGGGAGATATGCACTCTTAGTCTGCATAATGTAAACTCTCATACATGCAAGTTTTGTAATCAGTACACAAGTATAGTCACTGGTCTGTGAGCACGTATAATTTTGTCCAATGACCCCAAGCTACCCATCCTTATCGCTCGCGCGTAATTATATTGCTGTCGCGACTGTGCGACTGGCACCCGCAGTGAGTGTGCGAAATTCTACGTGCTCACAGACCGGGCTTTAGTATAATACAAGGTTCCTGTAAAACATACCTTGAAGCTTATTGAATGAGACTTCACGAGAATCTGCAACATTTTTGTTGCCATCCTCTTTGGTGAGATCAACAATGGCTGTTGTCTTAGCTGTGTTGCCAGTCAGTAGACCCCCAATTGCTGTTGCTTCCGATGGACGCACATTTGTGACCACACTGTGCACATCTGTAAAAAAAAGTTAATGAAACCAACTATAACAAGAAATATCTGGCAATATGATCAGAGTAAATACAAATGAGTTGGTTATCTTCATAGAAACGCACCGAGCGCGGTTTTTACGTGAGCGCGCCAATACGTATGCGGCGCGCACGCACACACTGACAATATTCGGCGCAACTCCCCGTTAATCCACGATAAATTTTAACGCTCAGTGCGTTTCTATGAAGATAACCTACTCATTTGTATTTCGTCGTCGTCGTCGTCGTCGTTTCAGCCGAAAGACATCCACTGCTGGACAAAGGCCTCCCCTAAGAATCGCTAAAATCAAGTGGCAGTGGGCGGGGCACATAGCTCGAAGAGCTGATGGCCGCTGGGGCAGGAAAGTTCTTGAGTGGCGACCACGAGCTGGAAGAAGACGTAGCGTGGGCAGTNTTCTGTTGAGGTTTTATTGCTGTAAGGTATCGCACCGCACTTTTTTGTTATAATATTACATACTTTTAGCATAAATTTAACAAAAATTTAGCAAACATGGTAGTAATATACTTTTGGATTTTTTTCAGGTAAAAACTACCTTGGCAAAAATCTTTAAAATATTATATTTAAACAGAATACTAATTGACATGATAAATAGTTTTAGCATACTATTAAATATAAATAACATTTATGTACGTTACATAAACTTTCTAGCTGAATTTTTTGTTCTGTACGCAGTTTTTTATCAATGGTGAACTTCAACGGAAGTAAAAAAATATTTTTAGTTATGAAACGCATACATGTTATATATCAAATTAAAGACAATTTAATACACTTTTTTGGCTCGTGTAAAACTTTTAGTAGAGTATAAGACATTTTGTAAAAAAATGATTTAAAAAGTAGTATCACAACAATGTAAAAAAAATCAATTTTCCTTTAATTACTAACTAAAGGTTGATTTTATCGATACAATTTATACTACAAAATATCAAGCGTATACGTAGAGCTTTGATTTAAATAAAAAAGTAATGAAATCGGACAAATGGTTTTCAAGTTATGGTTGATTTTCTAAAATTGACTGCCATTTTTGTTAGCTTCCACTTAGAGATGCCAATCATTGTTTTATAATAGCGTAGTAAAATTATTAACCTGCTGTGAGAAGGGAATTGAGTATCCTCAAATTAAATCGATATCTTGGCTGACCCATGGATTAATTAGGAATACATTAAAATCGCGCGCGTAAATGCCTAATTCTGGTCAAAAAGCGAATTCTGTTTTTAACGTATTTATGGATTTATTGGTTTTTAAACTATTTTAAACCTTGATGTGACTCATTGTGTACCCTCAAATTTCATAAAAACGCTATTTTTGTATTACTTATAGTTTATGTTAGGAACCCCTAAAATAGCAACTTTCAAAAATTTCAAGGACAGGTAGAGGCCTCAAGATGACAGATATCTAATTAAATTTAATGCTTATCGTAATCTATATGTCAAAACGCAACTTTTGACACCTCTTGCGTAACCGTAGCTCAAAAAAATTTTTTTCCCATACAACGACGGGACACCCTAGTGGGCAGGCCTCCCACTAGGTGGACCGACGATCTGGTGAAGGTCGCGGGAAGTACCTGGATGCAAGCGGCGCAGGACCGGTCTTTGTGGAAATCCATTTGTATTTACTCTGATATAATTTAGAAGTTATTTTTGAATTAACCTATCGTAAATATTAATTCTATAACTCACTAGAAGGTGCCAAAGTCTTGTCCTTAGTTTTAGTGTCCTTTTCCTTTTCTTTGTCCTTCTCTTTTTCCTTGTGTTTTTCTTTGTCCTTCTTTTTCTTCTTATGACTCCGTGATTCCGGTGACTTAGCCCTTTCAGGGGACGGAGAGTAATCTCTATCTGCTTCCCGGATTTTCCTAGGTCGTCCTAAATAAGAGAAAAGGAGATCAATCTACACTTGATGATAAAACACAATAACATGACAATAACGTGAGGTTCTTTCTAAAGCCTTTTTGTTTAAAACTAAAGAGCCTAAGAGTAGCCGCACACCGTTATTTTTAGTTGGCCGATAGTTGTGCCCGATTTTTAATTGTATGAAGAATCGGCCAAATCGAGTCGGCGTAGTGTGCGCACTCCACACCCCATACTGATCAACTGCCCGACTAAACTATCGGCCGAAGAAAAATCAACGGTGTGCGCCTACTCTAAGACCATTTTATCAATTTTCATGAACCTTTATATTAACTGTTCTAATTATAAGTTTCAAACAAATCAATTACCTCTTTTGCTTGTTGATCTCTCCTTGGATATGGAGAGTGAGCGAGATCTGGATCTGATAATGTCTGCACTCTGTCTCTCCAAGTCTTTCAGTACTGGTTGCCTGTAAATAACATATTTAGTTCACTTATACAGATTAATTAAAGTAACTCTATGTAATATTACATAGCTGGCAAGCGTCTAAATGTGGATTTAATTCAATTCATCATCATCATCATCAACAGCCCTTTACAGTCCACTGCTGGACTATGAGCCTCCTCTACTTAGTGGAGAGTTTTGCCATAATCCCCACGCTTGGCAAGCGGGTTGGAGATCGCAGTTTAAAAGAGTGATGTTTTTCAGAGAGTTCTGCTGCTTTAATTCAATTATCTGTATTTCGCCAGATAACCAAGCTAAATGCCTTCAATTAAATAGGTAAATAGTATTGGTTTGAAGCAATTTCAGTAAAGTAAAATTATAGGTTATACAAATTAATAATAATGTAATGCATAAATACTAACTTTCCGAGTAACTGGTATGCAGTGAACTGGTCGCCGTTGTACACAATCTCGCCCCCCGTCTCCTTGACCATTTCGTCAAGTTTGTTTTGTATGCTCTTGTACTCATCGTCGGCATTTTTGTAAGCCTGCAATTGCACCTCCGAGAGCTCCTCTTCCCAACACTCAAGCTCAAGTGTCGGCACGTCAGGGCCAAAGTACGAACGTTTGTACAGGTCCGCTTCGATGATTTCAGCTTGAGGAGGAACAACCTCCTGAAAAATTTTAGCTTTAGCACAAGGAAAGGAAGCCGACATGTAAATAAACAAACGGTACTCACAGCAGTTGCTTCAGTGTCAGTTTTTAACTTTTTCAACTTCATGGTTAGATATTGTTATAACGCTAACTCATTTCAAAAAGAAGAAACGCTTTCTTGTTTCTTTAAATTTTGATGAAGCAAAATGCGAAGCCACTTGCTTGCTTGTGTTGTCATTTGTCAACAAAATGTCATCTTCGGCCGCCATGATTGTTTGACATTTTTTTTGTTCGATTCTTTTAAAAAAGCAAAGGCATTACGGTATACAGCCAAGTCATCATTTTTTAGCTTATCTTAATAATATTTATAATGACTGATAAATGACGGATTTTTCATCTATAGCCTGACCAGGAACATAAAAACCCTGGCATAGAGGCGCTTCAATTGCATTTGATAGTGCAACACTGGGTACAGTCGTACCTGTATTAAATTAATAGGCTAACTTTATGTATCAGGATTCAGGATTATAGGCTAATTTAATATTTTTATAAATTAACAAAAACATATTATATTATAGGTAAACTGGTTTAAATAAATTAAATGAAACCATCAATCGAGCAAGTAGGATTTTATTATTATTCATCAATAATCAAATTCTGAACTTGAATATTCAACTACAATGTCTGCTCATGAACGCTTCAAACTCGGTACTTCTTTCCCAATTCCATAAAATTCAATACTTACAAAGTGACAAAAAACTTTAAAATAGGTAGTTGAAACAAACCACAGCTAATTTTCATAGTTGACTGTACTATACGATAAACATGTCAGTCAATTTGACAACCTTTGTCGGAAACATTATTCAATGAAAATATTGTCCGAACCCATAGTATTTCTCTTCGACAAATACTTTAACACATTGTGAATTTGTGAACCACTTTTCTTTCACGACTATAAAAAGATTTTAGCAATTTAATTCACAAAATCAATTGCGCACATTTAAAATAAAGTTTGTTTACACTTTGACAGCAATAGACTGACATGCAAGGTGACATGTCAATGAAGTTTTCAGTTACTGTTGCCATTAAAAGAAATTAGTACCATTAATTTTCCGCAACATGGCGAGGGTTTTTATGTTCCTGAGCCCCGATTACGGTAATTTTTAACGTCAACAATCCAGACACGCTTCTCGATTCTGCGATACGATTGATCGTTCAACAGCGTACGTCAGCTGTTTTGACCAATCGTATCGCAGAATCAGAAACGCGTCTGGATTGTAGACGTTATAAAAGTTACCGTAATCCGGGCTCTGGTCAGGCTATACCATTCATCCATCTACTTCGAGATAAGTATAGTTCCAAAATACTGAACTGTCCTATCCATGACATTGACAGTGGGGCGCCACCGTCAATACCGGATCGCTGGTTCCGATTTTTGCCATCATGAAGCTACAGATAAAAATGGAGGCCACACTCCGAATACCTACTTGAAGCACAAATTAAGTATCACTATCTCGCTCTCTGTGGGCAGACTCGCTCTTTCTAAATAAACAAAAAATATAAAATTGCTCAAATTCAATGAAACCAATGTAAAATCTTTATTTCTTGACATAGGTATCATTAAAAATGATAAGTGTAATTACTGGTAAAACGTTTTAGGAAGAAATTACTGTAAAAAATGTGAAAAATGTTTACAATGATCCAATGTCGGAAATCACGAAATAAACACTTACGCGTGGAATCTTATGTCACTTCCAGGACACCACGTACTACCGCAACCACGCACTACAAAATTTTGCACCAATTCTTGTGATAAAACAATGATTATTTCCTGTAAACAATCTCAAACGAAATTAACTGCTTAATAAACAAAATAGTAAACAACCGCCATGATGGGCCGGATTGGGCCGATGTTGCCACATGGTACCGATTACCCAGGAATTGGGATTGTAAAATTCTTGTGATAAAACAATGATTATTTCCTGTAAACAATCTCAAACGAAATTAACTGCTTAATAAACAAAATAGTAAACAACCGCCATGATGGGCCGGATTGGGCCGATGTTGCCACATGGTACCGATTACCCAGGAATTGGGATTGTAATTCCCTGATTCGCCAATACATTAAGCCTAAATGGCCGACAATTTTGAGATTTTTTATTTAACTAGGAAATCTTAGTTTCAAATATTAATTATTTATTTGTTTAACTTCTGATTTGGTTAGTGAATTGGCTATTTCGAAGAATTTACAAGGAGATTTAAATCAGAAGATAGCAATACTACAGTTCACACTAAAAAGAGAGGTAGGGCCGCAGAGAGCGAGATAGATATAAGTAGGTATTTGACTCAAGTTTTTGTTCCAACTCTGCCCTCCATTTTTATCTGTAGCTTCATGTTTGCCATGTTGGAAACCATATAGTTGAACGATGGTAGCGCCCCCCTGTCATTGAGTTTGGTGGGACAGTTCAGCGTGGGTCATCTATACCTCCATGTTTGAGATACAGTAATCGATAACATAAGTCGCCTATTCACTTCACTTTCCCGCCAAGATCGTTTTGAAATTAAGGGGTGTGTTGGGGGGATGCTTATTAAATTAAAAATGTTTTTTATGAAACAAGCTTCTATTTACATTACAAAATAATTAACTTTAAATAAAGAATCACTAACAGCAGGACTAAACAAAACGGGAGGTACGTAGCAAAATAAATTGCACAAGAAAAAGTTAATTTATAACACATCTCTTATTATTTTAAATCATAAATAAATCTTCTGTTCCTGATTTCAAAGCACTATGCAGATGAAATTCTGTTTTTTTCTGAGCTGATGACTGTGAAAAACCTAGTGGAATATTAACATTTTTATTTCGATGATGAATTGAATATGATGGTAGAAGTTCTTCTGGTAGGGCAGATGTAAATGAGTGTAGTTGATTCTGCTCTTTCTCTGCCATTGTATATTTAAGCATCAAATTGTCAATTTCACTCATCAATTTTAATCTATTATCTCTATGTATTTTCTTTAGTTTTTGTGCTAAAAGTTCTCCATAAATGTCACATTCATCATTTGTGGGAATATACTCTAGCACTAATCTATCTCTGTTTGAAATTTTTTTTTCTTTCTTAACAATATTTAAATCTTTTACTTTATGGCGCCGACGACAAATTGAGGCAATCTCCTTTGATATAGATTCATTACTATTTGAGTTCGACTCTTCTTGATTTAAACAGGGTTCAATGCATTGCGATTCATTTGAGTCTCCAGTAGGATCCTGAAATAAATGAACAAATTGATAGTTTACTTTAATTAATGAATAAAAATAATTATGAACAGTTTGTATTGCAATAGTAATTCCCGAACTAAGCCTATTTACCTCTAAATATGAAAACAAATAATATGCTACCTACTTGCAAGCCAAGCCACAAAGATATATCATTATTGTCAATTTGCTCTTCTCCATTGTCTTTTGTCTTCCAATATTGAAAACCCATCTCTTTAATACGCCTCCTTACTATTTCTCTACAGCCCTTGAATCCTGTTTCTTTTTGTAGTATCTCATGTAATTTTGTTACTGTTGGTACTTCATTTCTGATGTTACATTCATACAATTTTCGCCTAAGTACATTAATATCAAACTTGCTTAATATAATTTTATCACTCCTTGTTATTTTTTTCTTTACTGGCCATTTGTTATTTTTAACCAATCTACTCTCCTTCATAATCCTTGTTACTGTACGTGCAGACATGCCTGGAAAGAATATTTTGGATTAGGTATTTAATTGTGAAAACAACTATGCAAGTAGTTTGGTATGGTAAACACTGACCTGTAGCTTCACCAACCCGCAGATTAGTTTGTTGAAATGGAATAATAGGTCCGTTACATCGCGCTTCCCTTTGGAAAAAATCTTTAACTTTTACAACTAGCTCTATAACATCTTCGCTAATAATTTGGCTTTTCTTTTCAGTTGTAACTATCTTTTTTGATAACTTTCCAGTCAACATTCTCGATAAATATATGCCTAGAAAGGAAAACATATTTTGAATTATGTATCTATACAAATTTGAGGAAAAACAGGGGTAAACAAAACGACTAGTTTAAAGTTTTGGTTTTATTAATCTAAGGTTAGGGTACTGACCAGTAGCAGCGATAACCCGTTCATCTACTTTTTCAAATGGAATTAAAGAGTCATCAAGTAGTTTTTCCCTTCGGAAATACTCTTTCAGCTTTACAACGATTTCTTTACAAGCGACAGAAAGCGTTTTTCTCGGCATTTTAATGAAATTCAAAGTTGAAAACAAACAAGAAAAGAGAAGAAAATTCACAAACCAAACCACAGACCCATAGACATAGAGAAAAAGTACACAGCAGGGCAAAGAGCATAAAAGAGTAAGAGACGGCACTCCATAGATATTTTTTGAGCTCACGCACACATATGCATTTTAGAGAACGACCCGCAAATCTTTACCAACTGCACAAACTACAGGCGGAGCTACCAGCATAATGCATTATTTTCTGACAGTATTAGTGACGTTCGTAATAACTTATCGATTATCGATACTTTGCTAGGGTTGTAATTGCATATCGATATCTAGTATAGGAACTTTCAATATTTTAATGCTATTTTTATTTTATACTATGTGTAAGTAAAACGAAGTTTTGTAACGTAAATTATTTATTTCGAAATAAAATAGGTATATTACAATAAGTATTGAACATGACATAGCAGTTGTAGGCTTGAGGAATTATTGAATATTATAACAAAGTACAGAAATGATAATTTTGTAAACTTTTATTTTCACAACTTTTTCTAAGAAAAAATAGGATTTTTATTTATAAACATCTTTAATTTTCTTATCAGCTGATCGAACCTCTGCCTCAAGATTACTTTTCAATGCTTTGTTGCTGTGCTTTTTTACTTTTGTCAGCAAAATTGTTTTCACTTTTTATGAAGCTGTCATTAATGATTTTACAACTTTTTCTTAGAAAAAGGTAACTTAATATTTTAAACATCTTATCATAAATTTCTTTATTATGTTGTTGACATTTAAACCAACTAAAATTACAATTTGTACTCAACATTAAGAAAATGAATTTTCCAACATTTTCCATATATATCTGGTCGGCAATATGGTCATGATAAAATTGTTTAGCTTCATTTACGGTGGTACATAATTGAATTGTTGGATAAACGAGACTTTTTTTATCATGCCACCATTCGCGAAGAGATATATATGCATACAAATCATTGTCAACAGGAGTTTTCACGCTCAAACACTCTTCACAAATTAAACAAGAACTGTTCTGTAATAGTTTGGCAGCTAAATACCCGCTTACATATACTACTGGTTGGTTTTCAAGGCTACACAAATTTTCAATGGGCTGTTCTAAGTTTTCAGGGTCCGGGATAGACAACACAGGATAAAATTCAGTGTCTGTGGAATCTTGAACATTAATTTTTATTTCTGTTGTTTTTAAATTAGTTTTTAAAATGTCTTTATATTCCAGCATATGTTTATTGTTGTCTGCTTCACAATTAGCACTTCTGCTATGAGGCACTTTCAGCCCAGTAACCATGCTTGTTTTAAGCGCTGCAGTAAAGTGCGTGATAGTGGGATTTCTATTGGTTACACTGTGTTGCCTAATGATTCCAAATAAGTTTTCCAGAGAGTCTTGGTTAAACTGTCTAAGGTTCATATATTTAAACCCTTCATTCTTTAACTTTTCCCAAATATCGTTTAAGGATTTGATAGATATTTGATATCCCTTTACGCATTTAACATTTTTTAGTATCGTGTTTTCTGCTGTTATAAATTTTATGGTTTTTAACTTATCAGTATAAAAGGTCCAAGACTCAATGTGATTACTTGATGTGGAAACATTTTCCCGGATCCCTTTCTTTACGTCATTTAAAGATGATGGACCATTTGTACAATCAAATAGTTTATCTAACTGTTCAATCACAAATGCTGTATCATTGCAATCAGAAACTTCTTTCCATGCCATCATTTTTAAAATAGCTGCCACGGTATTACTCAGAGCATGCGCAGCATACTTCACCCTCATCTTAGTTTTGAATGTTGGATTTACAATGGTACTATTCAGTTTTTTAAAATTTAAAAAATTTCTGTTGTGTTCTTCTGCAACTACCAAATGCCTCCATTGTGCAATTTTTCCATCGAAAGACATATTTCCACTTTTAAAGAAATTGTTTCGTAATGATTTGAACAAGTGAGGGATGTCATAGATTATAAAAATTTTGTCATTATTTACAGAGAAAAAGTTGCTATCTATGCCTTGTCCACAGTTTCTTTTTAACATGTTAAGAGCTCCTATATTTGTAGATCCCTGATCACAAACTGTTGTTAGAACCATAAATCCGATTTCTTTTAATTTTTTGATGATGTCCGATATAATTTTTGCCAGTTTTGCTGTTGATATTGTGCCTTCCACAAAATAGTGCGCAATATATTGTTTGTATTTATGTTTAGCACCCTGTATCATAAACACTAACGCATGGTCTGCAATTTTCTTTTCTCGTCCCATGTTCTCGCCCTCTCCATAATCCACGTAGCCATCCACTTTATCAGCAATTTCGTTATAAATTATCCGTTTCTTTAACGCCATCTCGTCAAATATTAACGAGCAATATTTATTTTCCTTTGGCATACTTGATGCTTTTGCCTCTAACATATCAATTATATTTTTATTTATACCAGGCTCCATTGGTATATTTTTTAAAATCCTTTGGAGCGTTTTAGTGCTTGGTAGCGTAAACAGCTTTTGCATATAGCGGTATGCTTTAGGGGACCGTTTAAATATAGCCAAAGCATATATTTTGTTGGCTAAAGTCCACCTTTTTCCTTGTGACTTTTTTTTGTTATTCTGCACTACATCCTTTACTAACGATGTCAGCACTTCCGAATCTAACTTGTCTAAATTCACTCTTGACTTCGCTATATTCCTTATTGTTTTTTTTGCATTTTGTAACTGTCGCCAAAGCCTCTTCTCTTTAATTGTAAATGTTGATGAAGTGTCTGTAATAAAAACATTTCCATTAGTAAAAAAAACAACATTAAAGCAAATTGAATTGAATATTGGTTAATTAATCAGCAATTTTACTTAGTTTTTTAAATTAGGTATGTTTTATCTTACCTTTCATTTCAATGTTTTTCTTAGGTCTTTTATAACTGTGGACTAATATTTCTGCCTGTGCATCTTGATGGCAAATGTTTTTATCATCTGAAATATTATAAATATGCTAATTAGTTTAAAATTTATTTAGTTGTTTTATGAAACATATTATTTCCAAATCAATCAATCATTATCATGTTTTAAAAAAATGCAAAGACAGGATAATGATAGCTCTTCTCATAAAATATGAAGCGTGGGCCCACCTTCAATAACAATGACATAATATTAAATTAAAGGCATTTAGAGGTTTTAATGTTCTGCATTCTGGATGCGGTCTGCGGGTATGTCAAGACAATCTGTAAGTGGTCGTGATAAGGCAATCAGTCACGTGTGCTTTGCGTTCTTTGTTCGTATCCGCACGGTCAAATCGCATTAATATAAAATGTACAGAGACCTAGAATGTTGTACATATAAGTTCACTAGCTTTCCGCCCGCGGCTTCGCCCGCGTGGAATTTTGTCTGTCACAGAAAAACTTTATCGCGCGCGTCCCTGTTTCAAAAACCGGGATAAAAACTATCCTATGTTCTTTCCCGGGACTCAAACTATCTCTATGCCAAATTTCATCAAAATCGGTTGCGAGGTTTAAGCGGGAAAGCGTAACAGACAGACAGACAGAGTTACTTTCGCATTTATAATATTAGTTGGGATTTTGACCTGACTGCAGACTGCAGAACGCATCCAGGGTGGCATTCTTTAGTTTGAGGGAAGGCATATTTTAGAAGGTAAATAATTAGTTTGTACACTTACCATGAGTAATTGGTTTATAGGTCATATGTTCTGGTGCATTGGAAGTAGAAGGAAGAGGTTCAAAAGTTGTTTTCGCAGAAATACCAGAATCTGGTATATCCACAGCTCCCAAACATGTTGAATTTAGTTGTTTGGTTGTAGTTGTAAGGGGAACTGAAAGCAGAAAATGAAATGTGAATTGGGTAATAAAATGTCATGTTCTTACCCAACTTTAGGGTACAATCAGTCTAGTACATGTCTTGCTCACATTAAAAATTACTAGCTTAAAAATATTATTAAACTAGCTGACCTGGCTAATTAATGTAGATTGCCTAAAATTTTTCAAATTGGTCCGGTAGTTTTTTTGAAGAATTTGTATTACACAAATTACTAAAGTCCCTCTAACTCAACACACATTCTAAGCTAAATTGTGTTACGAGTGGGTTTACTACAATATTCAAGCTGTGGGGTTCTAACCCGCACTTTAGGCTATCTTGGCTTCGAGTTACGGAGCCGATCAAATACAAACAAACAATTAAATATTTCCTTTTTATATTATTAGTATAATTTTAGATAAACATACCTCGTTCAACTGGATTTGACTTCTTTGGAATGCAATATGAATGATCATAAAGAACTGTAACAAAGTATAGATATAATTAATAATTGAAATTATATATTATTTATTGATAAGCATACAACACATGTTTGTGGTTACAAAGAAAGAACCTTGTTAAATTGCATTCGGTTGGTTTGTTTTGGAAACCAAAGAAAATTAATTAAGACATCTAAATAATTCAGAAAAATTGATAGATAGTAAATTAAATTTAAAAAAAATAATTGAAGTCATCATCATACCTGTCTTGAGGTTTTCTTTATTGGAGTCTTTTACATGAAGAGGAAACTCTGTCAAAACTTCATCTGGCAAGATGGGATTGCTCAATTCCAGTGTTGGAATAGCTGAGTTCTTCAGCCGAGTTCCTTTGGCATTGAAGGATTCAGGAGTGAAGTGCCCACCACAAACAAACTTCAGTTGGTGTAACTTTTCAATAGGTACATATGCTAAGTCTTCTATGCCAGCATTTTTAACCCACATTCGACAACTGAAATAAGAAATACCTATTAGAAAAGAAAAAGAATAACAAACTGAAATTTATTCATCAACTAATTTCTTTTAGTATTGTTATGCAATTCATTTGCAGAGTACGAAACAAAATACTGAAATTAAAAATTGGTTATGGTTATTTACTGTATGATTAAAAATATTAATCCCAGCCTTTAAGTTTACACAATCAGTAAAATTATCTTGTAATAAATGAGTGTTATTAGAAACTTACCGGTCAGAATCCAGAGGAAACCTACTCAAAAGTAAGGGTGATCCACCACGACTTCGCCTCTTATTACAAATAACGCACTTCTTGTTGTTTCTACTCTCCATTATCAGTAGAAGCCTAAAATGAAATAGGTATTAATTAAACAAAGCCTATAATTTCTCTCCAACCAGTGTCAATGCCCTGGTTCATGCATTTACCAGTTTTGAAAGTACATTTACATTTTCATCACATAGGGTTGTTTTTAATGAAAAATAGATTTGTAATAGATCTAATATTTCAAGTAAGTAGATAACATACCCATTAAACAGAAAAGTAAATAAGAGTTTAAACTTCTGTAGAAGTTGAAACACAACTTATTTAAAAGAGTCTCTATCTCACAAAAAACATAACACTGAACAGCAAACTTTATCACGCCCGATACGGAGGAACTTAATCAACTCAACGTAAACGACAGAAAAGTTTATTTACAGTAATATTGCACCAAATCTGAGAATATAACTTCACACGAATCAATTCGCCGGTTAAAAACTCAAACTCAATTGACAGACATTTTTTTTCATTTGTCAAACTAACAATACTACCAACATAAGGACACTAACAATTATTTTTAGTATGGTGGTATTGATCCGCGGGTTCCCCTGCTATAGTGAAATCAATCCAAAATGCACTTTATTGTTTAAGGGATAAGGTTGTATATCAATTGCTACATATAGAGACTAGTTTTTGTATGAGAAGTGTCTACCCACTGGATGAGACAGTGCACAGATTAGAGAGTATGAGACAGTGGTCAGTAAAGATGTGTCGTTATGGGTTTTTGAAATAACTAAACGCGACGGTTTTCGAATCACGAATAACGTTTTCAAAACTAGTTTTTTTTAAACGAAGTTATTTCCACAACTCTCAAGCAAGCGTGATAATTATAACGTTAGGTGTTTGGTTAGCTGCAAGGCATTTAGGAACTTATGACCTTCAAAATAAGACTCAAATTCAATTGAATATCTAACGTACGACGAACATTATACCTATTTCATCCACGCTTNCTTAATCAACTCAACGTAAACGACAGAAAAGTTTATTTACAGTAATATTGCACCAAATCTGAGAAAATAACTTCACACGAATCAATTCGCCGGTTAAAAACTCAAACTCAATTGACAGACATTTTTTTTCATTTGTCAAACTAACAATACTACCAACATAAGGACACTAACAATTATTTTTAGTATGGTGGTATTGATCCGCGGGTTCCCCTGCTATAGTGAAATCAATCTAAAATGCACTTTATTGCTTAAGGGATAAGGTTGTATATCAATTGCTACATATAGAGACTAGTTTTTGTATGAGAAGTGTCTACCCACTGCTGTCAACCACGATACCTCAACCAGCTGGCTGGCCGTATCAAAAACGCGAAAAAGTGTATGTTTTCTTTGTCGAATTTCTCTCAAATACGGTTAGTAACACTGAGCAAGTAATGGTTTAAGAGACGGAACTCTCATAAATAGCTTTGTACCTAATTTATTCCTTTTTAGTGCCAACCTAAGACTAAAAAATCACTATTGCCAACCCAAGGAAACTCATACTGCCAACCACACCTAAATGGCAGCTGTCAATAGTGATGGGACTCATGTGGCGAAATTAGCTATCTAGGGATGTAATTACTGCTATTTATCGATATCGATAGTTTCGAAAAGGAACCGCGTAGGAAAACATTTATAATTTCTTTTTCTCTAATAAAATACATAAATAAAACAAATTATGTGTAGTTATATTCATTTTAATATACTAAATCTTAAGAATAAGTAAATACATTGAAAAAATAGCTAAAAAATTAGGATTTTTCTCCAAAAAGATGTACATCACTTAAAGAGAAAACGATAATAAATTGCTTTTTTACCCCCTTACTAATAAAAAGGTACACAGTTGTTGAACACTGTTTTAAAATGACATTTCCATACTAAACGTCACTTTAAAACACTGTTCAACGAGCATGTAAGTTTTATTAGTAAGGGGTTTAAACATTTACCCCCTTACTAATAAAAAGTTACAGTGGTTGAACCATACTGACCGTCACTTTAAAACACTGTTCAACGAGCGTATAAGTTTTATTAGTTAGGAGGTTACAATATACAACATAATAAGCGTAGTTGTATTAAAGTGACATTTTTTAAGCAGGTACCGGGTGGGTGCAAATACAAGTAATCCAGTTAGTCACTGCGGCGAGAATGGATACACAATACAAAAAACATGTTTTGTAAGGGCTAAGGCACATTTTAACTTCTGAGCTAGAATATACTTCAACTGCGTTAGCACAGTTAAACTGGAAAATTGAGTAGATGAGATCAAAATTAAAAGGAGAGAGCAATACCAATTTAATTTAATTATTTATCGCCCTACCTATAAATATTATTTTAATTTATTTGGATATACCTTGCTGCTGTGCTTTTTTCTGTGCATCTGCCACACCTTCTTCATTTAGGGCAAGGGCTTGGTTCACTCTTTGACATTGTCGTCTAATAAGTATGAGTGCGAGACGCGCAAAGAGGCTATTGAAAATTTTATTTTTATGCTGCATGCATCTAAACCAATTTATTTCACTTTTTACCTCATATAATGTCACGGCCAATTGTAAAATGTTTTTTTCATGCAGCCTTGGGCACACTTCTGCTTCAGTGACAGTAACAGCTGTCTGAATGATTTTGCATAACTCCTCTGAGGGATAAGTTAGGGACGTTATATGGGGCCACCATTCCCTAAGTCTTATGTAAGTAAACATTTCTTCATGTGTGTTTTCTGATGTCAACAATTTTTTACACAGTTCACAGTCAGAAGTTTTCAATAACTGACAAGCCAAGTAACCGCTTAAGTAAACTATTGGCTGGTTTGTTAGGTCAGCTAAATTATTTTCTTCCAGCGAATCTTCTTCTACAATATTAATCACAGGAATGTCATCTCCACCCAATTGTTCATAAATTTTATCAGTACCTTGAGTTTCAGTTGCGGTTTCCTGTTCTTGGTTGAAGATAATTTTATTGAAATCAGTGAGAAGATTTTGTGCGTCTTTTTCGCAGTTCGATCCTCGGCTATGTGGCGCAGTAAACTTTGTGACCACTGTAGTTTTAAGTGCCCCCATGAAGTGTGAACAAGTAGGATTCCTGTTTGTAGGGCTGTGTTGCCGAATTATGCCAAATAAATTTTCAAGGGCATCTTGATTGAGCTGCCTTAAGTTTAAGTATTTAAACCCCAACTTGTTAACATGGAACCATATGTCCCGAAGGCTTTTTAGAGAGGTGATGTATCCACGAATGCATTTTATGTTTTTGGCTTCATTGCCGTGGCGATCAATAAACTTCATTGTAGATATTTTCTTTATATAATCGGCCCATCGATCGGTGTGACCTGTTGTGGCACTGACGTTTTCCCTTTGGCCTTTTTTTATGTTCTCAGGGCATGAAGGGCCGTTTGTGTAGTCAAATAACTTATCTAAATCTTCAATCACTAGGGCAGAATCCATCAGTTGATTCCCATGTTGGGGATCTTCTTCGCCTTTTGAAAGAAGTTTCAAGACTGCCGCTACTGTGTTACTCAATATTTGGACAGCATATTTAACTTTCATTTTAGCCCTAAATTTTGGGTCTACATGAGTCGGTGTTATTTTCGAGAGGTATAAAAAATTTCTATTTTTTTCTTCCACCTCCTGTAGGTGACTCCATTGGGCTTTTTTACCATTGAATAATATAGTTCCATTTTTTTGGAAATTATTCCTAATTGATTTGAATAGATGTGGTATGTCAAATATAATAAATATTTTTTTCCCATTAACAATAAAGAAATTGTTTGACTCATCTTGTCTAGGGCCAGAAGAATTAATTAATAGCCTCAGAGCCCCAATGTTCGTAGGACCTTGGTCGCACACAGTTGTTACTATTTGAAATCCAGCGGAAGCCACTTCTTCGATTATTTTTTTAATTAAAACTGAAAGTTTTCCTGATGAAATGGTTCCTTTCACAAAAAAAAAACCAATAGGCTGTTTAAATTTGTAATGCAGTCCTTGCAGCATGAATACAAGAGCATGATCGGCTAAATCTTGACTTCGTTCACCGTCACCCAGGTCTACATAGCCTTCAATATGATCAATGGCCATATTATATAGCAGCCTTGGTTTTATAGCCATTTCATCAAAGAGAAGGCAACATGTTTTCTGTTTTTCTTCTTTATCTACACCAATTTCTTTCAAATGGTTAAGAACCGCCTTGTTGATTCCAGGTTGGATAGGGATCTTCTTTAATAACGTTTGTAATGTTTTCTCGCTTGGCAGTGGCATTGCCGTTGATAGATATCTGTAAGTTTTTGGCGAGCGTTTAAAAATAGCTAGCGCAGATATTTTATTTTTACACGTCCATCGCCTTCCTTTAGGATTGCGTCTTTGATTTTTGCAAGCATTTAAAACAAACTCTTTCAAAACAGGAGAATCAATTTTTTCTATAAGAATTGCGCTTTTTCGTAGTGATTTCAGTGTGCACTTGGTTCTAACCAGTTGTTTCACCAATTTTCTTTTTCTAGGTGATAAATCTGAAAATAAAGAATATTTGAGTATTAATTAGTAATTTTATAATTATCTAAATTACGTAAAAAGCAAATTATAATAATATAAATTATAGTAATAAAGAAACAAACAAGCATTCAATCATAAAGATTTCTGAAAGTATCAAATTTTCTGTGAAATTATTTTTCGTTGATTATGAATCTTCTAAATATTAGAAAACTTCAAATTAGAATAAAATGGGTAAAGTCATTCTCAAGTTATGGCTTTTTTATTGTCTGTCTGATGGCTGATATTTCAATCAACGGATAAATTTTAACTGAAGAATAAGTTTAGCACATTGACAGTTTCAGTATGGAAAATATTTCAAAATGTCAATTTTACTCTTCAGTTAAAAGATACCCGAAGATTGAAAAATCAGCCCTAAATAGAATTTCAATTCATTACTCAGGAATCATCCCTATTTGTACTTTAATATAATTTGTTTGTTATCTATCTGTCGCAGGCAAATTGTATGATTCCGCATTTTACAAACGGCGTCGTCAGTTCACAAACGCTCGCTGTTCTATGAAATGCCGAAGGCAAAATGTAAATTGCCTTGGCACTTTATAATATGCCACAAAATTTGATAACCAATTCAATCGCCGTTTACAAAATGCCGCGGCAAATTGAAGTATTTAGTTCTTTTTCTTACCACGCGCGGCGCTGCTTATCAAAACAAGAAAAATAATGGTTTTGTGGTATAGAAGATTTGGCATGAAGGTATTTTAGTAAACTTAAAACTTAGTTACAACAGGATATTGCAAAATTCCTACGGGAACGGGAGTTAGCGGGAAAAATAATTTGTATGAAAAAATCTAAACCGTGTAAGATAGATGAAGGGGGTAAAATCTGATCCACGCGTACGAAGTCGCGGGCGGCCGCTAGTTCCAAATAAATAAATAAAATAACTGACCCATGCTTTCGTCTAGTTTTCTTTTAACACCTTTAGCTCGGCCATCTGTTACATCAGGTTTTTTGTTGGACTCCTTTGACTTTTGTTCTGAAAAATAAAATCTTATTTTATTTTACAGATCAGGTAGGTATGTGATTCATTTTATGCAGATGACATGTCATGGTCAAAATTGTGTTATCTAATAGCCTTACCATAATTTGATTTGGGTTATCTAACTAATTTAATATTATATACATAAATATCTTGGGACAATTTCCCCGAGAAAGGACATAGATAGTTTTTATCCCGGTTTTTGAAACAGGGACGCGGGCGATAAAGTTTTTCTGTGACAGACAAAATTCCACGCGGGCGAAGCCGCGGGCTGAAAGCTAGTTTTCAATATATCGGAAGTAAGTTGACTACCTACCATTAAAAATCTGCCTTTCTGCAACCTCAACAGTAGTGCATTCTGAAGTTGATGGCAATTCTTCAAGCAAGGGAGCTGAAATTATAAAATTAATAATTAATCATAACTAGATGCAAGCTGCACTTGGTCAACTGTCTTTTGGCAATAGAACCTACATTTTTAGATTTTTAGTTGTTTTTACAAATTACTTTGGTTTATGTAAGTCTTTTTAAAAGTTTTATTGTATAAATTACAATGTTTGAATACAAATGTTTATATGTTAGCACTTAGCAGTGTACGCAACACCTATCTAAGACACAACTCTGGAGTATGTAATATAGTATGTAGTAGCGTTGTATAAGTAGATTATAATTCAACTTTGCTAACCATTTAGAACCTGTTTGGCTGCAAACTCAACGTTAGTGCATTCCGAAGTTGATGGCACTTCTCCAGGCAAAGGAGCTGAAATTATTAAAGTGATTGATTAAGGTCCTATGTTCCCTAGATGGGACAGAGGGCGTCCACAACAGTCTTCCATCACGTTCGGTTAAAAAAATAATTAAAGTAATACTTAATATTAGAAGCAAACTGCAAGTATGGTCAATTATCTATTGGAAACAGAACCTATTTTTTTATACTTTTAGTTAATAATAAATTAAAACTCAACTTCACTCACCATTAAGAACTTGTTTGGCTGCGACCTCAATGTAAGTGCCTTTGGAAGTTGAAGGCAGTTCTTCAGGCCTAGACACTAAAAATAAAATTTTAAAATCAGAAAATTTAAAATTAATGAAATATTTTTTTGGCAATGGAGCAAAAGCACCCACCTTCTGTGTCTTTCATTTTATCTTTCCACATATGTTGTGGAAATCCAGTTAACTGGTCATCAGACAGCGGGATCGCAGTTAAATGCAAAACTGGAATTGCATGTCTTTTCAGCCGATTTCCTTTCTTGTTGAAATCGTTCTGATGAAAATGAATTCCACAAACATGGAATCTCTTAACAAGTTTTTCTATAGGCAGGAGTACTAATTCTTCATTCCCAACAACCCGCAACCATTCTCTGCAGCTGCAATTAAATTACAATTACAAATTGCACACCTAATTTGTACCTCTGTTAGAGGGGATGAACAAACACTGATGTATTTTACAGAATAATAGGAAAACTAAATTAAAAGAAAACACCAAACTAAAGATGTTACAATTATTGTTACAAAATTTAAAAAAAAAACAGGAACATAATTTTAGAGGACAGCTCCAGGGCGATAAGGCGATAACTTGAAAATAACAAAACAAGCCAATACGTTGGAAACTTAGCAAAATGTAACGAATAGAAATCTGTATAAAGGCTATAATAATCTCTAGCATTTCGGACCTACCTACCTTCATTTAAACGTTAAGCAAATTGTTTCAGACTTACCGGTTTTCATCCCGAGGAAATGCGGCAAACATTACAGTACCACTACTTTGTTTGTGCCTCTCCTTGAGACCACAAATTACACATGTTCTGTGGTTGCCGCCCATGGTTTTGTATTTAAATAATATTTAAATAAACACACTAATTAATAGAGTTACTATCTCAGTCACAAAGAGTCACTATCTCAAAAAGTTATCTGCACTTCACTGATTGTCGGTGATGAAACGAAGTTTGGCTCAACGCTTCAGTCACAGATTTTGCTCAGTTACAGGTTTTTGAGGTGATTCTAAATGATCTAAAACATTTAATTCAAGCAGCGCTAACAACCAAACAACTTGAATCAAACGAATGAGAAAAGTTTTTTGACAGTTTGACCACAGATTAGAGAGTTTGACTCGCTGAGCTGCATTCATCAAAACTAAATTTCTACCATTTCCAATAGAAAATTCTTTTTTGTTAAGAAGGATTACCTGATTTGGGTTATCTATCAGAAATTTATTCATAATTATATGGAAACATGCTCTGAAAATTAAATCATCATAGAAAAACACACACGTTCATTTGATAACAATCTACCAACATATTTTTATTTTTTGTATATGGCAATTTAGCTTATTTTGTCTGAAGGTTGCACAAAGAAAGGAAGAAATTCCATACAATAATTTGTTGTTTGAAGTTTCTACCCACTGGTTAGTAACACTCGGTGCTTATATCAGAAGAATGGGTCGCAAAAATCGGAACGTTAACAAATTCGCTCAGCGCAAAAGGGACAAGAAAGAGCAGGTAAAACGATTCACCAATTCGAAGCAATGTTTTCACGATTATTAGTGATTATTATTAATGATGAATAAATTTTGTATTTTCAGGAGAAAAACCCTAAAGAGAAGCCTGCAGGTGATACACGAAAACACTATGAAGATATAGTGCGAGAAAATGCGGATTTTGAACAGTATTACAAAGTATGTAAATAGATTATTACTGATCATTTCAGCAACCAAACCTCGTCAGTTCCAACTAACTTTCTGTACAAAAGTTTATAGGCAACCGTTTTTCCAATCGCAAATGTGATATTTATTCGTAAATATTATTATTTTTATGTCATAAAAGGCTATGAGTTTGATTAAATAACACTGTGCCTTATAGCTCCATAAAATCTCTTTCAGACACAAAAAGTATGCCCTGAAGAAGAATGGCCAGCATTTATGGCAGCACTCAAAGAAAATCTGCCCACTACATTCCGTATCACTGGGTCCAAGTGTGAAGCTGATGCGCTAATGAACATTGTTAAGAGCAAATACTTCTCCGAACTGTTGAATGTGAGGCTACAGGTGGAAGGAAAAGAGGAAGGGGAAGAGATCAAGCCTTTCAATCTGCCATGGTATGATACTTTTTTACGTATAATTTTTAAGATGGTACAACAAAGGATTTTAAACAACCAGTGTGGAGGTTAACTATTAGAGGTTACAGAATAACAATCATATTTTCTTTCTAAAAGTTAAATGGAGATATAGTAGTGCATTTAGGAATAACCATTTTGTCTATTGTTTTTCTTCATCTCACTTCAACTGAGCAAATTGAGCAATATTCTGCTTGTTTTCATGAGTAAGCTCAGGCACATGTATAATTTTACCTTTTATAGCATAAGACTAGCTTAGAGTTCAAATTGTCAAAAAGTTTTCCATTAGAGATTTATTTATTATTAGTGAGATGAAATAGACAGTAAATTTTTTTTACATTGTTTTTGCTAAAAACATTGTTTTTCAATACTTTTTAAGTGATAGTTACGAACTTATTTTATTTAATTACTAACAGCGCCCTTGTTCTGCCAAAGTGGCTTTATGTATTTACCTACATAAAACTCTCTTTCAACCAAAAACCAAACTATTATCTATCAGGTACCCAGGCGGTCTAGTGTGGCAGCTCCGCCTGTCCCGCATGGACATCAGACGCAATGAGACATTATACCGTCTCCACAACTTCCTCGTGGCAGAGACAGCGGCTGGAGGAGTGTCTCGGCAGGAGACCGTGTCCATGATACCGCCTGTTGTGTTGGATGTGAAGCCACACCATAAAGTAAGGAAACGTGTACTTAGATTCAGTTTTTATAATGAAAATAATAAAGCTTTCTGGAAATAATAAAGAAATGTAAACAATATACTTAGCTTTCTTACTTTGGCAGTACTTAATTATTATTAATCTATGCTTTAGCTCTCAGATAGGGAGAAAGAACAATTTATTATAGTTCCAAAATACTGAACTGTCCTATCCATGACATTGACAGCGGGGCGCCACCGTCAATACCGGATCGCTGGTTCCGATTTTTGCCATGTTGGAAACCATATAGTTGAACGATGGTAGCGCCCCCCTGTCATTGAGTTTGGCGGGACAGTTCAGCGTGGGTCATCTATAATATCCTGAATGAATGACACCTATAAAAAAGCAAGTTTTTTGATTAAACAATTTGTGTTTTTCTAGGTATTAGATATGTGTGCAGCACCTGGCTCAAAAACAGCTCAACTAATAGAATTCCTGCACGCAGATGAAGACAAAATGCCTACAGGTAAATAAATAAAATAAAAATACTGCCAACACAACTATAATGAGTTTCCTTTACTGTAGATAATTTCAAAACTGCTTTCTTCCATGGGCATTTTCTTCCTTTTGCCGTACATTATTTAAAACAGTTTCGGCAGAACCAAGTTTTTGTCAATTACCTACAACAACAAGTGAACGAGCCAAAAAGTGCAACCATGCATCCGGTGGTTTATTTTTATTGAAATTGTCACCAGGCTTCGTAATGGCGAATGACGTGGACAACAGCCGCTGCTACATGCTGGTGCACCAGGCCAAGCGGCTCAACTCGCCCTGCATCCTCATCACCAACCACGACTCCGCCGTCATGCCGGCCATGCAAGTCACTGATGAGAAGGTACACAGCAACATTCGTTTCAGACAAATGGCTTCAACTGCTGAACAAAGGCCTTCAAGGATTTCCGTAACAATAGATCTTGCGCTGCCTGCATCCAGGTACTTCTCGCGACTTCACCAGATCGTCGGTCCAACTAGTGTGTGGTCTGCTCACTACGTAGCCACTCGAGAACTTTTCTGCCCAAGCGGCCATCAGCTCTACGAGCTATGTGCCCCGCCCACTAATACTTGATTTTAGCATTTCTACGGGCTATATGGGTCACTGGTTTCCCTCCTTATTTCTGATTCGATCACGCAGGGAAACTCCACGCACGCTCCATCGTCCTTTGGGTGACCTTGAGTCTTCTTATGAAGCCATAAGAGCCCATAGTAAGCGACCACGTCTCAGATCCGTATCCCATCACTGGCAACACACTTTTGTCTTAAGACACTGCGGACACACTGGTCAAAGACTTTTATCTTAAGAGCTGTGGAATTTCAGACGTGAATTTATCGCGAAGCTTCCCGTACGTACTATGTCTACAGTAAGTAACGTAGGGTAGGTCACGTGGACAACAGCCGCTGCTACATGCTGGTCCACCAGGCCAAGCGGCTCAACTCGCCCTGCATCCTCATCACCAACCACGACTCGGCCGTCATGCCGGCCATGCAAGTCACTGATGAGAAGGTACACCTCACAGCAACATTCGTTTCAGCCACTGCTGGAAAAAGGCTTCCAAGGATTTCCATAACGAAAGATCTTGCGCTGTCTACATCCAGGTACTTCTCGCGACTTTCACCAGATCGTCGGTCCACCTAGCGTGGGGTCTGCCCACACTACGTAGCCACTCGAGAACTTTTCTGCCCCAGCGGCCATCAGCTCTACGAGCTATGTGCCCCGCCCACTAATACTTGATTTTAGCATTTCTACGGGCTATATGGGTCACTGGTTTCCCTCCTTATTTCTGATTCGATCACGCAGGGAAACTCCACGGACGCTCCATCGTCCTTTGGGTGACCTTGAGTCTTCTTATGAAGCCCATAGTAAGCGACCACGTCTCAGATCCGTATGCCATCACTAGCAACACACTTTTGTCTTAAGACACTGCGGACACGTAGCACTGGAAGACGTAGCGTGGGCAGGCCTCCTACTAGGTGGACCGACGATCTGGTAAAGGTCGCGGGAAGAGCCTGGATGCGGGCAGCGCAGGACCGTTCATTGTGGAAAACCTTGGAGGAGGCCTTTGTCCAGCAGTGGACGTCATTTGGCTGAAACGAACGAACGAACTGCGGACACACTGGTCAAAGACTTTTGTCTTAAGAGCTGTAGAATTTCGGACGTGAATTTATCGCGAAGCTTCCCGTACGTACTACGTCTACAGTAAGTAACGTAGGGTAGGTCACGTGGACAACAGCCGCTGCTACATGCTGGTCCACCAGGCCAAGCGGCTCAACTCGCCCTGCATCCTCATCACCAACCACGACTCGGCCGTCATGCCGGCCATGCAAGTCGCTGATGAGAAGGTACACAGCAACGTTCGTTTCAGACAAATGGCTTCAACTGCTGGAAAAAGACCTCCAAGGATTCTATAATGACCGGTCCTGCGCTGTCTGCCTCCAGGTACTTCTCGCGACCTTCACCAGATCGTCGGTCCACCTAGTGTGGGGTCTGCCCACTCGAGAACTTTTCTGCCCCAAGGCCATCAGCTTTACGAGCTTTTGCCCCACCCACTGCCACTTGATTTTAGATTTCCGTGGACTATATCGGTCACTGGTTTTCCTCGTCATTTCTGATTCGATCACGCAGGGAAACTCCACGCACGCTCCATCGTCCTTTGGGTGACCTTGTGTCTTCTTATGAAGCCCATAGTAAGCGACCACGTCTCAGATCCGTATCCCATCACTGGTAACACACACTTTTGTCTTAAGACACTGCGGACAGGTAGCACTGGAAGACGTAGCGTGGGCAGGCCTCCTACTAGGTGGACCGACGATCTGGTAAAGGTCGCGGGAAGAGCCTGGATGCGGGCAGAGCAGGGCCGTTCATTGTGGAAAACCTTGGAGGAGGCCTTTGTCCAGCAGTGGACGTCATTTGGCTGAAACGAACGAACGAACTGCGGACACACTGGTCAAAGACTTTTGTCTTAAGAGCTGTAGAATTTCGGACGTGAATTTATCGCGAAGCTTCCCGTGCGTACTACGTCTACAGTAACGTAGGGTAGGCGACGTGGACAACAGCCGCTGCTACATGCTGGTCCACCAGGCCAAGCGGCTCAACTCGCCCTGCATCCTCATCACCAACCACGACTCGGCCGTCATGCCGGCCATGCAAGTCACTGATGAGAAGGTACACAGCAACATTCGTTTCAGACAAATGGCTTCAACTGCTGGACAAAGGCCTTCAAGGATTTCCGTAACAATAGATCTTGCGCTGCCTGCATCCAGGTACTTCTCGCGACTTCACCAGATCGTCGGTCCAACTAGTGTGTGGTCTGCTTACTACGTAGCCACTCGAGAACTTTTCTGCCCCAGTGGCCATCAGCTCTACGAGCTATTTGCCCCACCCACTGACACTTGATTTTAGCATTTCTGCGGACTATATCGGTCACAGTTTTCCTCCTCATTTCTGATTCGATCACGCAGGGAAACTCCACGCACGCTCCATCGTCCTTTGGGTGACCTTGAGTCTTCTTATGAAGCCCATAGTAAGCGACCACGTCTCAGATCCGTATCCCATCACTGGTAACACACACTTTTGTCTTAAGACACTGCGGCCACACTGGTCAAAGACTTTTGTCTTAAGACGCTGTGGAATTTCGGACGTGAATGTATCGCGAAGCTTCCCGTACGTACTACGTCTACAGTAAGTGACGTAGAGTAGGCGACGTGGACAACAGCCGCTGCTACATGCTGGTGCACCAGGCCAAGCGGCTCAACTCGCCCTGCATCCTCATCACCAACCACGACTCGGCCGTCATGCCGGCCATGCAAGTCACTGATGAGAAGGTACACAACAACGTTTCAGACAATTGACGTCCACTGCTGTACAAAGGCCTTCAAGGATTCTATAATGACCGGTCCTGCGCTGCCTGCATCCAGGGACTTCTCGCGACCTTCACCAGATCGTCGGTCCACCTAGTGTGGAGTCTGCCCACACTACGTAGCCACTCGAGAACTTTTCTGCCCCAGCGGCCATCAGCTCTACGAGCTATGTGCCCCGCCCACTAAGCTTTTAGCATTTCTACGGGCTATACCGGTCACCGGTTTTTGTTTTCATTTCTGAGGAAACTCCACGCACGCTCCATCGCCTTTTGGATGACCTTGAGCCTTCTTATGAAGCCCGTACTAAATTACTAAGCGACCACGTCTCAGATCCGTATCCCATCACTGGCAACACACACTAGTCAAAGACTTAGTCTTAGGCCCAGAACAGACGGTGAAACGCAACTGCAACTTTCTGATGATTCTTATGAATGAAACTGAAAGTTTCAAACTGGTTGCGTCATGTGTGGTCTCTCAACGGACGCTATGGCAGAAACTTAGATGCAACTCAAAAGTAACTAGCAGTTGCAGTTTCGTTGCAGTTGCGTTTCACTGTCTGTTCTGGGCCTTACACTGCGGTATTTCAGTCGTGAATATATCGCGAAGCTTCCTGAACGTAGGTAGGGTAAACAGCCGTTGCTACATGCTGGTGCACCAGGCCAAGCGGCTCAACTCGCCCTGCATCCTCATCACCAACCACGACTCCGCCGTCATGCCGGCCATGCAAGTCACTGATGAGAAGGTACGCAGCAACATTCGTTTCAGACAAATGACGTCCACTGCTGGACAAAGACCTCCAAGAATTCTATAATGACCGGTCCTGCGCTGCCTGTATCCAGGTACTTCACCAGATCGTCGGTCCACCTAGTGTGGGGTCTGCCCACACTACGTAGCCACTCGAGAACTTGACTCATCCGTTATGCCGTCCATGCAAGTCGGAGATAAGATGGTATGGGACCCTAGAGCACCCAATGTGGCCATTCTACGGACAAAATGATAGTGTAACAACGAAAGCGACTGCCACTTTTCGGGCGAAGCACATAGCTTTTAATTGGTAGAAATGATGGCCGTTAGGGCAGAAAAGTTGTCGAGTGATAACCATGAAATGTGGCCTAATTCACGTATTTTGACAGTCAGGATCTCGTTGACGTTCAGAAGTCGTCCCATTGAAAAACAGTTCTAAATCCGTATTCACAAGGGTCATATTGATAGAACGATTACTCGATAGGATCGCAACTCAGTGTTTTATTGTCGTTGAAGTTTTGTTACGTGAATAAGGCTACTGGAGTAGCCTTATTCACGTAACAAAACTTCAACGACCGACGACGACGACGACGAGTCCACCGAGTGGAATGCCTGCACTATGTCTTCCAAGACATAGTGCAGGCATTCCACTCGGTGGACTGACGGTCGTGGACAGCGCGGGATCAGTCGTTATGGAAATCCATGGGGGAGGCATTTGTTCAACAGTGGATGACAATATAAATGACGATGAAGCAACTACATACCAAAATTTTAATTAAATATTAAACCTTTATAAATTTTCTGTCACCCTGTTTTTAACAATCTGATCCCATTTCAGAACCCCGGATCCACCAAACAGCTGAAGTTTGACCGCATTCTCTGCGACGTGCCGTGCTCCGGCGACGCGACTCTACGTAAGAACCCCGACATATGGCTCAAATGGTCCACTGGCAACGGGAACAATCTGCACGGGTAAGACCGCCTTTGAAATTCTTGATGACTACCTCACTCTAACTTCCTGGTCCTTTATAATTTTATAATATTATAAGGCCTATTGATGAGATGAGATTACACTAATCGCACTCCCCCGTATCATGACATATCAGGGGCCAGGCCCTCCCTGAAATATGACCCTAGATACGCCAATGGGCTGGATACAGGTCACTACCAACCGGTCAATCTGGAAATCATTGGGGAAGGCCTATGTTCAGCAGTGGATGTCTGTGTCTGAAATGATGAACACACATAATAATTAATTATCCATATGAAATCCATATTAGGCCTTTGTACAGCAATGGACGTCCTTTGGCTGAAACCAACTGACTGTTTTTTTTAAGTATTTTGGAATTGTTGGATGTTGTGAACTAACCAATTGTATAGGCTAAGTAGATATGAAAATACTTATTCAGGTTCTCTAATCCCACAGGATCCAATACCGCGTCCTCCGCCGCGGCTGCGAGTCCCTAGCAGTTGGTGGCCGTCTGGTGTACTCCACCTGCTCCTTCAACCCCGTCGAGAACGAGGCCGTCATCCACAGACTCCTGCAAGAGACAGGAGACAGCATGAAGCTGGTGGACGTCAGCGGAATGCTGCCGGGACTCAAGTACCACAAGGGTAAGAGAATCCTTTGAACCTTTCAGCCATGAAGCCAGCCAGAGACAGCCTGAAGCCAGCCAGAAGATAGCCAGGAATCCAGCTACCAAGATACCAAGATGTTTCTGCCAGCCTTTGATCCTTCCTTTATTGATGAACGTCAGCGGTATGCTGGCGGGACTCAAGTACCACAAGGGTAAGAGAATCCTTTGAATCTTTCAGCCATGAAGACAGCCAGATACAGCCTGAAGCCAGCCAGAAGATAGCCAGGAATCCAGCTACCAAGATACTAAGATGTTTCTGCCAGCCTTTGATCGTTCCTTTATTGGTGAACGTCAGCGGTATGCTGCCGGGACTCAAGTATCACAAAGGTAAGAGAATCCTTTAAACCTTTCAGCCATGAAGCCAGCCAGAAGACAGCTCATGAAGGTAAGGAGTTCAGGGTGATAACAAGATGTTTCTGCCAGCCGTTTAACCTTTCATTAGCCCTATTTGACATGAAAGATCCCCTGATGTCATCACTATCATCAGGTTATTTAGTCGCCATTGCAGCACCGTCATACACTGGCTGGGAACAGTATGAAGCTGGCGGACGTCAGCGGAATGCTGCCGGGACTCAAGTACCACAAGGGTAAGAGAATCGAGATGTAGGATCTTTCCTTTTAGCCATGGTTATGGAGACAAGGTTCATGGAAGTACGACTCTAGCAGTCGGCAGGAGACGTCACCCTTTGAATCTTTCAGCCATGAAGCCAGCCAGAGACAGCCAGAAGACAGATACCATATACAAATTAAGGGTTTGGCCTGCACTCCCCATGCAGATCTATAGTGTTTTCTTCATTTGACTCACAGCTTCCTAAACCATATTCAAACCTTACAGATATCGTTATTTCCACGTCACCTCTCCACTATGATGGAAATTCGGCATAAGGAAATCACTCTTCGATGAGTGATTGAAACTTTTAATAACATTGATGAGCATTATTGGTTTTGAACCAGTCTTAGCTTACCACCACCAGAGCTCTAAATACAAATAACCTCATCCCAAAACATTATTCCAGGCATGACATACTGGAAGCCGGCGTCCAAAGACATGGTGTTCTACGACAAGTTCGAGGATGTGCCGGAGAAGTGGCAGACGGTCGTGCGGCCGCAGATGTTTCCGCCGAGCCCAGAGGATCTGGGGAAATACAACCTGGATAGGTGGTAAGTGAACAGCTATAAGGTCAGCGATTACACCAGTCAACAAAAAAAAAATTTGTTTTGCGCATAGATTTTACTTGTTATATTCTGATTATATAAGCAAATCTATATAAAAAAGTGCGATTACAAATCGAAAATATTTGCTTTTAAAAAAGTTATAGCGATTTGAATTTTCCATCTTCATAGTAAAATGTCTCTAAAGATGCACGTCACATTCTCATTGGGATACATGTATAGATAATTATGGGGGCTTATTCGCAAGAACAAGGGGCACGCTTTCATCTAAATATAGTGGGATTTGAAAGACGACGTTACCAAGGCCAGTATACTGAAAGCATGATAGAGTTAGGTTTTTATGAGAAAAATCTTCTATGGAACAAGACAGTAAAGTAGAACTTTTCATTTTTAATAAATAATTGGACTCTATTTTAAAACTTATCTTGTGAGAATGACTCTTAAATGGATGTTTGGTATATTTTAATAATTAGAAAGAAATAAAGAAAGAAAGTAAAAAAGAAATTTAGCAACAAATTAAATCATCTCTATGTCCATGTTTCATACATTCATTGATATGAATTTTCCTATTTTTTACACATAAAAGCAAATTCAGAACAATTTTTTGTTGTTATTCTTATTTCTAGGTATTAAAGCAATAAAAATAAGCTATGCATAACCCGTGCGCAAAAATACTGTAGACAGTTGTTATAGATCGTTTCATCCAGGATGACGCGCCCCACCATTCTTCCGCTAATGTTTGAGTGTTATCGGTACACGCTAAATCATCCATGAGTGCACACGCACACTACAATAATGACGCTTGGCTTGCTCGGATCAAACTCCCCGCACCCCGCGCGACCGAGACCAAAAATCGGTGGGGCGCGTCTTCGTGGATGACACTATCTATAAAATAGGTGCTAAGTTAGCAACAGAACAGAAAAATATTCTTGATTGTACCAGTGAGCGTCAAATATACTCAACATCAAATAAACCGCACCTTCCGCGACGCGAACTTTAACGATTTTCTTCTGACACAATCATGGTGCCCCAACAATATTGGTGTTATTTGAAAGCCCAATAAATATCCTTAAAGAAAAACACATTTAATTTCTTAATAAATTATTAACATATACCTTAAATGTGATTTGAAAAAATACCTCACTTTGGGCCCACCTATGGGATCAATTAGACCAATTTTTATGGTTATAAAACCAAATAATGATCTCACGTGTCCTCTTTAACAGATGGATGACGATTAAACAAACCCAACTTAACAGTTTTATAGCCATAAAAGTTGGCTGAAGCGTAACTACCTATTTTTTGAAGAAGTGACTCTGGATCCTTCTAAAGACACATTTTTGGGGTAAAAACTTTTCCTTTAATGAAATGAAGGTTAGAACTAGGCTTTTAAATGGTGCCAATATTGGTGGGAAGTGGGGATGCATACGTTTGGAAATGCTTGTCGCGGGAGGTGCGATTTATTTGATGTCGAGTGTAGTTCGTGACACGTCTTTGTTACGATTGGAATAAGGTTGTGTTGTCAACTTTTTGGCCACTTTGGGTGTCACGAATTCTATTTGACGCTGACTGTGCCGTCTTTAGAGTAGACACGCGGCATAATGCCAAATATACTCATGAATTTGATACCTTATAATATTTATACAGTGAGGTCATGCATATCTGTATTCTGTAGTGTGTGTGTGTACCTGAACCATAAATTCACGTATTTTGTACAGTTATTTATTTTTCTAGTAATACTTGTCTGTAATTTCCTATGTCTTGATATAGTTTACTAATTTAACTTTGTCGTAAATTGCAACCGTAACTTGTTACAGTATAAGAATATTGCCACACCACCAAGATACCGGTGGTTTCTTCGTAGCTGTATTCGAAAAAGTCTCATCACTCCCATGGGAGAAAGAAGAAAAAGACAGCAAAGAAACAGAAGAACAGAACACAGAAGAAAAGAAAGAACCGCCCAAGAAGAAAAGAAGAATGGGGGGCTACAAAGAAGACCCGTTCGTATTCTTCTCTGGAGATACCGAAGATGTGTTTCCTTCTATAAAAGAATATTACGACTTAAACGCTAAGTTTGATTCTAAGTGTTTGCTAACAAGATGTCACGTGGGGAAGAAGAAGAATATTTACTTAGTTTCTCCGCTAGTGAAAGATGTGGTGCAGAAGAATGAGGCGAAAATAAAGATTATAAATACTGGTGTGAAGACGTTTGTTAGGTGTGATAATAAAAATATGGTGTGCCCGTTCAGGTGAGTTCTCTCTCTAGAATTTCTACTCTTTAGTTAGCTTAATTTCTTTAGTTTTATTCTCTGTCTATAGCGTTTATAGAACTGTGTTGGACTTACTTTATTGCGAATTTAACGCCTTTTAAATAAGTACTGAATCAGTTTGCCGTAAAATGTATGGTTCATATCTTGTAAAGCACAAAAAGCCCTAAAAAAACATACAAAGAATCGTCTCTACCCGATGTCGATGTCAGCCCTAATAAGTATGGGGTTTTACCAAGATGTTGTAGGTAACTCGACAAATAGTCAGGGCACTATAATCACGCAAAAGTACGACAAAGAGGTTGAACGCAGTTGGTTCAAAGCATGCCTTTAAAACAATCACTTTATTTCATAAAACTCATGCCCGTTTTTACCATAAATCCCTAATTTTTAAGTGACTCCTATGGTAACACATAACAGGAATTTTGTTTTCATAAGGGTCACTTAAAAAATAGGAATTGATGGTGAAAACGGGCCTCAGACTACTTACAAAAATAAGGTAGTGCATTAGTGGTTAAAAGACTATTATTCCTGCTTTACCAAACATTCTTCTATTGTCACAGGCTGTCACAAGCGACGCGTACGCATATTGAAGGAACATACTTTGTTCCATTTGACTAGCCTTACATTGACAAACATTTTTATTCATTTACTAGAAAGAGTGATTTACACAAGTTCAATACAAGAAACAAAAATAAACTTGCCGTTCCAAATTTCAGACTGCACAAGATTGGTAATTCATTTATGGGGAAATGTATTAAACTTTTCAATAAATTACTACGAACTGTTGTAGAATTTCCCATTCATAAATTCAAAGCACATATCAAAAGCACCTTAATGAAAAAGGGCTACTATAAAGTTGATGATTATATAAAGGATAAAAATGTTTGGAATGTTTAACTGCCTAGCTCGCATTAATACTTATGACTATTCGCTGGGTGCGAAGTACTAGGTGGGGGGGACATAATCTATCGCAGAGCTCATGGTGGTCAAAAGTAGAAATAATGTTAGCTCTGTCATCAGATGTATCTGTCAATGGCAAAGCGATTCTACATAATACATTTTAATATCATTAATTAATCGCATGAAAAGGGTCCTACTGGGAACTTAAATAAAAGAGGGGATAGTTCGATAGGGCTGTTTTAATAGCCGTTTACAATTTGGAAATAACTAAACTATACAACGTGGTAGTACAAAAATGAGTCACAGTAGTTGTTGTGCACAGATGTTTGCCTTATGATGAGAGCGTGAATTATTGAACTCTGCCCTTGTTTTGTTCTTAATTCTTCTACATCTCGGACTTGTCCAGCCAATACCAACAACTTTCCTTTAAATACGGTTTGTGGTTGGAATTTGATATTGTAACTCTCACAAACCCGGTCTTCAAAACGATACTCATTTCGATCTGAAAACGATATTTAATTTATTACTAGCGATACAGAAAAATTTAAATATATTTACTGTTATATAATGAAACCGTTAAAGTAGCTTTTTCTTTTTGTTTTACTGTAAAACTACAACTATAAATGAAGTAAACAAACCCTGACACAATCAAAATTAAACACACTTTTTGGACTTACCTCATTTGATTTGAATGACCAAAATGATTTCAAATCCTTTTTTCCACCCAAATCGTGGTATCACAACAATTTATTAGTTGAAAATATTTGTTATTTTTTCATTTCGTATATTTTTTCACAAATATACGACCTAAATGTCAATGTGACAGAGCCCACAAAGTTGTGGACGCTAGTTGGCGCTGTAATCGTGCACGGAGCCAATAATTTGTATATTTTAAAGACTGTAAAACCTTGAAAAGGAGGCTGACAATAGTGACTGAGTTTCTTGCGCTGCTTCTTCTCAGCACTGGCCCATTTATTGTCCCGAAGCAGTGGTAGGGTTAATATTGGGACGTGTAAAAGCGCTTTTTTAAAGCCTATTTGCAAAAATAAATGAATTTTATGAATTTTAATTTTATTGTCTATAGCCCTTGCTCTATTATCACAGACTGTCACAAGAAGGCCTGGCCAGCATAGCGCCGTTCATCGGAGACAAGCGACGCGTGCGCATCTTGAAAGAGGATTTAATTCTCGTGCTACAAAACGACAACCCCAGCAAACCGCCGGAGCTGAGCAAGTTCAGCGAACACACGCAGAACTTGGTTAAGGATTTGGGTGAGTTGAGGCGTAGAAATTAATTTTTATTTAGACCTTTTATGTAGGTATGAGGGATAGCACATCAAGCTATACACAGTGGCGTCTTATATTGTTGTAATACAGGCTATTTTGCAACATAAATGTAAAATTTTATGTGCTGTCGACTGTACTAGACGTGAAACTCACGAAGGTTGTTGTTTAATAAGGCCGACAAAACAATGTTATTTACTCTGGAGTACAAAGCTTTACAAGTTTACATACCAGCATTTTTTTTTAGTCTGGTAGTTTATTACCAGATAATTAGAGATAAATGTAGATGACTTTGTTGACTTTCTTAATAGTTTTTTTTTTAGAGAGAGTGGAATAATTTCTCGCTATTTTAGACATGACCATAGGGATGTTCCTGGGTAAAAAAGTAAGAGTTTGAATTAGTCTGTCAGTTAAGTTATTAAAAAATGCTCGACACGTATTTTTCACTTTTCAAAGTAATAAAAAAAATAAAATAGAGAAAGGGCGCCCAAGTTCAAAAGAAGAGGCCCTTGACGTCAAGGTACTTAAAAGTGAAGCACTTTATGACGTCACACGGAACTTCAACGCATCATAACTTCGTTAAATTACTTGTATGATTGACAAGTAAAAATATTTGTTAAATATTTTTTGACAATTTCACTGACGGAATAGAAGTTTACTAGCGGCCGCCCGCGACTTCGTACGCGTGAATCCCGTTTTTCCCGCTAATTCCCGTTCCCGTGGGAATTGCGGGAATTCCTTTCTTAGTGCACCTCTACGGTACCTAAGCTACGTCCCTTCCAAATTTCAAGTGCCTACGTTTAGCCGTTTAGGCTGTGCGTTGATCTGTCAGTCAGTCAGTCAGTTTCTCCTTTTATATATTTAGATTTTTAAGGAAACTAGCCTAGTCTCAAGAATTATAATTATAATACCATGCTACGAAATACACGTTAATTAAACATTTAATACACGATGAAACAGCGTGTGAATAGGCTCTGCCCTAGGATTGTGGCCTAGTTGTTAAAATCCACAGTCCACACGATAAATTAATACAAATCTATATATATAAAAGAAAGTCGTGTTAGTTACTTCGCTTATAACTCAAGAACGGCTGAACCGATTTAGCTGAAAATTGTCAGGGAGGTAGTTTAGAGCCAGGAGAAGGACATAGGATACTTTTTATCCCGGTCGAAATTAAAAAAAAGTCTGCGTATTTATTGCCATTAAGGCGGAACAAAGTTCGCCGGGTCAGCTAGTGCTTAAATTAATCGAAACCTGTTTTCTCACCAGCAACCGGCAGCTGCATCCTAGAGTTCCAAGACACAGAGTCCACTCTTCAACTAACACTAGTGGGCTGGCGCGGCGTGCACTCGCTGCGAGCCTACACCGCCACCTCCGATACTGTGCACTACTTGAGGTTACTCGGCGCTGACTACAGCAAATACGGTAAGCACAGCAAACAGTGTCTTATGTAGTTGCAATAAGAGCTAGAGTCCCAAGACACAGCACTCGCTGCGAGCCTACACCGCCACCTCCGATACTGTGCACTATCTGAGGTTACTTGGCGCTGACTACAGCAAATACGGTAAGCACAGCAAACAGTGTCTTATGTAGTTGCAATAAGAGCTAGAGTCCCAAGACACAGCACTCGCTGCGAGCCTACACCGCCACCTCCGATACTGTGCACTACTTGAGGTTACTTGGCGCTGACTACAGCAAATACGGTAAGCACAGCAAACAGTATCTTATGATTTACTTAGATAGTCCCCTAGATGGGGCAGAGGGCGTCCACAACAGTCCTCCATCGCGTTCGGTCTTGAGCTTCGCGTTTGATCTCGCTCCAAGTCTTGCCGATCTTCTTCGCCTTGTCTGCCACAGTGCGCCGCCAAGTTTGCTTGGAGCGACCACGTTTGCGTTTTCCTTGGGGGTTCCAATCCACAGCCTGCTTGGGGATGTGATCGGGATCCCTTCGGAGTGTGTCCGATCCAGTTCCACTTGCGACGCTTGATATGTGTCTTATACAGTGGTAATAAGGGCTAGAGTTCCAAGACACAGAGTCCTCTCTTCAACTAACACTAGTGGGCTGGCGCGGCGTGCACTCGCTGCGAGCCTACACCGCCACCTCCGATACTGTGCACTACTTGAGGTTACTTGGCGCTGACTACAGCAAATACGGTAAGCACAGCAAACAGTATCTTATGATTTACTTAGATAGTCCCCTAGATGGGACAGAGGGCGTCCACAACAGTCCTCCATAACGTTCGGTCTTGAGCTTCGCGTTTGATCTCGCTCCAAGTCTTGCCGATCTTCTTCGCCTCGTCTGCCACAGTGCGCCGCCAAGTTTGCTTGGGGCGACCACGTTTGCGTTTTCCTTGGGGGTTCCAATCCACAGCCTGCTTGGGGATGTGATCGGGATCCCTTCGGAGAATGTGTCCGATCAGTTCCACTTGCGACGCTTGATATGTGTCTTATACAGTGGTAATAAGGGCTAGAGTTCCAAGACACGGAGTCCTCGCTTCAACTAACACTAGTGGGCTGGCGCGGCGTGCATTCGCTCCGATACTGTGCACTACTTGAGATTACTTGGCGCTGACTACAGCAAGTACGGTAAGTACAGTAAACAGTGTCTTATGTAGTTGCAATAAGAGCTAGAGTCCCAAGACACAGCACTTGCTGCGAGCCTACACCGCAACCTCCGATACTGTGCACTACTTGAGGTTACTTGGCGCTGACTACAGCAAATACGGTATGTACAGTAAACAGTGTCTTTATCATCATCATCATTTCAGCCACAGGACGTCCACTGCTGAACATAGGCCTCCACCAATGACTTCCACATCGCCCGGTTGGTAGCGGCCTGCATCCAGCGCCTTCCTGCTACCTTTATCAGGTCGTCGGTCCACCTTGTGGAAGAACGTCACACGCTGTGAATCAGAAATGAGGCGATCCGTAATCGAACTAAAGTCACTGTCATAGCCCGACGCACAGTGTGTTATGGGACTGTATAATCGGACATTCTCATTGATTTGATGAAACGTATAGAGCTCAGTTATACAAACATGATAGTAAAACTCCCGTTTGAAAATTCCACGTAGTTTTCGCGGTATAAAAATTCAAAGTTACCTATTTTTTTACTTGAAAATTATGCAAAAATATTCTCACTCGTTAACTAATAACATTTAATTCAGAATTGTTATAATACTTCATAGAGCTCTTAAAACTACAAGTAATAAGCGTATTAAGTGCTTCGTAAACGCATTCAGTTAATTAGGAAAAATGATTTTAGTGATTTTTGTTTTTATTTTTTTTCTCAATTATACCTTAATATATGCAAACATTTTTAATTGCAAGATATAGTCTGATATTTAATCTAATTGTAATAATAAAATCAACTTTAAACTCCGTGATATATATTTGAGAAAAAACATAAAACGTCTTAATAAAATTTTTAAACGTCTAGGGTCGACAATTTTGGAAGGAATAATTCATTTCTAAAAAGTTTCAAATCCCGCCTGTTATGTGCATAGTGTTGAAGGTTCTAAAAAGTCACATTCACATTGTTTTTAACCGACTTCAAAAAAAGGAGGAGGTTCTCAAGTCGAGTTTTTTTTCTTTTTTAACACTCTTATATTAACTTAAGTTGTATGTAAGTAACTAACTAAAAAGTATGTAAACAAATCTAGGAAGTCGAATTTATCCTACCTTTAATAATTTTCTGATCGATTTGAAACCTATGTAAATCGAATGTCAATACAATAATTTGGTACAATCGAGCTGATGATATTTAAACATCCAAAAGAAATATTGCTATTTAAAGTGATGGGAAATTTACAATTCTATATGGCGCATATTTTCAATTTGATTTTCCTCAAATATATCACGGAATTTAAAGCTGATTTTTTTTATACAATTAGATTAAATATCAGACTATATCTTGCAATTAAAAATGTTTGCATATATTAAGGTACAATTGAGAAAAAAAATAAGAACAAAAATCACTAAAATCATTTTTCCTAATTAACTGAATGCGTTTACGAAGCACTTAATACGCTTATTACGTGTAGTTTTAAGAGCTCTATGAAGTATTATAACAATTCTGAATAAAATGTTATTAGTTAACGAGTGAGAAGTAAAAAAATAGGTAACTTTGAATTTGTATACCGCGAAAACTACTTGGAATTTTCAAACGGGAGTTTTACTATCATGTTTGTATAGCTGAGCTCTATACGTTTCATCAAATAAATGAGAATGTCCGATTATACAGTCTCATAACATACTGTGCGACGGATTAACAAGCTGAAGTGGCAGTGGGCAGGGCACATAGTACGCAGAACTGACAGTCGATGGGGCAGCAAGGTTCTGGAGTGGAGGCCGCGTAACGGAAAAACAGTGTCTTATTTAGTTTGTAATAAGGGCTAGAGTCCCAAGACACAGCACTCGCTGCGAGCCTACACCACCACCTCCGATACTGTGCAGTATTTGAGGTTACTTGGTGCTGACTACAGCAAATACAGTATGTGCAGTCACATCTCTTCATCTTCTTCTTTTAAATGCCATCCACTGCTTAGTAAAGACCATCTCCCAAAGATTTCAACGATGATACCTGCGCTGCCTGCATCCAGGTGCTTCCAGCTACCTTCACCAGATCGTCGATTAACTTGAGTGATTGGCCTGCCATACCACTCGAAAACTTTTCTGCCCCAACGATTATACAATGCAATATGTCCCGCCCACTGTTACTTAAGATAGAAAATTCTGCGGGCTACCACATCACTGAACAGCTGATAACCTGTAGGACACCAAACTAGTCAATACATTCTCAGTAATGATTTAAATAGTTCTTGTCATTACTTCATTAATTTTTATTGTTCCCAGACGTGAACAAATTCAAAAAAGACGTTCCCGAAAACGAAGAAGAATCTGAGATCTCAAAAACAGAGCCCGAAGCTATGGAAGTGACAGAAGCCAACGGAGCAGAAAACGGTTCGAAAGAAGATGAAAGTAAGCAATCATAGACAATAAGTGAGTGGGAAGAGAATTGTCTATGCTCTTCCTACTCGTGCCTGTTAATTACATAAGAGTATGTATAATTATAATGTTCGAGTTATATTTAATGTTTTATAACACAATAATATACTGTTTAAAAATAAGTCTGAGTTTTTATAATATTCTTCTAGAAAACATTACACATATTTTTATCCTCAACACAATGGAATAATATTCAAAATATGGTGGGAAGCATATTCCCATTGCTTAATAAAGAATCAAGATAGTATAGCCTGACCAGGAACATAAAAACCCTCGCCATGTTGCGGAAAACTAATGGTACTAATTTCTTTTAATGGCAACAGTAACTGAAAACTTCATTGACATGTCACCTTGCATGTCAGTCTATTGCTGTCAAAGTGTAAACAAACTTTATTTTAAATGTGCGCAATTGATTTTGTGAATTAAATTGCTAAAATCTTTTTATAGTCGTGAAAGAAAAGTGGTTCACAATGTGTTAAAGTATTTATCGAAGAGAAATACTAAGGGTTCGGACAATATTTTCATTGAAAGGTTGTCAAATTGACTGACATGTTTATTGTATAGTACAGTCCATTATGAAAATTAGCTGTGGTTTGTTTCAAATACCTATTTTAAAGTTTTTTGTCACTTTCTAAGTGTTGAATTTTATGGAATTGGGAAAGAAGTACCGAGTTTGAAGCGTTCATGAGCAGACATTGCAGTTGAATATTCAAGTTCTGAATTTGATTATTGATGAATAATAAAATAAATCTTACTAACTCGATTGATGGTGTCATTTAATTTATTTAAACCAGGTTACCTATATTAATATTTTTTCGTTAATTTATGAAAATATCAAATTAGCCCGTAATCCTGAATCCTGATACATAAAGTTAGCCTATTAATTTAACACAGGTACGACTGTACTCAGTGTTGCACTATCAAATGCAATTGACGCGCCTCTATGCCAGGGTTTTTATGTTCCTGGTCAGGCTATAAGTAATAAGTGGGCTGAGTGTGAGTTTATATCAAACGCGCTCACTGAAAATTTTAGTTCTTGAACGTTTCCGCTAGGGGCGCTGCAAAATCCGTCATACATTAAATGTAATTTTTTGACGCGCGTGAGCGCGTTTGATGTAAACTTGTTTACGTGACATTGGCGAAATCATGGTTCTCAATACCAAGTCGTTGCCAAAATAAAAGAAGAAGATGTAAACTCGCACTAGGCCCTCAGTATCTTGGTACTAAATCTGGGAATATTCTCAATAATACAATGGGCCATTTTAAGAAACCCTTTATTTCATCGTCCACCGCACTCGCAGAGCGATAACAAGTTACACCATAGTGCTACACCAACAAAACAGTGCGGAGTCACGTCACGTTAAATTCGAGGAAACTTGTACACAACAAACCAGTCGAATTCGTACGGGGTGGCCAGTATTCATAACTAAAAGAGTAATTCACTACGTTTTTTTTTTTACTTTCATGTTCACGAAAAAGTCACTCTTATCTGGAAGCACGGAAGTGCCCCCGCCAAGACGAGCCAAGTGAAGCGCAAGCCTTGCCTCGAAGCGCTTCGTCGTTTTCTTGAAACGGGCGTGCCTTTGACTAAGGTGTAAAGTCCGGTCGCTGATCACGTAGAATTTCGTCCAATGACTCCAAGCTATACCCATCCTTATCGCTCGCACGTCTCGACTGTTCGACGGGTGGCCGCAGTGAGTGTGCGAGCGCGATAGCCATATAATTACGCGTGAGCGATAAAAATGGGTAGCTTGGGGTCAATGGACGAAATTCTACGTGCTCGGCGACCGGACTATAGTAGAGTTTGTTTAGTTAGGGCGTGTAGAGTTAGAAGCTTGGCTCTACATGAGAACTTTTAACTTTTTCACAACACAATGCGAGCCATTATGGTCTCGTTTTACATGAAAATGTTTTTGGTGTATCTACGTCCCATTTTCAGCGCTATATAACTATATTATTTGTACCTTACTCTATTTTATTGTTGCTTTGTCTTTTTTTTCTTCTCTCTAGTAGATACATTTTTATCCATTGGCCACCCATTAAAATTAATACTCATACTCGTACGTAGACATTTCAACTTGCCGCAATACAGAAATAACATTTAAAGCTTACTTAAAACAATATCCATCATAAGATTATAAATTGTAATAACATAATGAGATTAAAATACAATAAAGAATTATCATTTTTTAATATTAATATTGCACAAATAATATTAGACTAGAATAAAAGGTAGGTATTAGCTGAACTAGGAAGTTCGTAACATTAAAAATTAGTATCAAAAAATAAAAAAACAATCATAATATCAATAAGTAATCAAAATTAAATGTAAATTCAAGAGATTCTCGTTACAATTTTTGAATTTCGTAAGTTTTTTGACATTTACAATCAGTCCAATTAGTTACAATAATACTTATTTTCCAATTAATTATTATACTTACTATGAAATACAGATCATTGTGCTATAAAAATAATTTCGTGAAGGCGAAATAGCACGCAGTTAAATTTTAAACAGCTATGCATTCGCTGATGCAAAAATTTGAAAGCTCATAGTTATGTGCTTTTTAAGACTTACGTAAAGCTTTGACTGTGAGCTTAATTAGTGTAAAGGCGTGAACTATTTCGCGTAAATTATGTAAAGCTGATTTTAATTTCAAATTATCTGTGACTGTGATATTATACAGTATTCCCGATGTATAATAATATCGAGAGAACTTCATCATATAATAAATTCTTGTTGTAAAAAAGATTGTCAAGTAAAAATAAAGACAGAAGTTCTCGGACTCCACTGATCTAAAAAACTTTTTTATACAGGGTGGCCAAAACAGTGAGGTCTAAAAGAAAAATTTAGATTTCTTACATCAAGGTGTGCCTAAATCACCCCCATATGTATCATACGATTGTGCTTAGTTTATGAGATAGAGTTAATTTTGTTATATTTTAAAATTTGATGACCTGGTAGGCTTTAAACATTTTTATCTTTTTGTTGGGTTGACTTTTTTCAAATTTCTTTTTTTCGACAGATTTGTTATTATTTGCAGATGTTTGGAAAAAATAATCATCTTCCTATCTTTGATTCAAGATACAAAAGTTTTGCTAGAAACATTAAAATTATGCTTTTATCAGAACACTATCCAATTTTCAACTTAAACCATTTTAAAAACTGCGCCGTTTCCTGAACATTCATAATAATACAAAAAAACATGTACTTAATGGGCCACTATTTCCTGCAATCGGCCCACTAAAGTGGTAAGTCGGTGATTCCGTCACATANTTGAAGTTCCCTTCCACCTTCAGCCTAATCATCAGTTTCCACCAGGTGTGATGAAGGACAAGAGCTTCCTCGTTGAGAATAAAAACATGTTCTGTCCAGTTACTGCTCTAAATCAGTTCTACGTAAAGTAAACTTAGAGGATTCCCAATATTAACCGATTGAGTCCCAGACGGCATTAATTAATGTCATAACAATTGATTATCTATTGTGTCTAGATTCGCGGAGCTTGAAGGATTAATTCACTCTAAGAAAGTCAAAAACATGTAACGGAATTTCCGACTTACCACTTTAGTGGACCGATTACAGGAAATAGTGGCCCATTAAGTACATGTATTTTTGTATTATTATGAAAGTTCAGGAAACGGCGCAGTTTTTAAAATGGTTTTGGACCTATGGAAGTTCTTTTTTTTTACTTAAACTTTTAAGTTGAAAATTTGATAGTGTTCTGATAAAAGCATAATTTTAATGTTTCTAGCAAAACTTTTGTATCTTGAATCAAAGATAGGAAGATGATTATTTTTTTCAAACATCTGCAATTAATAACAAATCTGTCGAAAAAAAGAAATTTGAAAAAAGTCAACCCAAAAAAAAGATAAAAATGTTTAAAGCCTATAGGTCATCAAATTTTAAGATATCACAAAATTAACTCTATCTCCTAAACTAAGCACAATCGTACTATACACATGGGGGTGATTTAGATACACCTTGATGTAAGGAATCTAAATTTTTCTTTTAGACCTCACTGTTTTGGCCACCCTGTAGATTACAGTTTTCCGGTTTTCAAGCAAACTTGCCAGTGAGTGCTAATTTCGTAAAATAATGTACATAGTTCTCTAAAGTTTAAATTAATTACGTCTTCTTTGTACAAGGTATTCCAAAAGTTCATCAGTCAAATGGATTAGCGCTAATACACCTGTTTACAATGTAAATAGTACGCAAACGTCGCGTTACATATTAAAATAGGAACAAATAAATACATTATATCGGATTCTTTTGGGTTCCCTGTAGTATATTTGAATTAAATATGGTTTATAGTAGATACGACTATGCTATGATTAGTAAATATGCTTTGTTCAGTACAGAGTTGTATTATTTTTAGTTTATTTTTTAGTTTCAAGGAAATAATATCAATGTATTTTTTGAAAAGTTCTGATAATAGATTCGAAAAATGATTTTTATCAGTTGCTGATAATATTTTTATTCTGGACGACTTTCATTTGGAAGGACTAATGCGATCCTAATACAATTCAAATTATGCTCTTTTGGGTTATTAAACTCGGAAAAATAGAAATATTCGCATATTTTCGTTAAAATCCAATTAATTAGTAGTAATTAATGTGTCATATACATGGATGATTGTATTATCGATACAAATACATTACAACAACATTTAACTTTAAAGAAGGAACTTGAACGAATTGTAGAAATCTTGAAAAATAGTATGATAGGAAAGTGTTAGGAAGGATCATTTGAGTTGACAAAGACAGATGAGAAAGACAGAGTGAAAGACACATACTTAAAATTAATTTAACTTAGTATTTATCAACGGTATATTACGTTATTACAGCCTCTGAAACTTTGTCTGTGGTACCTTATACCCATTATTATCCAGTTTTATTGTGAATTCAATAACATTGATAAATACAAAGTTTGCCTTAACTCTGCTTACGTCTAAATTACAATCTAAACCAACAACAGAAGATCCATGCTTTAATTCCAGTTTCTTTTCAACTCGGCCCGATATCACAGTGGGTGATGTGGTTTGTAATACAAAGCTAAGCTACTTAAAACCTACACCTAACCTATTCATTAACTAGAATGGTAAATGATGAAATAATTTAACCTTGAGCCTTAACAGCTAATGAAAAACAATGATAGTGCCTGTAATTAGATGGGACCTGATTCCGTGCAGCTCCTGGTTTATTCTTTTTTTTTTCAACATGATATTATATTACATTACATATTGCTGTATCATGTGACCTGCTTAATAGCATGGCATAAATAGGTAACTTTCGTTATTCCATATTTTGCTGATGATGATGAATATCTATAATTATAAAATATTGTTTCCAGTACTTTATATGGCACACTGTTCTAGTAAATAAAAGAAAACTAACTGTAAATCAATGTATGTAAATGAAGTCACTTAGGTACTAGTCTAGGCTAAAACTACAATACTTATCTATAACACTAAAATCAACTGGGTATGGTAAATAAATAAGACTAGAATACATCTAGCGCTACATCCATTTGACTAATATTTGAAATACCTAAATTAGAAAACGAAACCACCTAAACTATAGTCACTAAAATTATGTAAGCAAATAGTTGTACAGGAATAATAATAATGAGAACTAGTATAAATTAAAACAACTTATTAAGGACTCGATCTACTTTTACAAAGTACTAACGGCTAAGAGTTGAGATTTCTTTTAAAATGGACAGTAAATGACAATACACTATGCTTTTAAAGCAATATCAACAGATATAACTTAAGAAAACGATATGAGAGATTATTACATTCTGAGTCATCCTTCCTCAACCCAACCCTTCCTTGCAAGTAAAATTGATTAAACTTAAGAATAAAAATATAAAAAAACTGCTATTAAAAAAATAGATTTTAGTCTGAAAACGGTGATAATATTATTTTTAAAACTAAGCAATAACATAATAGGTATTATACCAAACGTAGACGATATTAAAAATTTCATTTGGGTGAAATGAAGCAATATTAGAATCAAAATGAGCATTCTAAGACGGAATCCAAGTCGAGTGGACGGTAGTTAATGGACTAGAAGCCGTGCTTTTCATTGAGCTTTAAGCTTTCGAATTGACAGTGTAGCCAACGCCAAAAAATGTAAGATCATAAACAATTTTTAAATAAAAATTTACGAAACTCATCTGGTTTAGTCGTAGCCTGAAGTTTTAGATCTAGTTAATTACGTTAACGTACGATCTACGTTTGACACTCACGTGTCAGTAGTCATATACTTTCCCAATGTCAAATGTTTATGTGGGTACTATTCCATCATATTGGTTATTTTTTGTGGTAATGGCGATGACTACCAAATAGATGATCATTTGATGAAGAAAATTGAAATTGCCTAAAAGATTAGATTAAAATTTTAAATGTTTGCTATAGACATACATTTTCTTTATGGTATTCTACGTATTCTAGCTATCTATTCAAATTAACTTAGAATAAATAAAGAGAAGCTAATGGTGGAATTGCAGGAAAATTATGATGAAATAACATTGAAAAAAGCCATTATTATATTAGTATGTCCATAGCAAGATATGGATACTATCTACAGCTGAAACGATAAATCTTATGTTATACTTAGAAGTACTAAAGCTGTACACTAGCTATTCCCATCTCCTTTTTCCTAACCATTCTTGTAATTTAATCCTTACTTTCTATGAGTTGTCCCATATGATGAAGATAGTATGAAAAATATTACAGAAATCGTAAGACGCGACTAAGGGATAATAATATCAGGCTTTCAAAACCTGTCTGGCAGTGGCGTAGCTAGGTAACCAAGGGCCAAATAAAAAAATGGGCCGCACTGCTACAACCCACAGAAAGAATTTAGGGGAATTCCCTAGTTATAACTTTCGAATTTCTATTTATTTTGAAAATGGGAGACATTTTCAAAGTTCTGTTCAATTGAGATTTTCTGGCAAGGATTCGGGGCCCCCCTAAACTTGGGGGCCCTGGGGCACTGCCCCGCTTAGCCCCTTAGTAGCTACTCCCCTGCTGTTTGGCCAGAATGAGTGTAGGCCAAATCCTCCATTGCCTGTGGTCAATACGTTTATGCTCAGACAGAGGAGGCCCCATCCCATCCAAAAAAAGGTCATTTAGATCATGGGTCCATTCACAACTAAAAATATCATTGTAAAATTATACATAGAGCTTCAGGCATATGCCTAGATGTCTACTCTAACTATTCAAAAAAGTCTGGCACTGATTGATACGGCAGATACAGTGGTAGCTACGCCCTTGGCTTTCTTGCAAAATAAAATTCACACAATCTTCATCTTATGCGACCTACTAACTCTGTACAGACCCTATTCCGATCACAATATCTCCAAACTATTCTTTATCAACTCCATTCTCTTCAAGCGAAGATTTATCTCCGTTTACAACCTTATTTTCTACCGCACCAGGATCAAATTTTACTTTATTCTTTCGCACCGCCCTTCATTTATTCAAAATACATTAGTATTACCTTTCTTACATTAACTTTTCATTCTTATTATTATTTGTGTATTAATTTCCCATCCCATAATACTTAGCTTTGCCAATAGTACCCATGCCTTACCAACATTTCGATTATTGTACACTGTCTAAATATTTTGTGGGTAGTTAGAGAAAGAGCAAGACAGAGACAAGTTATGCCCCACCCACTGCAGAATCAGCCTTAGTACTCCCAACTGACGGAACCCCTGGGGTGCCTGAATCTTATTGAAATCTACTGTGGATAGTGGTCAACTGGTTGGTGACCAGTAGTGATCCACAGTAGACCTTAACTTCGAACTCCTATGTTCTTCTGATTAATTTCGTTGCGTGTCCAATGACAGTTTAACTTTCTCCCGGGACAAACTTGACCTTCACTGGTTGGGTTTTTATTAGCGGTCAAGCTGTTGATCCTGGCTACACAGGAGTTGCAGAGGTGGGAACGAGTCGGAATAGTCCCATACCCAGCAGAATCAGCCTTAGTACTTCCTTGACGGAACCCGGGTGCCTACGAGTGCCCCAGCCGAGGGTTCCGTGGACACTGCATGAGGTGTCGCTGCCAGGGCAGGTCGCGAGCCAACACGTTGCTCAAGCAGTACGGACACTTCCACTCGTCCAGGCCCAGCGCTGGGAATAAACAAATATCCTTAGTCATTTGACTGCACCATCAACTCCCAAACTAACACCCGTATTCACAATTTACTATGAGGTCTCACAGTGCGAAAAACCTATTCATAGACAATACTTGAGTGGCGGAGTGACGCTCTGGAACCAATCACAGAGCTCTATTCAACGCTGTGCGTTCGGCTTCGCATAGCGTTGCTACTTCACTTAGGCCCAGTTTTTTTATTCTTAGTTAAAATAACTAATTGTTAAATTTTGCTACTACCTAATGGTTAAATATTAACAAAATGTAAACAAATAGTTAAAAAATGTACTAAAAGTCAAGCTTACCATTGTTCGAAACACATTTTTTTCTGATATTTAACCACTTGTCATTTGACATCTGTCAAATTTGACCATTGGTTATTTTAACTACGAATCAAAAAACTGGGCCTTAAGAGCCATTTTACATTTTCGTGCGAATTTCTAAGATTTCGGAAGCATGAATTACTATCTTAAGCAACACCCAGAGATTATTTATTAACTGCGAAAGATAGGTCAATCCTTGTTGTTGACCAATAATGTAACGGATTTACTAAAACTCTTTTGCTTAATTCGCAGTGCCCCATCTCCCACAACCATTTTACGGAAAAATTGCCCCAGACTCATTTTCAAAGTCCTGTATCTATTATTTATGCTCGTATAATAAACTTAAAAATATATAGTAATCATCGGACATATATTCTTGTAGTCCAATAATCAAACGGATTCTTGAATTTCATTACCATTATTGAGTAAAATCTAAAAATAATTTGGCAAATTTTTAAGATTTACGTCACATTTTGATCGTGATTTTTGGTTTTAATACACAGCAATAACACAATAAAAGTATCCCAAATTAAAGAATATTCATTGGAGAACTGATTTCTACAGTTATTGTTTAAATATTAGTTACTACTTTGTCAAAATATTGATGTGAATATCAGTATAAATTACAATGCGGAAGCCGACATCGATTAGTATGGCGCGAGCGCCCGTCAAGGCAGGACCTGTGTTATTTTTCCCGCCATGACGTTTACGTGCGTTCGTGTCATGAACCGGTGATTTATACGGCGACCAAATACATTTGATACTATGCCCAGAGGTCCGTTTTGAGTCGGCCGTTTGGTGGTTCGAAACGGACTAATATGCCGAAAGGTCCCGGGTTCGATACCCGGCCGAGCAGAAATTGAAATGATGAATTTTAATTTCTTTGACGGGACTGGGAGTAACTATGTATACCTATGTATGAATTTAATTTAATACATAAATTATAAAAAAGGTTGTAAGTAGTATATCCATTAAGCTAGCACCCTATACACAAGCATATTAGTTGCTTATTTTGGGACTAGATGGCGCTGTGAAATTGTCCAAAGATTTGTTTATTTATTTATCCGCTTTCAGTTTTGTTTCGTGAAGAAGAAAAAGAACCGTTTTGTTTCGAGAGGGAAGTTTTGTTGTTAAATCTATACTAATAAAAGAGGAAAGATTTGATTATTTGTTTGTTTGAAGGCAATAGGCTCCGAAAAGAAATTCTATCACTAAATGTTTCCTATGTAGGCTATAAAATATTTTCAAAAACTTTAGTCCAAAATCTTTGATAATAATTGGACGTTTAATAAATAAATTAGATAACATATTAATAATATTTTTTTGTTTCCAGTACGATTTCAGTACTAGTTTTTAGAAATTCTATGATTTAACAAAAGTGTTATTTTATGCATAATTTATTAACTTGTAAAATATATTCCCTATTGATAGATGACGTGCTTCGTATTTGGTTAAAAAGGTGTAGAATGTTATTTTGGAGATAACTTGCTTTTATAGAGATATAGAAAGATGCTAAGTAATGCGCTGAGTTCGAAACTCAGTGTCAAAGAAATCAAAATATGTGCTCATTATCCACTGCGGTATCAGTATTCAACGTTCGAATAATCTTTAGTAGTATGCAAGCAATGTAAACTGTTTACATTATAACGTCGCTGCTGTCATCATTGCTTTCACAAGCAATATGTTCTGTTTTTGGGCATATTGTTGCGACACCGGTTCCGCCCCCTTGTCACATTTCTCTTTAGTTTATGTGATCTGTGCTTGCTTCGAAAGTCTGTATTCATTCCTAGGATTCCCCTAGCCTAACACCATCAAATTCAAGAGAATTCTAGAGAGTGCAGTTTCCCATCTCATGCTTAGGGGCCACGGTTTAAAATAGCGTGGTTGCATAGAGCCTGCAACGGGCAACCGCGTGCGCTGCTCATACCAATTTTCGATACAAAAGCAAGTGTTGGCGCCCTCACGAGTTTTAGCGGATTTCCATGTGGTAGCGGGAGTAGACTTAAGGGAAATCTTTGCTTCTCCGACGGTTAGTTGTATGTGGCATGCTCCAGAGTATGCGCACACAATAGCCTGGTGGTTTTAGCACCCAAAGGAAAAACAAAAAACATTGTTTACAAAGAAATCTGCGGTAGGTGTAGTGTTTCAATTTTGTTGTAGAAAGATATCATAATTTTGTAAGTATTCAAATATTGAAACGTAATAATTTGTAGGTTTTATATTAAAAAATATAATAATTTAACAAAATTTAAATTTTTTTAGAATAATTTAATTCTATTAGAACCATTTTCCACTTCTTCGCGGAAAAAGTCGCGGGTAAAAAGCTAGTATGAAATATGTAGTATTGCCCGCGGCTTTACCAGCGTGAAATTTAGTTTGCCACAGATCGTCATAAATATTTTTTTATTCTGGTCGACGCTAGGGATGGATGAGCGTCGCTGTCGCTGGCGACAGAGTCTTCTGGTTAAGGGTTCATGACGTAGTTCTCAGGCAAAATGAAATCCACTCATAGAAATGAATAAACTCAGTGTATTTACGAGAATAATTACACACAGCACTAGAGTCGTATCGGAACTGAGTGAACCAACGGTCTTGCGATAGGAACGTCCGACCCGAATGATAGTTGAGCACAGACTGCCTAGTACTGCTGTACTGTACTGTAAAGTTTCATCAAAATTTGTTCAGTAGTTTTTGCGTGAAAGAGTAACAAACTTCAAAACATCCACACAAACTTTCGTATTTATAATATTAGTAAGACTAGTAAGAAGAAAGATAGTAAGATGAATTATTTTAGTTATTTGTTAAATAATAATAATATTTATTTATTTCTTTCTTAGCTCTGTCTGATAATAGATCTGAAGGAGTTGCAATGGCCACCTCCATTGCAAATCCATAACAAAACAATAGAACCCTATGGAGTTTGGGCTTGTGTAATTCGCCTTGACGAATACTTCGTCTAGGTAAATGATATCCAGGGTCCGATGATGGAGCTGTAAGGGGGCAGATTTTTTTTCACTATGTGACTGTTTTTATTTTGTACTTAATATAATATATTTTACATAATTATTATACCTACTCGTGTTTCATTATTAATCGAAATAAGTATAAAAATCTTTAAAAGACTAAATAAACTCTATTAAAATTTTAAATTAATTTATCAAGTTTTAATACCGTATTCTACCTTAAAATTAATAACTTATATCAATTCTTAATACGGACACGGCTCAAGATTTTTTTGTCCATTTCGGCGTTCTTTTTACTCTTTTGACGTTGCGTTGACAGTTTTTACCTAAATTCGCGCGGAATATTTTTGTGAAATGGCTCTTAAGCAAGCATCGTTTGTGAATTCGGATGTAAGCAACGTTTGTACTCGAAGACATTATAAAATTAATAGGAAATAACTGAAGGCTTAGTTAGTGTGAGTTTACACCAAACGTCGACACTAGCGAGCGAATTAAAAAAATATGAAAATTTTAGTTCTTAAAAGTTTCCGCTAGGGGCGCTGTACAATCCGTCATAAAATTAATGTCACTTTTTACGCAATCGACATAGAATGCGTTTGAAGTAAACTCACACTAACGCCCGTATTCACAAACATTACTATGAGGTCTCACAGTGCGCGTGGACGCACAGGGTGACATACGAACCAATCACAGAGCTCTATTCAGCGCTGTGCGTTCGTATTGCTGCTTCACATAAGCAAGCATAGTTTGTGAATACTGGTGTAAGCCCTCTGGATGAATATGCTACAGGAAAGGAAAGTAGACAAAGACGGAGAAAGGGACCACTCATACTCACGTATGCAGTTGATATGATAGTCGCTGTCTTCAGTGCTGAGCGCGGCGCCGCATTTAGTACACGCCTTCCAACTACCCTCACTCATTGTGCATTCCTCTGAAAACGCAAAAATAATACTTAAAATTCAGTTACTCTTCTGGCCCATAATTTTACATTTCAACATCAGGTTTTTTTATTCAAGCCACAACTCACTTAACAGATCGTAACCCAGTAGCTTGCGCCCCGATTGTACTAAATATTTTTAACTGCACGATGAACGAACATCAGCTGTTTTGGCAAATCCGTATCGCGGTGTCGTTTTGACAGTTAGTTTAAACGAAGCTGTAACGTAAACGAAGCGCAACTGAGCCTTTGAGCCAAAGCTGACAGAAAGCTACTTTTTCTCACACGCAAGTCAAATATGTTTGCTTCACCAATATTTGCTGTGTTCTTAGTTTAAAACTAAGGTGTTCGAAATTTTAATGAAAAGTGCATAAATCCGTTGTTTCGTGTTTGTTTACGAGTGAACTTTACCGCGAGATACCGAATTGCACATCAGCTGGAATTAAAATGGAGCGTGACTGGAGTGTAGACTGGATATGAAACGCGAACGAATTGGAGACATTACAAATTAGCGCAATCGGAGCCCTGAACTCACCCAGCAGCTTTAACTCACCCAGCAAGTGTTGGTGCAGCACCCTGGCCTCTAAGGCCACGCGGCAGCGCGGGCAGCGTGCTAACAGCACGCAGCGCCGCCAGTAGTGTGCCTCTAAGGCATCCGCGCGCACGCGCCGCCCGCACCACGTGCACGTTGTACTACAAGAAGGAAGTAGTAAAACCACGTGTACTTTGTTCTAATATAGAAGAAAAGAGGTGAGTGAACAAAGGCAATCGTAAAGAAACACTTGAAAATGGTTTTGAACTGGAACTCTTGAACAGTATCTATCACTTCAGAGAGAAGCAGATATAAAAACTTGAATTGGGTAAGTATTAAACATTTGAACTTAAACTCTTTAATAATTCATCGCAACTGCAATAACGTCGTTTCCCAGGTTCTTCATTTTGGCTACTAAAACTACCGGGATCTAACGTCGTTTCCCAGGTTCTTCATTTTGGCTACTAAAACTACCGGGATCACCGGGATGGCTTATAAGTATTGTATGTGATCCGGGGGAAAGATCTACTAACACAAAAACAAAACTTCAGTTTGAACTGAACTGAACCAACTTACTGTAGCTACACACCTCAGATCATAGAAAGAGAATAGATATGAAGTCGCGCGTAACTACAACGAGAACCAGTGTCCCCACATTTCCCCCACCACAGCTCCCACACACACATTCAACTGTGTAAAAACAAAGCGACTGAGAGTCTACGACAACATGTGCAACCGGCTTAAAAGTGCTGTGATTGGCCAGAAGGCGTGCCTTATGGCCAATCAATGGCCGCGTGACGTGACGCACACTTTGAAAAAAGCAATTAGAGAGAAGAAAGATAAAATGGAGTCGATAAGATATCGATACTTTAAATCCTGGGGGCAAGGCTCGAAATTGGTTTAAAAATGCTTGTATGAAAACCTTTTTATTATTATACGTTATTATTACGTTCTTTAACGATTTTTGCATAAAGGAGTCAGTTCCATTTTGTATGGACGAAAAACTCACAATCAATTATTGGGACTAAATGAAGTTACCTTATATTAATTTACCCCAACCAAAGCTCAATGTCGTTATCGATGGAGTATAGAAGTTATAGACTGACAAAGTTTGTATGAAAAGTCATGGGTTAAGTAGGTACTTGCGATTTTTACCAGTATTTACAATATTGGTAATATATTATTATTTACTTTAATAATAATAACAGGATCACTGTAATTATTATTAACTACTATCGCGCATTAACTTTTTAATTATGGCGAAATTCGTACCGCCTATGTTTATCAAAAATAATGCCTATATTAGGCTTTCAACTAGCTCTTATAGTAATTACATAGTTGACAGTTACTAATCCCTTCTACTATTGTTATTGTTTTTGTAAAAACTTAAAAATCGCAAGCAACTCATGATTTTTTCATTCAAAATTAGAAAATAGAAAATAATAATTTACTTCTATTTATCGATAATAGGAAACCGTATTAGAACACGAGCCCTGCACTATGTTACGACCGGCACATGCGGCCGTACTGTGTATTTTCACGCGTCAGTGGATATCGGAAGAAATAAAATACATTGCGCAGTAGTTACGCATGACATAAAGTGGTTGCTAACTAAATCGTCAATGTACAACGTGTTTGAATTTTTATCACCACTAATTTCGATATCGCAGTAAATGTCACGGCACTGAATTCGTTCGTAAAAATGTTTAGTTTTTTTTATTTATAAGCAAAATACCAATGGATTTGCAATACTTACATGTGGTAAATGACTTCATTGTTCCTGTAGTTCTTCGTTTCACTTATGTTATTGCACGTTACGACGCATTATCCAACAATATCGAAGAACATTTCCTCAGTACGACTGAATCGCGACTAACCTGGCGTCGCGGGCGATGTTCGTTTCTGGGCATATCGCGGAGACACGCGCCACGCCCCCGTTTCACATCTATTCCCTTCTATGATCTGAGCTACACACACTACAACATACATAATAGTTAAGGCCAAGTTTCGTCCAAAGAAGTGCCTATCTGTTGAAGAGAGCGTTTGTTCGTTTCACCCAAATGACGTCCACTGGCACAAAGGCATCCCTCAACTAATTCATTTACTCACTGGCAAATCGGTTCTGGGGTATTGTCGCTGGGCACATCCACCGGGCCTCCGTCGTAGCCTTCGTACTGATGATCGCTGCTCACCATTTGCTGTCGCCTACCTGTAGTATGAGAAACCAAAGCTGGAATCATCGAATCGAATTCAGAAGACAGTCAAAGACACCAAGACCTGTGTTTGCTTTGGTTCATGGGTTCCTGCAAACCAGTTTCTCTTTAAACTTAGGTTTGAATTGTACCAGAGGAGGACACTGGGACACTTTATTTCATTTAGAGAGGAACCAGAAACTACATCAAACAACGTCATGATGCAGCCCTCGAGTCTTCATTTAGCCAGTTAGAATGACACGAAATTAATAAAAAACTTTGAGCAATGGTTAATTAAGAAAGAAAGTCATCAGAGACGGTAGCTTTATTGTTATCTTTGATACCAAATAATTATTTTTTCTTTCTTTCTTTCTTTCAAAGAACATGATCACGACAAAATTCACAAACATTAGTATGAGGTCTCACAGTGCGCGTGAACGCACAGACTCACCCTATGAACCAATCATAGATCTATTCAACGTTGTGCGTTCTATTTGCTGCTTCACTTAAACAAGCATCGTTTATAGGTATACGGGCGTAAGTTAAACCGGTTGGCTCTCCCAAGGACAAATACGAAACTCTAGCTAGAAGGAAAATTTAAATTTAAAATCTTACCAGGACTATAATACCCGCTCTCATCCATCTGGCTGTGGTCATCCAGGTGTAGATTCCGTAACCCAGCCACCAGCTTCGGGGATTCCAGAACGCTTTCCCTGAAGTACTCTGCTTTGACCTTGGGCGAGTCCAGACTCCGACAGTCAGAGTCGCAACGCAGATCGTTTCTGGACATCTGGGGAGAGTCCATTGGGAGAGAATCCATGCTGCGGACGTCGTTTTTGGAGGTTTTTGGGGACCCTGCAAGTTTAAGGCTGGTTAATCAGGAAGACGGATGCTGGTTCCGAAGGGTATCGGAACAATAGTGTCATGTAAGACGCTTTAAAGTGGCATCAAATCAAAAGTACCACTTTTACCGCGTCAAAAAATTGCTTGTCTAAAGAAGGACTTGTTTACTAAGGGCATCGTTGTACGAATGATAGCATATCAAGTAAAATACGGTACTCTTGTAGCGGAGTTTTGGGTGACACTGTACCTATATAGGTTTGTTATCGACACGACATGAAGAAGTAAAATACGGTGGCACGTGATTATAAGTAATGATTTTGAACATTGAGTCTGATTTTCGGTCAACTATATTCAATTACTTAACTTGTGGTTTGATTAGCGGTCATAGTGTTTTATCCTATCGACAATGTGTCAAATAAGTAGTTTATGGTGCATCGCTCCAGAAAACTTCTTCTTTCCCTTAAAAGAAAATCCTATCTGTACCGTTTCTGTGTAAACTTACCTAACGTAGGAGAGTCCCTGTAATCTATGTGCAGTGGCTCGTAGACTGTGACGAGGCGTTCCTTCAGCTGTGGCTTGAAGGGCTCGTGGTCGTAGTGGATCATGGAGTGTACCTTGGACTCACCTAACGTAGGAGAGTCCCTGTAATCTATATGCAATGGCTCGTAGACCGTGACGGGGCGTTCCTTCAGCTGTGGCTTGAAGGGCTCGTGGTCGTAGTGGATCATGGAGTGTACCTTGGACTCACCTAACGTAGGAGAGTCCCTGTAATCTATGTGCAGTGGCTCGTAGACCGTGACGGGGCGTTCCTTCAGCTGCGGCTTGGAGGGCTCGTGGTCTTAGTGGATCATGGAGTGTACCTTGGACTCACCTAACGTAGGAGAGTCCCTGTAATCTATGTGCAGTGGCTCGTAGACCGTGACGGGGCGTTCCTTGAGCTGTAGCTTAGAGGACTCGTGGTCGTAGTGGATCATGGAGTGTACCTTGGACTCACCTAACGTAGGAGAGTCCCTGTAATCTATGTGCAGTGGCTCGTAGACCGTGACGGGGCGTTCCTTGAGCTGTGGCTTGGAGGGCTCGTGGTCGTAGTGGATCATGGAGTGCCGGTTCTCCGCGTTGCGGCTGGCGCGTCGGAGGACCACCTCGGAGGTTTGACCCTCTTGAAAGTGCACCTGGAATAGAAAATGATGAGTGTTGTAAATAGAGTGAGATTGGATTCTGAAACTGATATTTTCTTATTTAGCTTAGCAGTCACGGATGATGAGAATGGCTAACGTCCGTATTCACAAATGATGCTTGCTTATGTGAGGCAGCAAATCGAACGCACAGCGTTGAATAGAGCTCTGTGATTGGTTCGTGTGGGTGACTGCGTCAATTTAATGTATAATGCGTATTTGTTCGTGGTTTAGCCAGGAAATACCAGCCTCGAATTACTTACTAACGTGACCTTAAGCTTAACAGCCATTATCTGTCCGATCTAATCGTATCAAATACTAGCTATGACTGTCCAAAAAGTTTGAAACCAGGCTGCAGGGACCCCAGTTAGTTACAATAACAACCCTCATGATAGAAGCAGAAGCTACTGACCCTTACCTTCTCAGAAGCGCTGACTGTAGACCGCGGCGAGTGCTTCGGACTGACGGCGCTGTCCAGCCTTAGTTTGTTGTACCCAGGGTAGTTGGAGAAGTCTTTCGCAGTTCTTGAAGGGGTGTACCGCTTTGTAGGGGATTTCTTGAGGCTGCTTTTCGTTCTGGATGTTGTGTAGCTTCCGCTGAGGCTTGAAGGTGCTAGAGTTCCTCCTAGGAAAGGTATACCTAGGTACTTAATTTTTGTATATTTTTTAAATCTAGGTAATACCTAAAAGAATTGGACATATTACTTGACCCTTGGACGAATTATTCGTCTAAGACTTGACCATCACTGCCCCTGATAGTTGAAAAGATGCATCTAACATTTTTTTCGGATATAAGTTAAACTCAAGGACATCTAAGAATTAACCATTTAAATTATTAAAAACTTTTTTATCTCCGTTGTGACTTGGTGCTAAATGCGCCCTTTTGAACTATCGGGCATATAGCAGCATCCATGGACCTATTATAGGTCCATGGCAGCATCTAGGAAAAACTGTAAAAATCAGTATAAAATATACAAAGCCAAAGATTTTGATAGTAAAGATATACCAAACTAAGTGAAAGTCTTACCAGAAGACGCCATAGACTTCAAGCTGTAAGAAGAAGTGGCGCCGACTGAAGAAGACATCCCGAAAGACGCGGTCATACCGCTGGTGGTGCCACTGCGGGTGGACTGAGTGACGCTGGCGGTTTCCAGAGATGAATCCGCTATCGACTGGTCTCCGTTCAACAGCTGTTCTTCTGTCGGAGCCTGGTTGAGCATTTTCTGCAAAGCGGAGAATTACTGAGGAAAATGAGAAGTCGTAGTCAGGGTTTAAAAAGCTGGAAAGGTCTCAGTAAAGTGCCACAGCGTCACTGAAACGTACGGGCAAGCGAGACGATAATAATATCATGATCTTGTGTATTAAAACTTGTTTATAAAAAGTTTTATGCTTTTAACTGTTTATCCATTCGAGTTCCTAAATATTATTTAGAAAGAGTCTTAGCAAAAAGGGAAAACATAATACACAAGTAGTTAGTAGATATTGTCGACAGCTTCGTTAATGAATAGTTCGTTAATTAATTATCTCGCAACAAAATTGGCAATAGAATGCTTGAAATATTTTCATATGGACCATAGTCTTCAATTCAAGGGAACTACCCTTTAGTGCATCATCGCAAAGACAAGATATTTGTACACATAACAGTGACCAGTATAAAAATAAATTTATTTATTTATTTATTCATGAACTAGCGGCCGCCCGCGACTTCGTACGCGTGAATCTCGTTCCCCCCCCCCCCTTCATCTATCTTACGCGGTTCAGATTTTTTCATACAAATATTTTTTTCCGCTAACTCCCGTTCCCGTGGGAATTTTGCAATATCCTGTTGTAACTAAGCTTTAAGTTTACTAAGGTACCTGCATGCCAAATTTCAAGAGTCTATCTTACGCGGCTTAGATTTTTTCATACAAATGTTTTTTTCCCACTAACTCCCGTTCCCGTGGGAATTTTCTAATATCCTGTCGTAACTAACCTTAAAGTTTACTAAGGTACCACCATGCCAAATTTCAAGCGTCTAGCTTAAGCGGTTTAGATTTTTCATACAAAAGGATTTTCCCGCTAATTCNAGGGAGGGTTCAAGTTATACCTAGCTTCTGGCCTAGGAGGGGGGAGGGTTCAAGTCATACACAGCTTCTGGCCTAGGAGGGGGGAGGGGACAAGTCATACCTAGCTTCTGGCCTAGGGGGTTATGTATGTTTATATCCGTTGTCTAGTACCCATAGTACAAGCTTTGCTTAGTTTGGGACTAGAAGCGCAGTGTAAAATGTCCAAGGATATTTATTTATATTATTATCTATCTACCCACCTTTGTCCACGGCGGCGGCGAGCGACTCGACGTCTCCGGGCGCAGCAGGGCGGCACGTAACGCAAACGTATCGCCCGCCGTCACCGCTCGCTACCAAGCACTGTGCGTGCGCGCATACGCTGCCGCATAGCAGGCACAGCGACGTGGGTGCTTGTGGGCGCTAAGCCAGGACGCGGGCAGAAGCTAACTAGTGTTCTTTTGACGTATCTTTCATTGACCTAAATGACTTGACGTTTAGACAAAAGTGAATTTTAACTTCGAAATCGAGTGTCGTAACTACGTACGTACACAAATTGCCGAAACGAAGCGATTTTGAAATTGCAAATGTCACTTTTAACAACTTGTCTAGGGGTAATCAGCTCACCTCCTAGACAAGTTACAAAAAGTGAAAGTTTTAAATTCGAAATCGCTTCGCGGAACGAATACACTCTGCATAAAAATCGTCTAAGCGAAGCGATTTCGAAATTAAAACTGTCACTTTTTGTAACTTGTCTAGGAGGTGAGCTGAATACCTGAATACTAGCTTCACGTTTTGCCACTCATCTAGAGGGACTGACAATGACATTTGAAGCTCCTTAGAAATAGTTTTCACACTGGAGCAGTAGAATGAATCCGTTTCATTTGGTCCATACCTAAAGCAACACCCTGTATCTTCCGTTTGATCCACTCTAGCGCCACCCTGTATCTACCCACCTTTATCCACGGCGGCGGCGAGCGACTCGACGTCTCCAGGTGCAGCAGGGCGGCACGTAACGCAAACGTATCGCCCGCCGTCACCGCTCGCTACCAAGCACTGTGCGTGCGCGCAAACGCTGCCGCATAGCAGGCAGAGTTTGATGTCCCATGGCCTGCAAAAAACAATTATTTTCAACAAAGAGTGAAGCGACGATAGCCGAACGGTGAAGGGGTCGGACTGGCCGACTCGTGATCCGAGGAACGCGGGTTCGATCCGTTCAACTTCCACGTGGGGTTAGCGGGATTATCTATACAGGGTGTTAGGTAAATGGGTATATGAGCCGACACTAGCCTATGTTAACATGGGCATATAAATGGTATGGTGAAGTCAGAAATTTGATATCATCATTTTATTTTTTTTAATTTTCATACAAAATAAATTTTATAAAATCCGATTTGTATGAAAATTAAAATAATTAAAATGAGGATATCNAAATTTGATATCATCATTTTATTTTTTTTAATTTTCATACAAAATAAATTTTATAAAATCCGATTTGTATGAAAATTAAAATAATTAAAATGAGGATATCAATTTTCTGACTTCACCATACCATTTATATGCCCATGTTAACATGGGCTAGTGTCGGCTCATATACCCATTTACCTAACACCCTGTATAAAAGAAAGTCGTGTTAGTTACTCCACTTATAACTCAAGAACGGCTGAACCGATTTAGCTGAAAATTGTCAGAGAGGTAGTTTAGAGCCAGGAGAAGGACATAGGATACTTTTTATCCCGTTCGAAATAAAAAAAAAGTCTGCTTATTTTTTGCCATTAAGGCGGAACAAAGTTCGCCGGGTCAGCTAGTTAGTAATATATTTATGTACTAGCAGCCGCCCGCGACTTCGTACGCGTGGACCCCGTTTTTTCGTATAATCCTTTCGTAGCGGATGCCTACGTCATAACATTTACCTGCATGCCTTTCAGCCCGATCCGTCCAGTGGTTTGGGCTGTACGTTGATAGATCACTATGTCAGTCAGTCAGTTAGTAAGTCAGTCACCTTTGACTTAGATTCACAAAAAAATATTATTTTAAAAAACGCTTTAAGACCCGGTTTTCACCAAAGTGGAGCGGAGCAGAGATGTGTTTTTAATAAACAATCAGATTTAATTATTTCCACATCTCTCCGCCCCGCTTTGATGGAAGTGGTTTGAGCGGAGAAGAGATGTGCCGGGGCCAAACAAGACTGCGTAAAAAAGTGACATTAAATATATGATGGACTAGCTTTTGCCCGCGGCTTCACCCGCGTGAAATTTAGTCTGTCACAGATCGTCATATAAATTATAGCCTGTATGTTATTCTGGGTTATAAACAATAATACTGTAAAGTTTCATCAAAATCCGTTCAGTAGTTTTGGCGTGAAAGAGTAACAAACATCCAGACATCTAAACTTTCGCATTTATAATATTAGTAAGATTGTACAGCGCCCCTAGCGGAAACTTTCAAGAACTAAAATTTTCATAATATTTTTTAACGCGGTCGATAACGAATGCGTTTGACGTAAAACACCCTCCCGCGCCGCTCCCATACCTCAGGCACTGATTGAATTAAGCGTTAGTCAAAGTCAAAGTCAAAATTTCTTTATTTGTTTAGACTAATAAATAGTTCTTACAAATCGTCATTCTGCTCTTAAGGAGCCTCTACATGTCTCATAATCTTTTTACCCCACCAGCGCTTCGAGACCAACATTTGGCAAGTGCTGAGAAGAAGCGCCGCAACAAACTCAGTCACCACTGTCTGCCGGTTAATATAAATAAATAGAAAAAGCAGCTAGACCTACAATTGAAAAAAAAAAGCACAATCTCACCCGTTATCGGAGTCGTGGTCCCTGCCTAGCGGACAGAGGCATTCTGGCAAGCTGCAGGTCAGTTCCCGCTCGTATATTTCAGCAAACGCATTTTGTTCTAACTCCCACGCTGCATCTCTGCAAACATCATCATAGTCAATTCAAATCAAATATTTTTATTGTAGCTAAGTACACACGGCCACACTGTTAACTATCCATTTCCGTTTTGGCTCTCGCTCTAATCAAATGGTGATTCTTTGCGATAGAACGAGATGACATGACTGGCAATGGGCAGTTAACACTGTTGCCGATGGTACATACAGGTCATTCAATAAAATGTTGTTCAGCTACATCATAGCATATTGGCGTGCAACAGAATAATTTTTTCATGATTCAAGAAGTGAACAGGTCATTCACGCCCGTATTCACAAAATCAAAAATATTTATTCAGTTTAGACCACAAGTGGCACTTATGAACGTCAAAATATAGTAAATAATAATAAAAAAAGAAAAAGGTAGACCTTACAAACGATGCTTGCTTAAATGGAACAGCAAATCGAACGCACAGCGTTGAATAGAGCTCTGTGATTGGTTCGTGTGTCATCCTGTGCGGCGACGCGCACTGTGAGACCTCATAGTAATGTTTGTGAATGCGGGCGTTGGCTGGAAAGTCGAGCACCGTTTCGTTTGTATACCTCAATGATCGGTACTGTGCCGATGCGATAGGGCTGACTGCTACAAGCTACTGTGTTGCCATCTAGCGCACCACACTCGTATTTTTTTTCTTTCCATTGCGAATAATTCTTAAAATGGGTGAGGAATACGCACGCGTACACACGGCCACACTGTTAACTATCCATTTCCGTTTTGCTCTCGCTCTCATCAAATGGTGATTCTTTACGATAGAACGAGACGACATGACAGGCAATGGATAGTTAACACTGTTGCCGATGGTACGTGGATTAAATATCCCAGGAGACTAAGCCGTGCGTGTTTTGTTTTCGATGCCTACTCAGGGATATGAACAGGCCTGCTTGGGCTAGTAAATATTAACTTTTTATAGAGGTTATAAAATAGGGTATTTGACACCACCAATCAATTGACGTACTTTTTAAAACTGTCAAAACGAGACTCTCCCATAGATTTTGTATGGCAATACTAGCATGTGACGTCACAATTTTGTCAACTCAATGAAACTACTTTTATCAATTACAATGCAACCAAAAATCTTAATTTACAGGTAATTAAAGACCAGAAAGAAGTGTCTTTTTAAAAAGGTTGTGCTTTAGAATTATTGGGGAATGGTGTCAAATACCCAATTGATATTAACTAATTTATCTTTATTTTTAGATATGACTTACCTGTCAGGCACATAGTATCCCTGACTAATGACGGCTTGGTAGAAGTTTTCCTTATCGTTGCAGAGAGGACACTTGAGGTAGTGCATGCCCGCACTTAGCGCCATTCTCTGCGAAACAAATCAAAAATGAATATTAAAAAACTTTTAAAAAAATAATATTCTATTAACCGCTTGAGTCCCAGACGGCATTCATTAATGTCATAACAATTGATTAACTATTGTGTCTAGATTCGCGGGCCTTGAAGGATTAAGACGTTCCAAGCCAAGTAAGTTAGTGAATGAGGTGAGTGAATAAGTGAGTGAGTGAGTGAACAAGTTAGTGAGCGAGTGAGTGAGCCAAGTAAGTTAGTGAATGAGGTGAGAGAGTGAGTAACGGAGTGAGTGAGTGAGCCAAATAAGTTAGTGAGTGAACCAAGTAAGGTAACGAACGAGTGAGTGAGCCAAGTAAATTATGAGTAACGAGTGAGTTCCAGTGACAAGACCTATAGAACCGTTGTCTGCGGTTGAAGGTCGTTAGCCCTTAGCGACTGCTGAACCGATGTGTGACCGAATAGTGAGAGCCATGTAAGTTAGTGAGTGAACCAAGTAAGTTAGCGAACGAGTGAGTGAGCCAAGTAAGTTAATGTGCGAGTGAGCCAAGAAAGTTAGTGAATGAGGTGAGTGAGTGAGTAAGGGCGTGAATGAAGTAAGTTAGTGAGCAAGTGAGTGAGCCAAGTAATTTAGTGAGCGAGTGAGTGAGCCAAGTAAGTTAGTGAGCAAGTGAGTGAGCCAAGTAATTTAGTGAGCGAGTGAGTGAGCCAAGTAAGTTAGTGAGCGAGTGAGCCAAGAAAGTTAGCGAATGAGGTGAGTGAGTGAGTAAGGGCGTGAATGAAGTAAGTTAGAGAGCAAGTGAGTGAGCCAAGTAAGTTAGTGAGCGAGTGAGCCAAGAAAGTTAGTGAATGAGGTGAGTGAGTGAGTAAGGGCGTGAATGAAGTAAGTTAGTGAGCAAGTGAGTGAGCCAAGTAATTAAGTGAGCGAGTGAGTGAGCCAAGTAATTTAGTGAGCGAGTGAGCCAAGAAACTTAGTGAATGAGATGAGTGAGTAAGGGAGTGAATGAGTGAACCAAGTGAGTGAGTGAGCGACCGAGTGCGGCACTGACCTGCAGACAGGATCTGTGGAACCACTTGTCCCTCGCACAGCACGGCGGCCAGAAGGTCTGGTTGGTGGGGTAGCACTGCACTTCTTCGTAGCATATCACGCACAGGGAGACGTGGGTGAGTGAGTGAATGAGTGAGTGAGTGAGTAACTTAGCAAGTGAGTGAGAAAAGATAGTTAGTGAGCGAGTGAGCCAAGAAAGTTAGTGAATGAGGTGAGTGAGTGAGTGACTGAATGNTATTTTGCAAGGAAGATTATTTACACTTGGATTGTGATTAAGACTATAATTTTCCATTACAAAATGGAAAATTATAGTCTTAATCACATTAAACATAGGTACTGTGTGTGTTCAGTGACAATAACAAGGACTAATCAACTAAAAAGCATGAAAAAAAATAATTTTAACAAAAAAATTAAAACCGACACCAACAATCACTTACAAGTAGAAAATAAGTACGTCGTTATTTATTTATTAGGACAATATACCATGATTAATATTTTTGGAGTCGGTGCTGGTAAATTTAAAACCATTTCTTGAGCTTGGCACTAAGATATGACCGACTGACAGCATATTTTCTAATTTTGGTGCTTTAATATAAATTTTGGTGTTCACTTAATTTTGGTGTAAGGAAAATCTAAAAAACTACTGGACAAAATGTNACTCTGGTCCACCCCCAACCAGTCGGGTAAAGGGAAGACTCGAGTCGGTTGCTTGCACCTGATCCTATACGCGAATCCCTTGATATACTGCCAGTAGCCAAGGCTGATACAAAGCTGCTGCTGCTGTCTGGGTTATCTTATGTAGGGCCTAAGCTAAGCTAGGTCTAAGCGTAGTCTACAGCGACCTATTAGGATCTTTATGCTCCGTTTTTTTATTCCCTATCATCCAAAAAAATCCTATCCATTAGGTGAATTAAGCGTCTGCCTTCTAAGTCTTCTGATGCCGGATATGCTGACCCAAGCAGACCCATCCTTACAGTATTGATTCATGGACCCCACATGTATTCCACATGCTCGAGAGCTGTCTTCTGTTGTTAGGCCTATTTTGTGGGACATGTGGTTCGTTCCATAATGCCCAGTTTTATTTCCGCTTAATGAGTTTTCTCCATGACCTTGTGTTTCCCTTTAGGAATGATTTGGAGAGGTTTATCTTATATCGTTGGAGCTTTTCCATTTAGCACTGTGCTTCTTGGATATGGCCATATTATGGCCATGAGGTATGCCGTTAGATAAAGGTAAGTATCGCCTCTGACCCTAGTTTCGCTAGACTGTCGGCTCTCCCATTGCATTTGATCCGTGTATGTCCAGGCATCCCACATCAGGGACACTTTCATGCCTTCCGAGTTTGTTCATCTATCTAGAATAATTCTAGACTCAACCTTCACTGAGGCGATGGCTTTTTGTTTGAGTGCTGCCTGGCTGTGGATCAGGATGTAAATATTGCGTTTTTTACACCCCTGTTCTTTAGTGCACACATATCATAGCGTAGAATTAAGCTTGAAACACTGTAGCAAACCTCCTTAAGCGTTCACTATGTTCGAAGTGTTTACAGTAGACGCCCGTTCCCGTTCCCAAGGCCATCTTTACAGTGGCGGCGTAAGTCCTAAGGCACCCTCTGGTAACCCCCACGATTTTGGGGTTACCTACCGATTCCAAGATTGAATGACAATGACATAGACCGCAGACTTGCTATGATCTTGCGGCGCAGATGCGCCAGTGAGTACTAATCTGTGCGACATGTGTCACCCTCTGATGCTTGGCACCCGGGGCGTTCTTTGTCTTCGTGACTTTGAGCTATCAGTAAACCAGATTAGGCAGTTCTGTTGGGATTTTGGTCCTCTTTTTAGTCATCCCTTGTTCAAGATCTATCCACTTACTTATTAGATCAATCCAAGGGGTTCGCGTATAGAATTAGTTGCAAGCAACCGACTCAGTCTTCCCTTTACCCGACTGGTTGGGGGTGGACCAGAGCCGATAGCAAGATGGAGCCTACATGGACCGGTTACCCCGTAGCTGCCGAAGCTTGCCTGGAAATGGTAAGATGTAAGTGTAAGAAGTAGTGCAGAAGCTGGTGCTGTCTGAAAAAAACAACTAAAACGGTCACAGCCGTAACCTTTGTGCTAAAATATCTCCCGTACTATATGATTGTGAAACCTCATTTTCCTCACACTTACCTTTCCGTTAAATCACTGGTACAATTGTATGTAGAAATAAAAGTGTTAATTAAAATAATAATAATCATTAAGACGTTTAGACAAATTAAAGTTCTTTATATAGTGCTTTCTTCTTATGATATTTTCAATATTAAAATGTATTTAAGCTATTTTCAACCTTATGTCTCACACATAGAGTTCAAAATCAATTGACGAAAAAATACAAATTATGGTAGATTGATGTGCCAGCAACTCTAAATAAATTCTAAAATAATAATCCTTGCTTGCTTATGAACCAAATAGTATGAATTCATGGATAAAATAAATATTTTTTTCCGATGCGCAATAAAATTCGCCCGCTGTGTCCTGAAGAAAAAATTTTTTTCACCTACTTTTTGCGAAAAAAGTACCATACAATGTTATATTTTTATAATCCTGATAAATGTAGCTTTCAGGTCATATTTTTTTTATTAGATTATCTCCAGTGGTTTAAAAGTAAACGACGTTTATTTAAAAAAATACTTTTTGGTTTTTGTGAATTTTACTCAATATTTCAATTTTTTTGTATGAAAAGGCAAAAAGGTTGTTCTAGAAATGAATTCGCCATCCTTTAATTATCCGAAAATGATACCACACTTGCCCTAGTACCCATAGTTTTGAAGATATGGGCCTTAAAGTGAAGCGCGGCGGAAGGAAACTTGCCCCCCCTCCCCCTGCTACCACAGGGGGGGCTCCCGATGTCTACCGACGGAAATCCACTCAGGAGCACCCAAAGAACCACTGTTGCAAAAATGAGCCTTCTATACCAAAGTGGAGGGGTTCTTGCACTAAATTCCCTACTAATTACGGTAGTACCAATTACACTATTCAAACAAGACGTAACAAAGCTCAGAATAACATTTAGGTAATTAAAAACAATTTAACTTAACTTAATTTAGGAAAATATCGCGAAGTAACGTACCTGCATGTCAATTCTATCGAACTGCTGGAACAGATGCCGGTAGATGAGGTTTCTACGTGTGACGGCGTCGTCAGGCGGGAGTTGCGCGCGCACCACGCGCGGGGAACGCGCGTATGCTGCTAGGAGCACGCGCTCCGCTGCCGCGCGCACTGCGCCTGCTGCGTGCTGTGCGCCTGCTGCGCCGCATTCGGCTAGGCGGCGGACTGTGAGGCCGCTGGAACACCAGAGGACTCATCAGACACAACATGACGTGCCGATGGAAGGTCTTCTAGGGGAGGCATTTCTAGGCCACTCGAATCACTACCTCTGAGGGTCTGAGCACTCGTAACACTACACGTGACGAGCTAATGGAAGACGCCCTATACATAAAAGTGTGCAGTGCTGTTCCCAATCGCATTCCTATAATGTTCTTATCAAATTAAAATAGAGGGAGAGCACCACGCGCGGGAAACGCGCGTATGCTGCTAGTAGCACGCGCTCCGCTGCTGCGCGCACTGCGCCTGCTGCGTGCTGCGCGCCTGCTGCGCCGCATTCTGCTAGGCGGCGGACTGTGAGGCCGCTGGAACCACCACACCACAGGGTTAGACAAAGCTCACGTCACACAACCACAATACGTCCCGAAGTAATGGAAAATGCACTGTCAACTGTCAGTCAGACTGCTGCACAGAAAATACACCTACAAGTGTGCATGTGCTATGCCAAAGAACATTCCCTAAATTGATACTATTCCTATCGCATTCATTATCAGATAAAAATAGAGGATGAAAGTGCGTCATCATAAAGGAGTTGCGCGCGCACCACGCGCGGGGAACGCGCGTACGCTGCTAGGAGCACGTGATCCGGCGGCATTCGGCTAGGCGGCGGAATGTGAGGCCACTGGAACACCAGGGTAAAGGGATTGATTCATCAGATACAACATGACGTGCCGATGAAAGATCTTCTAGGGGAGGCATTTCTAGGCCACTGGAATCACTACCTCTCAGGGTCTGAGCACTCGTAACAGTCGTAACACTACACGTGACGAACTAATGGAAGACGCCCTATACATAAAAGTGTGCAGTGCTGTTCCCAATCGCATTCCTATAAAGTTCTTATCGAATTAAAATAGAGAGAGCACCACGCGCGTGGAACGCGCGTATGCTGCTAGAAGCACGCGCTCCGCTGCTGCGCGCACTGCGCCTGCTGCGTGCTGCGCGCCTGCTGCGCCGCATTCTGCTAGGCGGCGGACGGTTAGGCCGCTGGAATGATTAAATAGCACCATTCTTGAGGGTATATCAATCCCCCAATCGGAAATAATCCGGTCACGTTTCCGTAATGTTGTTATGGAATTAGTCTCTGCATAACTACCTATGTATCTACATCAAAAAGAAAGCAAGTGTACGGAGCCAGTAACATAGCAGACGCACCGTAAGGCCACAACAGCAAATCCCAGGGTTGAAGGAATTCAGACAAAAGTGACACATGGCAAACCACTGGGTTAGAGCATGACGAGCTAATGAAAGGCAGTTGCCGGAAATATTCCTGATCCTGAAAATCTGAGAAAAGCAGAAATTCTCTGGACCTGAAGAATATTACCGAGAGCGGCACATACTCAATCATTTGTGCGTCATACTATGTAATATCACTGCGTATAATTTCAATAAAAATTTAAAATGATGATGACACACGCTATCAACAGAATACCAGCATCATAGCAGCCGCTTCCGCTGCAGAAAACATACCATCCCCAGTAACTACAAGTGAAATGTCGAATCTGTATCTTATTTTCGTCACAGTACTCAAAGGGGGTATAGCTCAGTGGCAGAGCAACCGACTGCAGATCGGTAGGTCCCCGGTTCAAATCCGGGTGTCCCCTAAAATTTGTTTTTCTTTCCCATTTTTCTTCCAGGATTTGGGAACATTTGTATTCTCTTTTTTAACCAGAACTGACCAAATCAGGATATACTATGGAGGTTTTTATCTTTTGTACTTCGTTTCTGTGCAAAATTCAAAATAAATAAAAATTACGAGGAACGGGACTAAGTATTCCCACCTCTCGTTCCCACCGCTGCAACTTCTATGTAGCCAGGATCCACAGCTTGACCGCCAATAACCCAACCAGTGAAGGTCAAGTTTGTCCCGGGGAAAAGTTAAACTATCATTAAACCCGTAACGAGATTATTATTCATTTTTATACTCTGGCATATGTATGAAATGAATCCTGCGCTGCCTGCATCCAGGTTCTTGCCGTGACCTTAACCAGGTCGTCGGTCCACCTAGTAGGACGCCTGCTCATGTTACGTCTTCCAGCCCGTGGTCGCCACTCGAGAACTTTTCTGCCCCAACGGCCATCGTCTGTACGAGCTATGTGCCCCGCCCACGCCACTTGATTGCCGTTCATTGTGGAAAACCTTGGGGGAGGCCTTTGTCCAGCAGCGGATGTCAATTGGCTGAAACGAACAAACGAACGAACCTAGTTGAATAAGTGCTATTTCTGTACCTGTTCTTGTCAGTGGATATCCCGTGGCTGAGCAGCAGTTGTTCCAGCATTTGTAGCCGGGAGAGCGCCAGGCGAGGGTGCATGGACGCGGCCACCGGACGGACCAGTTGTTGCGGGATGATGTGGAGGCTCCTGCAAGAGTACTAGTGTAAGCATAGGATAATACTATCTTCCAAATGCGTGGTAAACTTTTAAGTTTCTTTTTTATACAAAAATAAGTCTGATGGTATTCTCGTTCGCAAAGGAGAGTTCTTGAAGATATGGAACAAAGATTGTTAGAAATTCAAGTTAAAATTGGGTATGATGCAGTCTAAAATCAATATGATAGGGATAAGCGGTGTCATGTTGTTGGTTGGTAGAGCCGTAGAGATCATTCCTAGTAGTGGTGCCATTTTAAGAACTCCTGACATCTTCATATTTCAATTTTTTGAGTTTAAGGCGGTTATCACACTGCGCCGCGCTCCGCCGCAGAGCGCGGGGCCACAGATCTAATCATTGTATGCAAGTACCTCAGTTTGTATAGAAAACACGCGCGGCACTTCACACTGACAACGCGTCCGCGCGCGTGATTTTTTATATGAAAATAACGCGCTCGGCGCGGCGGAGCGCGGCGCAGTGTGATAATAACCGCCTTACGTTCAGAAGATGCATCACAGGGTCATGTTATCTGCTATATTTATTTTTACTACGCTAATAAAAGGGTGAATTTCAACAAGTGCATATTTTTGCCTAATTTTGGTGGAAATTGTTATTTGTGTATTTTTATTCTTTAATTATAGATCAAATTTATTGGAAACTTATACTGTTTCTAAAATGATTAAGACATTACATTTTGTCCAGTAGTTTTTTAGATTTTCCTTACACCAAAATTAAGTGAACACCAAAATTTATATTAAAGCACCAAAATTAGAAAATATGCTGTCAGTCGGTCATATCTTAGTGCCAAGCTCAAGAAATGGTTTTAAATTTACCAGCACCGACTCCAAAAATATTAATCATGGTATATTGTCCTAATAAATAAATAACGACGTACTTATTTTCTACTTGTAAGTGATTGTTGGTGTCGGTTTTAATTTTTTTGTTAAAATTATTTTTTTTCATGCTTTTTAGTTGATTAGTCCTTGTTATTGTCACTGAACACACACAGTACCTATGTTTAATGTGATTAAGACTATAATTTTCCATTTTGTAATGGAAAATTATAGTCTTAATCACAATCCAAGTGTAAATAATCTTCCTTGCAAAATACAGGCTCCCTACTTTAAATATCGGCAACTAAAAAGTATCAATGTATCATGTGTCAATGTATGTATCAACAAATGAGTATTGAGTATCATCTAACTCCTAACTTATGTTGTTTGACCTTTCATCATCAGCTCATCTTAAATACCTGAAATAATACAACTGTATGTACATACCTACCTAAAATATTTAAAGAATTATCCTCCAACTCCTAAGCGTTAAGGAGTTTTACCTTCCATCATCACCTCATCAACATTAGATGATGACTACTTGAATAACTTTAGAAAACGTATTGCATTCCTACAAAATTTGAGGTTTACTCTCGATTTCCCTAGGATCCCATCATCAGATCCTGACTTGGTGACAATGGGACCACCACATAAGTGTACCCTATAGAACAAAAAAAGAATTTTGAAAATCGGTTCACAATTGACGGAGTTAAGTCGGTTAAAAATGCTTTGGTGCACCACCAAAAACACCAAAATTGACTCACCAAAATTAGATTCTCGTTGAAAAAGCTAAATTATATGAAAGCAGCAGGGCAGCCGCACGGGCCGTTTTGTTGGGAGACGTCTTGGTGCTCCCATTGGATGGTGACATATACCTACCTGAGTCCTGCCCAAAAAGTTTAATTAACAAAAGTACACCTCACCTGTCAGGAACGAAGTCTTGGAACAGCACCCTGACCACCTCATTGGCCTGACTGTACACAGAGAAGACCTTATCCCTCAAGGTCCTCTGAAGCAGCAGGGCAGCTGCTCGGGCCGTCTTGTTGGGAGACGTCTTGGTGCTTCCATTGGATGGTGACGTCAGTTCCGCCCGAAGGCGCGCTAGGCCTTCTTCTTTGTCTAGGTAGTTCTTGGAGTAGAACTTCTCTACCTGGGAAGGGAAATGCGCCATTAGTAGTTAATCATCATCAATAGATAGAGATAGAAGATAGAACACACAAGCAGGCCTGGCTCACTCCGCGCGGTACATCCGATAATTACCTACAGCGAAGCGCCCCGCCGCGCCGGCGGGTATTATATCAGACGAGTGTCACGCGCGCGCCCGTCAGGACGCTGGCGTGCGTTGTAGTACCTAATTCTATGATCGAAGTATTATTTAAAAATGGACATAAAGAGAAAGAAATATTGTGCGGCGTTCGGGTGTTTAAATTCGAAAAGAAATCTACCGGATTTATCTTTTTTTTCGCTTCCCAAAGATGCTGAAAGGTATGTTGGCCATGTAGGTAATCAATAATTCTTAGGATAGTATAGGAAGCTAACCTACCATGACTACTGCTTAGAATGCGTTCGTTCGTTTCAGCCAAATGACGTCCACTGCTGGACAAAGGCCTCTCCCAAGGTTTTCCATAATGAATGCGTACTTACATACATACGTGTCATGAGGTACGTACCTCATGACATATAAGTAGATTAATTATTTTTTTCATTAGACAGCAACCCTAACAGCGTAAGAAGAGTTCAGAGACACGCGATAGAAAGAGACAAAACTTGTAGGTGAATAAAATTGTAGGTACGTAGTGCTGTGCGAGCTGAATTCCACTGTATCGCGTCGCAGGTCGCAGCAAGTCTCGCATTTATTTAAATCGTCTTGCGGAGTAATCCTTCTGTACCTGTACTATTACTTATTCTGTGACACAAGACAAAAAAAGAAAGACGGATCAAGCTTGGCCTGTAGGTGGTTAACAAAGTGGAAAGCCTGGGTATACAGGGTGTTAGGTAAATGGGTATATGAGCCGACACTAGCCCATGTTAACATGGGCATATAAATAGTCAGAAATTTGATATCGTCATTTTTTTTTTTTATTTTCATACAAAATAAATTTTATAACATCCGATTTATATGAAAATTAAAATAATAAAAATGATGGTATTAATTTACTGACTTCACCATACCATTTATATGCCCATGTTAACATGGGCTAGTGTCGGCTCATATACCCATTTACCTAACACCCTGTATAGAAAGGCAACGGTCCAAAATAACAATGAGGAACTACTTAGTTTGTGGAACGGTGGCAGATTCGGGATATGTTGTTTAGATGTTGCTTTAAATTTTACGTGATGGTATTTTTAAAGGTTAGCAATGGTAGAGACGGCAGCAGATCTATCGGACTAAAATGTTTGTTGAAAAATAGCAACTATCACCACTGCTTAGATGCCACATTGTTTCCCTTGATGTACCGTGGTCTCTACTTTCAGGTCGACCTTATGGCTTACCAGAGGGTATCCAAAGATGAGTATCGGCAAAGCAGCTTGCTTCCTCTCCCTCTCATTCAGTTTATGGGGCTGCAGCTGTCTAGGGTGTGACGCGGCGCTGCCCCCACTGCATTCCTCCTCACGAGCCTCCCGGAGGTACTCATTGGTATGCGAGCTGGAGGACAGAAGGTGTGTTACTGGTGCGTGCGTTACGCCCGTATTCACAAACATTATTATGAGATCTCACAGTGAGACACGCGAATCAATCACAGAGCTCTATTCAACGCTGTGCGTTCGATTTGCTTCTTCGCTTAAGAAAAGCATCGTTTGTGAATACGGGCGTTAATCTTGCGCGTGTAGGATTTTTTAGACACGTCCACATAGCCAATAGCCGTTATGCAGAGATGTGCAGAGGCATATTATTGAAGAAAGGAAATTGCATAAAATTTTATTAATTACACTAACATTTTTCAGCCAAGATTTGCTGCACTTATTGGTAATCATGTCAGTGTATAATCAAATGCACAGGTTTGTCATTTGCGAGCTGTAAACGCAGCTGCTGCTGATGTTTTTGCAAGAGCATGGACCTCTACACCAGATGGTCCTCATCACAATAAATTAACAAAAATATTTAAGGCTAATAGCACATGCAAAAAGTAAAAGGCTAGTCATTAAGTAGAAAGCGCAAAACGGAGAATCAATAGAAAGGTAGATAAAGTAAATGATAAGTAAGTAGTATCGAATCATCGAACATTATTCAAAATTGACTAACGAACAGTTACCTACTCTGTATCTAATCCTGATTTGATTATAGATTCTAATCTATTATAATGTCACTAGACTTGGACATCACTGTAAACTAATTTTGAGATACAACTGTTCTCTAAAACTAGATTTTTGTAAACTAAAATACAAAATTTACTCGTTTTTACACCTAGCTTACGGTTCTATTCTCTAAAACAGTTCCTAATTCCTAAAATCACTAATTCTGTTCCCTAAACTATTAAGATAACATTAATTTCAAGAAAAAGTGGGTATTTAGCCAAACACAGCCAATGGAAAGAGCTTAAAATCTAGACACATCTAAAGCCCGGTCTGTGAGCACGTAGAATTTTGTCCAATGACCCCAAGCTACCCATCCTTATCGCTCGCGCGTAATTATTTTTCTATCGCGACTGTGTGACGGGCGCCCGCAGTGAGTGTGCGAGCGCGACAACAACATAATTACGCGCGAGCGATAAGGATGGATAGCTTGGGGTCATTAGACAAAATTCTACGTGCTCGCAGATCAGACTATAGCAACATTTAGAACAAATAAAGTTAGCCCATTCGTTTTTCCCATACCTTTGGTCAAAGCTCTGGTTCTTTGGAGAGCTGAGTGCAAGCAATTTGAAAAGTAAGTTAACTACTACAACCAATGATCAGGTGTTATAAATAATTTTCTTCAGGTTAAGCAATTTTTTAAGAAGGAGACCAGTGGCAAGCCGAAATTTTGGAATTTTAATAGATTTTCATCAGTAGGAATGATACGTTTCATGATAAGTTGCAGTAGCACGCACTGCCAAATGCTGATGGCATAAAGACCTTTTTTAAATGAGACCTCATGGATTTAATTCGAATTACTACCTTTAGAATACTTTGCCAAAAAAATTCACTTTTATTCAATATTTATCAAACTCAATATAAAATAACTATAGTTTACTTACTGCCTCAGAGCTGGTAGCAGCCTCTCTTCATAAGCTTCGAATGTAGACCTAGGTCCTGCACTTTTATTTCTACGTCTAACTAAAGTACCTGGAAACAGTAATAATGTTTAGTTACTTATTACAACTTGGTCGAGTTAACTGCGCACCTGTAAGCCGTGACGTCACATCGACGCTCGTATGGCGAACGCAGGGAGGTGTACGGGTAAGTGGGAGGGAGAGTTGCATTCCAGCCATTTTATCGATTTTACGCGATAGGCCCATACTTGTCGTCTAAAATCGTCGATAAGATTTTATCACGGCGCGCATCCTAGCCCGGCAGGGAAGTGCGCAGTTAGCTTGATCAGTGTGCTTACCATGAGTTTACGTTAGGTATGCTCGCTAGCAAAATCGAATAATGACAATAACGCCCGTATTCACAAACGATGCTTGCTTAGGTGAAGCAGAAAATCGAACGCACAGCGTCGAATAGAGCTCTGTGATTGGCTCTTGTGTCACCCTGTGTGTCCACGAGCACTGTGAGACCTTATAGTAATGTTTGTGAGTACGGGCGTAAATGTATGACATAATATTGTACAGCACCCCTAGCGGCTACCTTCAAGAAATAACATCTCCATAGATTTTTTTGTCGTACTCGCTTGCGAGCACACCTAACGTGAACTCATGGTGAGCACACTGGTTGTATACATTTGTGCACCATTCTTAAGGGAAAAAAGTTGGTATACCCACCATTGGCAGCATTTGGCGTAATACTCCTTCTGGGGCTATCAGTCTCTTTCCTCAGTTCTTCTTCTATCTTCCTGTGAACTTCTTCTTCTATCTTCTTCTGGGCTTTGTCAACTTTGTCTTCCTGCGGTGGTGGTGGTGGTGGGGTTGGTTCGCGAGATATCGGCCGGATGTCTTCTTGTAGAGTTTGGACGGGGGACTGGAATTTATGAAGGGCTTATCAACACGAATTTTTTGTTCGTCAAGTTAAAAACAAACTCAACAAAGAAAATCACTCTGAACTGCTGAAGTTACATGTAGAATTTGGCTTATGGCTCATTTAGGATCAACTACATGAGCTCTATGAAGATGTGGAATCGTAGATTTTTAGGCCTTTCATAGAGTATTCAGGCCTGAAATGGAGGACTTTAAACTGGAAACATTGATTATACACATGGCAATGTTAAAAAGCACGTCAAAATGAATTACCTCCTAAATATTGGACGAAAGCTTAATGAATGATGTTACACTGAAAAAAGACACGAGGTCCAAGACGAAAGTGAAGTCATAAAATATAACCTACTTACCTTTCATAATGTTCTCTACAAAGTACCTACTAAAACATGGTAAAAACACTTACACTAGGCATATTGGTGACTTCCTCCTCATCCCCATTCGCGTACTCCTGCTGTTCCGGCTCCTCCAGCGGTGGCACCGGCGAGGGGATGTCCAGGCTGAGCGAGCCAGCCACTACGGACGGCGACAGGTGGTGGGAGAAGTCGTACTCTTGCGGCATGGACGAGTCGTTGCGGGCATCCGGCTGGAAAAGATGAAGGTTTTGGTGTGAAGATATGTAGTTCTTTAACAGTCATCGTAAGCTTAGCTGTGGACCTTCCTTGACCGTAGCCAGCGCTAGTGATGTTTCGATTGCTATAGTTTTCTCCCTTAAAATTGAATCCTTAACTTATCCACTCTTTTAAACTTATCGTATTCTATCCTTATCAGGCGAGATAGCTGAATCTCGTCTCATATCACTCTCCCCTGCAAATGACTCCTTTTTATAAGCTTGAACTTACACACTAACTTCTTCAACTACGTCTTAGCTTGAGATTGTCTCTCCACATCACACTCCCTTCTAAATTAAGTCTCGCTACCGCTTCAAACTTACCCCCTCTTCCTCAAACAGCCTGCAAAGCTGCGCATCTTCCTTAACTCCAGCCAAAGCATCAGCAATCCTATCCCTCATGCTTCTCGCCAGCTCGAAGCCACCTTCCCTCATGACGCTCTGAAACGTATCCTGTCTTTGATCTTCAACTATCTACTCACCCCTTCTTCCTCAAACAGTCTACACAACTGCGGGTCTTCTTTAACACCAGCCAAAGCATCAGCGATTCTGTCTCTCATGCGTCTCGCCAGCTCGAAGTCGTCTCTGGCAGCCGCTGTGCGCTCGCGGAGCCGCCAGCGCCTGATACGCCAGCGGATTTCAGCTGGAATTTCAGCGTCTCCTACATCACCATCTCCTCTTGCTAGAGCTTCAAACTTACCCCCTCCTCCTCAAACAGCCTACATAACTGCGGGTCCTCTTTAACCCCAGCCAAAGCATCAGCGATCCTGTCCCTCATGCGTCTCGCCAGCTCGAAGTCGCCTTCCCACATGACGCTCTAAAACGTATCCTGTCTTTGATCTTCAACTACCTACTTACTCACCCCTTCTTCTTCAAACAGTCTACACAACTGCGGGTCTTCTTTAACACCAGCCAAAGCATCAGCGATGCTGTCTCTCATGCGTCTCGCCAGCTCGAAGTCATCTCCCCCAGTACTATCCTGAAAATTTCTTGCCAACTTACCCCCTCTTCCTCAAACAGCCTACAAAGCTGTGGGTCCTCTTTAACATCAAAAGCATCAGCGTCTCTCATGCGTCTCGCCAGCTCGAAGTCATCTCCCCCAGTACTATCCTGAAGATTTCTTGCCAACTTACCCCCTCTTCCTCAAACAGCCTGCACAACTATGGGTCCTCTTTAACCCCAGCCAAATCTCCCTCATGCGTCTCTCCAGCTCGAAGTCTTCTCCCCCCCAGTACTATCCTAAAGTTTTCTTGAGAACTTACCCCCTCTTCCTCAAACAGCCTACACAACTGCGGGTCTTCTTTAACCCCAGCCAAAGCATCAGCGATCCTATCCCTCATGCGTCTCGCCAGCTCGAAGTCATCCCGCGCCGCAGCCGTGCGCTTACGCAGCCTCCAGCGCCCGATGCGGATTCCGGCGGCTGCGAGCGCGGAGCCAGCGGACTTTAGCCGGCGGGCGTATTCGAACCGCTCCTCTGGAACGGGAAATTAATTCTTTAGGAAGATTCCAAGACACAGGATTCCATTCCTAGTTTGGGCACCAGATGTGGTTTGCAAAAAAAAAAAACCAAACCTCTTGATCTGCAACCCTATTACATGGTCAATGTAAAAGAGAAAAGTGATGAGATTTTAATAAGAGCTAATTTTGCAGTAGGATTTTATGAAGGTAATAACGTGCAGAAAAAGGTTGAGGGCACAAGAGCGCGCGGCAGGTCGCCAGACCAGGTCAAAACCGCACTCAATGGTCCACTCCACGAGTGCACAAGAAAGGCTGCAGTGCGGGAAGAATAGCGACGGATTGTGAGGCTTGCCACCGGACCTGGTGTGACGACCACGATTACTCAGGCAAGAGTGTAGTGACGAAGAAGAAAATTGACCTACAGTATTTTCAACGTGCGAAGATATTATATTGTGTTTTTGAATATTTTTCAACTTACCAGCAACAGCGTTCTTCTTCTTCTCATCCAAGGTCCTGACCAAGTCCGCTATCTCCGTGTCGACATACATCACGAAGGCCAAGTCGTCGTATGGAGAGTAACTTGGCTCGGCCTTAGCCGATGTTGGCGTGGACTTCTCCGCTTCTTCCACTTCTTCGCCGAGGACGTTCACTGCCATTAGTGCTACCTGGAAATTTAAAGAAATGCTAGCTATTTACTGACATGAATGCAGAATTATATTGATCCAACTGAAAACTGTGCTATGGGGAGCCAAAATTAGGGGAAACCTTTTAGCATCTTAAGTTCACCTTCCTTAAGCACGACCCTGTCTAATTTACCAGAGGTAAAAGGAGGTTTTACTCGCCTCACGTTTATCAGATTGATTTGAGATGATTTATTATTTAGGTACGCTCGTATTCTCAAACGATGCTTGCTTTAGTGAAGTAGAAAATCGAACGCACAGTTGAATAGAGCTCTGTGATTGGTTCGTGTGTGACCCTGTGCATCCACGCGCACTATGAGACCTCATAGTAATGTTTGTGAATACGGGCGTTAAAGTACCTATTTAGCTGATAAATTAATGACATACCTGATCATCGTCTGTTGCTGGTGGATGTGGGCCGGATAGTCTGAGTTTTACAAAACGCGCTACTGTGGGCTCGGGCAATGCTGCTGATCTGCAAACAAATATTGTAGGTAGTTATGTATTCTTCTTTTCTAGCAGAACACATAATATACTTAGGAGGAGTTTGAAGTTTCAAGATCGACTTACAGTGCAAAGCTGATGACAAGAAGGTAGACTACTTGAGTTCTCTGGTCCTGGCCTGAAAGATAGGTCGAGCCAGGTGACGCGGCCAACCCTGGTATATGTCGCGCCGCATGGAGTGGCCGCGCCTTCGGAGATGAGCCCAACACATCAGGACTCAAATGTTGAGCAACAGAACTAGGGACTACTGATGGTAGCAAGAACAGAAGGTAGCCTACCTGAGTTCTCTGGTCCTGGCCTGTGAAGTAGGTCGTGCTAGTGTAACGCGGCCGACCCTGGTGTAGGTGGCGCCTCATGGAGTCGCCGTGCCTTCGAAGATGAGCCCGCCAGACATCAGGACTAAAATATTGAGCAACAGAACTAGGGACTAACCCTCCACCACCCATGGTTCTTCCTGCCTCACGGCGTACGAACCGAATCTCGGGAGAGCGCGCGGGTACTTGCTCTGGGCTCTTTTCCCCGGGCGCTTTGCTCGACTCCCTACAAATTTATCTGATCCATGTCCCTTCTCATAGTCAATTCTCCCCCTTCTGGGGCTTGACACCACAAATACGGTACTTCGCGTCGGGCTGCTATCGTTGATAAATGTCATCACTTCTTCTCATAACTTCGCCTGATTGTGTGCCAGGAGTGCGCGAACTCGCGCAGCGCGATCCAGTTACTGCGACTACTCGTGAGGTCCTGGTGAGAACTAGGGACTACTGACTATGGAAGCAAGAGGAAAAGGTAGCCTACCTGAGTTCCCTGGTCCTGGCTTGAGAAGTAGGCCGAGCTAGAGTGACGCGGCCAACGCTGGTGTATGTCGCGCCGCATGGAGTCGCCGCGCCTTCGGAGATGAGCCCGCCAGACACCAGGACTTCCACGCACGCCGCTGTGAAGTAGTTCGAACATTTTGTTATTTTGTTGGGAGCATATACCTAATTACTATAAAAACTTTAGAAATAGACCCCCTAATTCTTCGATCTATAACTGGCTGCACTTTAGTAGAGTATGGCTGATTGGCTGACCATGACTCGTCCTCTATCGTAGCTTCATCTTCTTAAAAGTCTAACTTAAACAGGGGATTGCTCTAATTAACCGGATGAGTTGAAAGTAATTTACAGCCTGGCCACGACGACACCCTCTATGTGGTTATTTAGTGTCCATTGCAAGAGCACGACCCTCTGGGCCTGGTTTAATTTACTGTGACTTACGAATGATGAGTTTAAAGTAGCATAAAGCTGGCCAGGACACCCTTCATGATCAGTTCATTTAATATCCACTGCAGGAGCACAGCCAGAGCATGCACAGGACTTGAAAACGAGGGGCCTGCTCTAACAAACTTTACTTACGGATGACTTGATATTAGCTTAGGGCTGGCGACGCACGCACGTAGAGAAAGATCCTCTCTAACTTCCTGAGGCAATAGAGGACTTGGCCTACGCTCTCCACGCTGGCCCATTCAAATTAGGAACAGTACTCACGGATGAGCTGATGATGAGCCAGCAGCTGCAGCTTGTGCACCTGCGTGACGCTGGCCAGCCGCAGCAGCAGCTCGTGCGGCGGCGCGCCCACGCTGCGCCAGCCGCGCGCCGCCGGGCCCTGCGCGTTGGCCAAGAGTACCCAATAGAATTAGGAGCCTGCTGTTACTTACTGTAGAGGAGCCTTGGTACTTGGTGTACTTACGAATGCACTGAAGCATATAGCAGACCATGACTCCCTGGGTACTTCACAAGAGTGCCCCATGAAAAAGACGGGCCTTGCGCGTTGAGCAAGACTAGCCAATAGCATGAGGAGCATATACTGGCCACGACACCCTTCATCATGAAGTCATCTAGTGTCCATTGTAAGAACACGACCCTTTCTAACTTACCAGAGACTATTAGTGGAGCACTTGCCAAGAGTGCCCAATAGAAAGAGGAGCCTGCTGTTACTTACTGTAGAGGAGCCTTGGTACTTGGTGTACTTACGAATGCACTGAAGCATATAGCAGACCATGACTCCCTGGGTACTTCACAAGAGTGCCCCATGAAAAAGACGGGCCCTGCGCATTGGCCAAGAGTACCCAATAGCATGAGGAGCATTACTGGCCACGACATCCTTCATCATGAAGTCATCTAGTGTCCATTGTAAGAACACGACCCTTTCTAACTTACCAGAGACTATTAGTGGAGCACTTGCCAAGAGTGCCCAATAGAAAGAGGAGCCTGCTCTTAGTTACAGTAGAGTAGCCTTGGTACTTACGAATACGCTGAAGCATATAGCAGACCCTGATTCCCTGGGTACTTAGCAAGAATGTCCCATGGAAAAGAAGAAGCCTGCTCTAACTTGCAACACTTACGAATGAGTTCAATGGGAAGTAGCATACAGCTGGCCACATACCCTTCATCATGCAGGTCATCCAGTGTCCACTGCAAGACCATGGCCCGCGGACCCTGTTGTCACTATACTTACGAACGATGAGTGGAATGGAGCATATAGCTGGCCACGACACCCTTCATCATGAAGACATCTAGTGTCCACTGCAAGAACACGACCCTTTCTAACTTACCAGAAACTATTGGTGGAGCATTTGGCTTTCACGCCCCAAACTGGCCACTCACAACACCCTCCTCACTCTACTGCAGGAGCACAGCCCTCACTAATTTACCAGAGGCACATTGAGGACTTGGAAACGAGGGGCCTGGTCTAACATACTTTACTTACGGATGACTTGATATTAGCTTAAGGCTGGCGACCTTCTTTAAATACCTTCCTACCTTCTTTAAGTTCAAACCTAGGAACAGTACTCACGGATGAGCTGATGGTGCGCCAGCAGCTGCAGCTTGTGCACCTGCGTGACACTGGCCAGCCGCAGCAGCAGCTCGTGCGGCGGCGCGCCCACGCTGCGCCAGCCGCGCGCCGCCGGGCCCTGCGCGTTGAGCTCGCATGCTGGGTACGAGCTGTCTTCACCTGCGGATATAATAGTCAGAGTAAATACAAAAGAATAGGTCATCTTCATAGAAACGCACCGATGCGGCGCGCACGCACACACTGACAAAATTCAGCGCACCTCACCGCTAATCCACGCTAAATTTTGTCAGTGTGTGCGTGCGCGCCGCATAGGTACGTATTGGCGCGCTCACATACAAACCGCGCTCGGCGTTTCTATGAAGATGACCTACTCATTTGTATTTACTCTGTAATAGTTCTTCATACAATCTGACAGATTCGTTGGCTACAAAAAAGTGGGGGAAAAGAACACTTTAAACTACCTGGACGAATGTCCAAAAGGACATGAAAGTATTGGGTGGGACTCTACGAACAAGACGTTCAAGTGGCGGCACATAATCGGGAAAGCCGACTCCTCGAACTGGAAAAAGGCGAGGCAGAAAAAGAAAAATTCTGAGAGCTTCCCATCCATTTCAAGGCCGTAGTATCGAGGAATTTGTAAACCCCTACATACCTATCTTATCAAGCTATTACACAGATATTTGGTCACTGGTACACCCTATATTTTATCAACCCGAATAGGTACCCACTAAAAAGGTGACGACGAAATGTCACGGCAAAACAATGATACTCAGTTGTGATGATAGTGCCTGTTAGTACCCAAAATATAACAACATTCAGTAGATCACGAGATTACCCCTTACAATTTAACAAATTATACAAACACACAAACTTTACCTCTTTATAATTAGTAGATTAAATTCATCATGAAACTCATACTCTTCAATAATAAGCAAGTGCTACTTATTGCCCTACATCCAGTTTCAATTAGCTGTACCTAGTCTATAATTGACTAATCAATAACTATCGACCCCGCGTGGCAGTTCTTGAATATTTCATACGAACGGCCGCCTGCCAGTCTGGCATTGCTTACTTTATGTATATTTAATACCTGTATAAGTAAATACGTTCAAAGGAAGTCGATATAATGAATATTCTTTAACTAGTTACTATTGTAACATGCGGTTTCTGATTAATTTCGATGCGGGTCTAATGACAGTTTAACTTTTGCCCGGGATAAATTTGACCTTTATTGTTTGCGTTTTTATTGGCCGTCAAGCTGTAGATCCTGGCTACACAGGAGTTGCAGCGGTGGGAACGAAAGGTGGGAATATTCCCGTATTTTAACATGTGGAATTAGCTGTTTGTCTATTACCTTTTCACACATCACTGAACCAATTTAGATGTTTTTCGGTAGAGAATGCCTCAACAATTTGGCATAGTTGGGCACCGTTAATCAAATAGTTAATTTCGTTAATCGTTAATCTGTTGTTTAAAAAAAATAAAAGGCACACAAGCAAATCTTTCTGAGACTACACTACGCTATGCGAGCAAAGCCGCGAGTAAAAGGTAGAGAACAAGAGATATATCTAAAAACAAAGGGAACACTTCAAGACACAAGTACCTACTGATAAAACTTTATTTTACCCCGAAAACCCATTAAGTTAAATATCAATTTTATAAACAGTAGTTAGTTACATGATTGTTGCTACAAAGCAATCAATTATGTATGCAACAATTTTAATTACGTAGGTACGTTCTTTATTGTTGTACTGATGACGGCACATCAAGCGAAACACTGTGGCATCTTTTGCAGTTGCATTTAGTGCTATTTTGCAACAAACATTTATACTCTGACTAGCTTTTGCCCGCGCCTTCACCCGCATGAAATTTAGTTTGTCACAGGTCGTCATAAATGGGCTATAAACAATAATACTGTAAAGTTTCATCAAAATCCGTTCAGAAGTTTTTGCGTGAAAGAGTAACAAACATCCAGACGTCCAGAGATCCAAACTTTCACATTTACGAGTATAATATTAGTAGGATTAGTAGGATGTGCTGTCGTACTTTATGGGGTGATTGCGTTTTGACAGCTCATAAAAAGTTCATAAATTGATTGTGGTGTTAGTGTGAACTATCAAGTTACTTGCAGAGGGTTATCATAAAATAATGGGGATGTAAGTAAGTCGTAACAAAACTAATGGTAAGGGGTCTGTCAGGATATTTAATTTTCTATAGACGGGCAGACACTTTAAATAGGTAATAGGATCTAATGTAGACCTAAGAAACTTTTAGTAGTAGGTAGAGACTTAAGTAACAATAAGTACAACGTTCGGATTCTTACGTTCATTCTCATTAACGTTTGTAGAAATCTTCAATATTTTTGCGAGTTAAACACGATTTTCACTTACAAGCTTTAAAATAGGTAATTTCATTTAAACCAGAGTCAGACCCACATGTAGGTATTAACTGTTCGCTACGATCGCCATAGCACAGAATATGCAAAAGGTAATTTCTAGATCACCTAGACAACATTTTGTTAAGTCTATTAAATTAGCTCCATCACGAATCGACTAACTTGTCTGTCTAAAACTAGACGGTAAATTCTCGAATAAAAATAAAGATATATGATATATATAGGTAAGGATATATATAATAATGTAGGTAGGGTAACAGAAATAACTGGTAAAATCATTTAAATTCAAATTAAATAGCAAAAAACAACACAAGCTTTCCTTTGTGATAAAATTTAAATAATATTTAAATAAATACATTCACTTACTTGTGGCATAGACGACGTGGAATGGTATCCTCTTTGGCATTTTTATATCTCATCACCTCTTCACCAAGATCCGCAGTACCTCAGCCATCTCGCACTACACACTATAAAACTGGCCGGCGACAAAACACATCTTTACGCCATTACGGAAAATGCGCAACTAAAAAAAGTAAAACGCGTTCGAAACATAATGAAATTCGAAATTGGAATGCGAAATGAAAATCTTTTTGCAGTAAATTAGTCCTAATAGATTATTGTGTAAGACCGGAGTTGAAGGGCTGAAGGGTGAAGTTAGGAACGGAATGAGAGCGCGCGGAAAATCAATAGATTCGCGCCTAAACTCGCGGCCATTTTCCCGCGTTGACGGTGGCGACATCTGTGTATTGCGAAGTTTTCAGTGAGGGAAAACTTTTTTGTTTTATTCACAAGCTCTCTTTTTCTTTTTCTTTCTTTCGCGGTTTGTTTAACCACAACAACGGTAGCTAACTCTTTGAATTTATTGAAGGTTCATTCTTAAATCACAGTGACTTCGATAGGGAATTTAAAAAATACACAAGTGAATTTTTAAATGAAAATACTACAATTCGAATTTAAACTTTATTCATAATATCCAGAGTTTCTATATTATTAATCCATTCCTAAAAATTAATCCAAGGCTGTATTCCAAGTTCGGCCAGTGATGAACGACCTAGAAAATGAAAAATCGAATCACATAAAATACAATTAAACAAAAATCACAATCAGTGTTCAATAATTAATTAAATACTTTTGGTATTTAATAAGTTTTTTTTTCGAATTTATTCGTTTACTTAAACATATGTTAACTCACGTAAAATGTTTTCTCTCTCAGCCGTTGCTTCACACAACAAACGCCCTCCAGCGGTATTTGGTGGGGCTAGTAAACCTGAAAAAGCGTCGTTTTCATGAAGGCTTTTCATAATATGACTAATAAAAATTTAGGCCTTATTTATTTATTTTCAGTTGTGTTCATCTCAATACAGGCCAAGAGCATCCTCGCTAGAACTTGTAGATAAATAAAAAGTTAGGTATTCTATCTAATATTTTAGTTTCAGAATACAGAGCTTACTTATGGTGATTCGGCGTCCTATAGAGACTTCGGTCACAGAGCGCCGGCCGCAATAAGTGTTCGCCACCATGAGCGAAGGGTCGCCCTGGTTTGAGATCAGCAGCCGGTCCTCTGAGCATGATGGACTCTGGAAATAATGACGAATAACTACTGGAACTCAAGTTCCTAAGACCACAGGTAGCTAATAATGACATTATGTTACATGATAAGGAAAGGAATAGGGTAGTGGATGTCCACTGACTACGATGTCGTAGTCAATTGACTCTCTGAACTGTGAAAATGGGACACCCGTAGTTTTGTACGGCAAAGAGAACGCATTGACGTCACTAGTAACATTAATTAACTATGTAACATTATGAAAAGTAACTCGAAGTCTTAAATAAATAATTATACCTCTACCTTATAAATAAATTATCATCAGGTATAATTTTAGTCTCTACTGCGGGAGCACGTACGGCTCTCTCCAATTTACCAAAGTTGACGATTCAGCCTCAACACCCTGCACTGGAGAGACGGGTTCTGATGTTCGCATATACCTTTGATGCCTTTTACTCGTACGATATCCACGCATAGTGGAAGTGGTTCTATCCAACTTTGCCGGAACCACACGGCTCAAAAATGGCACTTACATCAGGCAGTACGATCTGCGAGCAGTTGAGCCGGCAGACGAAGCCGGGCGGGCTCGTGATCACCCAGCGGCACTGCACAGCCGTCGTGAAGTTGGCGGGAAACCCCGGGCTGTAGATGTAGTGGGTCACTTCAGGGCTCAGCTGGAATGATGGAGAATTAGAATACAGTGGTCAAACAACTGTAATAAAGGTTTAAAGGGAAGAAACCTACATCAGTACCTCTAGTAGGAAAAACTTTCGAGTTCGTTTCGTTGCGTATTCAAAGTGTCATCGAAAAATTTTGTATGAAAAATTAAACAGCGCCCCCTATATTATAGCCGCCCTAGGGGGCGCTGTTTAATTTTTCATACAAAATTTTTCGATGACACTTTGAATACGCAACGAAACGAACTCGAAAGTTTTTCGTACTAGAGGTACAGGATGAGGCACCAGTCTGTGATGAGATGGGGCAATTCGATTAGCTATAGGTACTTATATAAAGTACTGTAGGTAACAATTTTTTTATTCTCATGCCATGTTAAAATCGTCCTTTAATTTGCTTACTCGTATTGGAATAAATAGCACGTCACCCGTAAATCATCATCATCATTTTAGCTAAAGGACGCGGCGTCGACCTGGACAAAGACCTCTCCCCCAAGGATATCCAAAACGACCAATCCCGCGCTTCATCCAGATGCTTTCTGTCACCCATTCGTTATTCTGTTCAGTTTTCAGTTCAAACTGCCTGTCTATCTAGTTACAAATTAAAGTGTTCGGTTTTAGCACTGTGTAGGTATGTATTGTATAGGTACGTACGTATTTCCTAAACTCGCACTTATTCCACCTTGGGCCAGTGCGCATGCTGTCGCCAACAACAATATCGTTCGTAGAGTTACGCCCATTTCTATAAACAAATTTTATTATGAACTTATAAAGTATCACAAAATAGCATGTGTAAGAAAACGTAGTAAAACGATCTTGAAAATTAATTTAAGGTAACTTTGTCTACGGGTACTAGGTTAGATACACACGAACATTAGACTGCTACTTAGCGCCTGAAAAGATCCGTTTTTCTACAGCTATTATTATTTTATTAATAAAAAACTGTTTCCAACACTCACCAGTCTAGTAGTCAGGCTGCCTCCGACTAACATGTGGTATACGATATTATAAAATCCTTATTGTCAAAGTAGAATATCCTAATTACCATATTAACAGTCGCAAACGAAGTGTGGAAGCCACAATAGTCGGCAGACGGAGATAATCACGATTTTCCGAATCAATTCTTTCAGTTTTCTTTAGACTTTTCAGTGGAATACATAATGTGTTCATTTTCCATAATAAAAGATACCGAATCTTCAACATGAAAGGTATTTTTTCATAATGGTACCCACAGCCTGACGAGTGAGTGGGTTCACGGGACCTACCGAGCTTCGAACAAAAGGTAGGTTTAAATTACTAAGTCGGTCATTCTCACGATTAGGCGTTCTCAGCCTAATTACCATATCATTTTTGAAATTTGGCTTAATTGACTTAAACGCATTTAAATATGAAACACATGAAAAGTACGAATTTAACAATCGTTAAGGCGTCAAATTATTCCAAGCGGTTTTCGCGTAAATGAGACCCAAAAATTTTATGGTCACGGTAATTAGATAAGGCTAATACTTAATCTAACGGTAATTAGAAAAAATATGTAAAATAGCAAGAAAACAATATCTTGCATTGATAAATTTGTATATAAATATATAGCGTCATAAAAAACGCTGTAGGTACACTTAATAACCCTTTGAAAAAAGGAAAACACTCATTTCTATTATTTATTGTATCAAGATATTTTCAGTATACTGCAATAATCGAGGCTATAACAGGAACACTTAGTTTCGGCCAGAAGGGGCTACGTGTCACATTTCATCAGAATCTTAATCATCATTTATTTGATTTCAATGTGGTACAAACGATTTAACGTACAGATAATGGATCAGGAGATCTCACAAATTTGATTTTTCGGATATGCATATATCGAAAAATTAATTAATGATTTAAGTGATTTTTCCTCTTTTTAATCTATCTGCGATCAGCCATCACCCATTATCAGATTAAATTGAATTTGTAATAATGACAGTTCCAGCTCAGCATATCCCATGATTTGTCACCTCGATTCTTTTACAATAAGTTTTCAGATTGATGCTATTCGCTTTCTCCTGAGCCTAAATGCAGAATTCTTAGAATTTAGAAGGGATGCAGCAAATAGATTGCATGAAGGTCTAGTCTTTGGTTGTAAGCTTTACAGGATTTTCCACACCCTCTTTGACGTTTGGTATCACTTCAGTGGACTTTGTAAACCAAGGTGCACAGCTCAAGATTTTTAAACCTTTATTTTGAAAACGTTAAAGTATTTCTACATTTGCGAGGCTAAGTCGATGCCATGTCTACATGGGTTTTAGGATCCATTTGTATATAGTTTGTTCTCCAAGCTTCTTCTGTCCAGTACCCATTGCATATCACGAAGTTTTTTCTATGCATAACAAAGCAGGTAGGATGCAGTTTAGGATGGTACAAAGTGCCTATACACTCTTGCCTTGAAAAGTCCCATTGTCTGTTGATTTGTTCTCTTTTGTTCTTAATGTGATCACGCCAGGTAAGTGTTACTGTTGGAAAATCTCATCTTCTTAGGGCAAAGGTATTATGGATAGATGTTAATGGTATTATATTAGAATTAATTAATGATTTAAGATGTTAATATCAATTATACTAATAGTAAAAATAAATATCTGGTACGAGACATGTTTCATGCAGGGGTGACATCTCCTGGCCATCAGAAAGCCCCGATTTCACTCCAGGTAACTTCTTTTTGTGGGGTCACCTTAGGGGTTAAAATATACTCTTAAATCCAACAACCATGCAGCAACTGAAGCTGAACATTCGTCATGAAATCGAATCTATTTCGAGGTTACTCTAACGAAAGTTTTTTAAAATTTTGATTGTCAGATTGGAAGAAAAGTCCGTACAGTTGTTATGCGAAAGTCTAGGTATATTTCATATTTTATCATCATACTTATTCAATCGTGAGTGCAATTTGTAGGTAATAATTTCATACAACGGTGATTATAAATATACGGTAATTAGTACATGGAAATTATAAAACGATAGTTTTTCTTCAAAATTTCCAAAATCTTCAGCGTATGCAAATACTGTCTTACTACAACGTATGAAGGCCAAAGTACTGAATCTATTTAAATTAACAACGTGGATCTACCTTCAAAAATCGAGTATAAAAATAAGGACATGGTAAATAGAAAAATTGAAAACCAAAGATATGGTAATTATACTCTTACGCAATTCATCGACGGTACGCCAACGCAATAGACGTCTACTTGCTAACAGGTCTTAGAACTAACTAAGGGCTCGCGCCGCGCGCGTAAATGATGTGTCAAATATTATTATTTAGGCTTGTGTGCCCAAAAACAGAAAACGTCACGGGAATTAGGACTTTCGCTCGGACAAGCAGTTTTTTAATTCTAATTATTTACAGAATGGTTCTATTGAATAGATATTTTGCTATGCGTAAGACAATCTTTTGTACTCTTTAAAATGTTGAATGGAGTAAACCAAATCTATACGACATAAAAATTACAGCCAAGTTTTAACATTAAGTCGGTGTGCGGACGCGTAACGGTAATTAGAGAACAGAGGTTCATGAAATTAATTAAGTCACAAATACTTAAAATAGAGGCCTATGATTTAATGCACAACTGGATGGGGTTGTTAAGTAACATATAAAAATACTTGCATGTCTCTAATTTGTCATTTTTAACGATTTAACAGCCCGGACACGTAAAAACTAGCTCATCTGAGAATGGCCGAAGTAAAGGCTGATTTTTCAATCGTCTGATAACTTTCTTCTTCTTCTTTGGTTTATGGCGATGAACTACATTTAAGAGTAGGTGCACACCGTTGATTTTTAGTTGGCCGATAGTTGTGCCCGATTTTAAATTGTATGAAGAATCGGCCAAATCGAATCGGCGTAGTGTGCGCACTCCCATACATGCCCATACTGATCAACTGCCCATACTGATCAACTGCCCAACTAAACTATCGGCCGATAAAAAATCAACGGTGTGCGCCTACTCTTACAGAAGAATAAGTTTGACAGTTTCAGTATGGGAAATATGTCAAAATGACAAATTTATTCTTCAGTTAAAAGTTGTTAATGATTGAAAAATCAGCTCTAAAATGAAAAACAGATTGGTGTCAATATTTGGTTTTATTTTGTTTTGAACTTTCATTGTTTTGGTTTTATTGTTTGCAAGATACCAGTGCACTGACTAGGTACTGCCGCACAGTTAGCGCGAGCTTAAGGTTTGTTGGTTGTAATTTGTAAGTTGAATAAAACACGGTGGGTTCAGAATCATTTATAGCAGTAGCTGGCGTCGGGAGTGTTGGTTTGGATCCAGGAGAGCAGGGCCGGCACCCGCGTGTTGACGCCCGGCTGGTTGGCGCCGGCGCAGAAACGCCCGTTGCTGACGATGCCGATGCTGTATAGCAGGCCGTTGCTGGAGTCCGTGTAGAGCAGTGGGCCGCCGGAGTCATCCTGTGCACATTAGAATTTAGTTATTTTCATCATCAGGTCAATTATCATAGCCACGATAGCCGAACGGTTAAGGGGTCGGAGTGGCCGACTTGAGATCCGAGGAACGCGGGTTCGAAACCCACCGCGCGCCGCTCGACTCGTAACACAAGCTTATTTAGCTTTTTAACACGAGAGGCTAATGGGACTATTGGGCAATATAAATTGCTAACTTTATTTATAAAAAAAAAAATGTCTCCACTGTAGGAGACGACCCTCTCTTATTTACCAGAGGCAAACTAAATGGATGATTTGGCATATACTCCCTACACTGGAAAGATAGTTACTAAATTCATAATCAAAAAATTTGATCCTGATTAGGTCATCCGCTACCAACCGGGCAACATGGAAAGCATTGGGGGAGGCCTATGTTCAGCAGTGGACGTCCTATGGCTGAGGTGATGATCGACCGGTATCATGGTACGTAGAATACTGTAGTTTACTATGCAGTCACAGCTTGAAGCTGTCGATTCCAGCAGCTTCAAACAGTCCGTGTAACATATTGCGAGCATCAGGCCTCCATAACCCAGATTAAAATTGAGAATAATTATGGGGTGTTTTGACATAATAATACGTACCTGGCAAGCGTCTTTCCCTGGTGTGTAAGTGCAGATCTGTCGTGCCGTCAGAGTGGGCACCACATTCCTGCACGAGCTCTGGCTGATCACATCCACGTCTACCTTCTGGAGGTAGTTAGAAGTCGGTCCGCCAATGAATTGAGTCCCCCATCCTGTTGAAAATGTAACGCTTAAAAATTTAATTCAACTAAGACTTTCTTAGGTAGGAGAAAGAGAAGGGCACATAGCTCGTAGAGCTGACGGCCCCTGGGGCAGGAAAGTTCTTGAGTGGCGACCACGAGCCGGAAGACGTAGCGTGGGCAGGCCTCCCACTAGGTGGACCGACGATCTGGTGAAGGTCGCGGGAGGCGCCTGGATGCGAGCGGCACAGGACCGGTCTTTGTGGAAATCCTTGGGGGAGGCCTTTGTCCAGCAGTAGACGTCTTTCGGCTGAAACGAACGAAGACTTTCTTGTTAAAGAAAATAGAGTAGACCCCGGGTCACTTCAAGTTAGTTGTTAGATTGCTTTTGAGGAATCTCTCGCAACTATAGGTCCAACACCTAACTCAGTACCGGAGGTATGGGAGCGGCAGCGGATTATGACGTCACAGAGCTTATATCCGAAGGAGATCTAGTCTCGCTGACGTTTGACGTTACAAAAACACCCTCACTCGCATACCTCAGTTGAGTGAGTTAAACTGTAACTGTAACCACTGACTGAGTTAAAAGCGCTAGAACTACGAGATAGTCACTGCAACAAGACTATTCCCACCACTCGTTCCCACCGCTGCAACTCCTGTGTAGCCGGGATCTACAGCTTGACCGCCAATAACCCAACCAGTGAAGGTCAAGTTTGTCCCGGGGGAAAGTTAAACTGTCATTGGACCCGCAACGAAATTAATCAGAAGAACATAGGAGGAGTTCGAAGTTAAGGTTCGACTTCCCTCCATTGCAAAGCGGATAACAGGTGACAAACAAAGGTTTAGTAACCTACAAGAGCTATATCATGAAAAAAACGCGTTACCCAAAATAGTAAGTTTGGATCCGGTGAAGTCGGTGTTGACGAATTTGAAAGGTAAGCAGACGGGGCCGACGCGGTCACTGAAAGTTATGTCCGCGTTCGTTTTCAGGATCGCTATGTCATAATCGTAGTTCGACCTGAAAACACGAAAAAATCGTTTTACACACTTTGATGACCTGTTTCCATAGGATGTGATACTAACAATCATCGCTGCGGTAAAAAATATAAAATGGAGACCGCATAGTACAAGACTTACTATGACACCAAATAATAATTCCAATTGAATTAGTGGAACTGATAAAAAAGTGCTAGACTTGGAACCAAGAACGAATCTACAGTGGGCAGTTGGGCACGTTATGGTGGGCCATATGCATGAAGTCCGTCCAAATTTCATTTTTGTGGCGTTCTATTTATTAGAGTGAAAGCCACGTACCGGGTAACAAATCGTTGGACGTCCACCCACAAGGTGGATCGACGACATCAGGTCAGGACTAACCGGCCAATATGGAAATATTTGAAGGAGGCTTGTGTTCAGTAGTAAACATCTTATGGCTGAAATGATAATTATGATGACGGTCTATTGACATTAATCACACTTTACATTGGTGATATTTACGTTTACTCAGGTACGTCGCTACATACTCGTATTATGATGACGAATGAAGTAATTTTATTGCAGAGGGTTTAAACTACTCAGGCATAGTAAAATTATTAGTATGAAATTGCAACTTACGGCGTGTAATTAGGATGAATTATTGCAGAGATGACCTGAAATCCTTGGGTTGCTGGAGAATCTCCTGTAAAAGGGAATAAGACACGTCAAAATCAAAATCGAAATATTTTTCAGTAAGTACTTAGCTCCAGGGCGCTTACAACGTGCTACGTCCCAAATAATAGCTTGCCCTACCACCACTTCAGGACAATAATTATAAAATATGGGATGGTACTGAGAAGTGGCGAAATAAACTCAGTCACCTTTTAGAGCGCCTGAGGCAGTAGATTTTTTAGAGATAATAAACACTGACGAGTACATTCATCTGATCTAACTTTCGAGTTTATTTTCCATAGGACGTCCAATGGCTACCCCAATTATTTCCAGACTGGCTAGTTTGAATCGGCCAGTATCGTGCAGCTTTTACCAGGTCATCTATCCACCTCCACCCTTTGCAATGTGGTTGGAAGTTTCATCACGCTACGATTGCTGGTACGTGACCTAATGATGATGATGATGACTTTTGGCTTAGTACCAACGAAGACATCACATAGCGCTTGCTGATGATGACGGCGCCGCACTTGACCTCCGTATCATTTTGGGCCACCACCTTGTGGGTGGAAGTCCTACGCTGCGACTGCTGGTACGTGGATAGTATCAAGTGCTACTGGACCTAATGATATGATGATGAGTTCTGTCTTACCAACGGTGACGTCATGCTCTCCCACGATGATGGCCAGGTTGCTCAGGCTCTGTCCAGTCAGACAGTGGGCGGCGGTCATCACATATCGCTTGCTGATGATGACGGCGCCGCACTTGATCTGCCCTATATCTCTATAGGCCAGACCAGCCATCATTGGGAATTCGTTCACGCCTGTCTGTTGCCCACCGACTATACGGTTCTGGAATCAACGACAAAAATATCCTGACTGGTATGGAAAATTTTCAGTTCACCAGACTATCTAGCGCGACGAAGAATCGGTCTATTCCACTTTAATCACCTGGATTTGATCACCCAGGATAACGTAGGTGATCAAAGGACACCAAAGTGTCACCTGGAGTTCACTTTGGTCACCTGAGTAATCAAATCCAGGTGATCAAAGTGGAATAGACAGAAGAATCTATTTCTAGAGAACCTTAAATAAAAGAAATACAAAACGAAGGGGCACAATGAGGGCTATTGTTTTTATATTTTAACAGTTGGCACCACGGCGATTGACCTTACTCTACAGTGGCGCCAACCGTGTGAATGCAAATGTGATAGTCCTCACTATAATAGCAAGTGACAATGACCTTATTCTACAGTGGCGCCAAAACGATAGCTCTAATTTAAGCTTCAGCCAAACCAACGCGTGCAGATCGCGTCGGCTATGGCAATTACTGCGCGTGCATACGCCGTCATTGGTCGTCCTGCCTGCCTGTCATTGGACCGCTTCCTAGGGAAACTTTCCAAATACACAGGGACAGTTAAAGATTTTTCTATTAAAATGTAATTATCCAACTTACTGTTTTCTTATAGCCGCAGCTACAGGTGGGGTTTGTCGTGGCGGCCTGCGCGGTCAGCTGGCACATGAATCTTCCTCCAGGACTTTGCGTCGACGTTATCAACCCTGGCATATGAATGAGTTATTTAAAAAACAGAAATCACTAGTATTCCCTGTCTTTGATAGGCTGAAGCAAGGGTAATTTTTCATCAGGAAAATCTATATCTATAAAAGCGAAAGGTCACTGACTCACTCACTCACTCTTCACGAAATCTCAGAAACTTCAAGTGCTAGGAGTCTCTTTTGCAAATTCAACCCCTAAGGGGTTAAGACGGGGTCCACGCATACGCGGGCGGCCGCTAGTAATACATGAAATCGTATGTGTATACGATGGGCTATATGGGGCTGTTCCTTTCTGAGGAACTGTCACTAAAAACCTGACGGTGCACTCGGTGGGCCATATGAATCTGGAACGCGGGACAACACTATTGGCATTAATTTGTCTCAAGCATTCGTCTGCGTTTGGAAGAAAGTCTACAGCAGAGCTGCTAGTAACTCCGAAATTTAAGTAATTTCGGATCTATTTGTCACCGTCGCTCATGTTGGCATATCGCTTTGTGAAAGGTATGACAACATTCGAAACTTTGGGGGTTTCTCGGAGTTCGACATGTCGCCGCGTCCACTGCTGGACAAAGGCCTCCTCCAAGGATTTCCATAACGACCACTAGGTACGACCTGTCCTGCGCTGCCCGCATCCAAATACTTCCCGCGACCTTCACCAGATCGTCGGCCCACACTACGTCTTCCGGCCCGTGCTCGCCACTCGAGAACTTTTTTGTCTTTCTCTTACTCACCCACGCTGATCCTCTGGCCAGTAGACACGGCGGTGACAGTCCCTGTGCCGCAGTAGTAGTCTGCTGACGTCAACTGAGGGTCACCGGACTTGGATATCAGCAGACGGTCGAGAGAACAGCCACTTGTCTGTAATTTTAAAGTCGTTGTTACTCGTGGAGAATGTGAATTGGAAGTTATAAGTCCCTTCCTGCTGTAGAAAAAAAGCACATCTAAAACTCACGCCGTTGCAGTTGGCGCATTAAAGAAACACACAGGCCCTATTCCTTATTCTTTCATACCATATAGTTGGTACATAAGGCTACATAAGGGTACATAATTCTCTGCCAGTTAATATTTGGGCTAAACAGGAAAAATTCCTAACACACGGTACAGTCACTCAGCAATAGAGTAACAATTAGGTGACTATATCGTATTTTTTTTAAACAAACTTGTAGTTCTTTAGAAGAGTGATCAGCAGTGATCAGAAAGCGGACTAATTTGTCTGAAGTCAGTGGCGTAGCGTGGGTGGGGCGGAGGGGGCGGCCCGCCCCGGGCGGCCAGCCCGTGGGGGCGGCAAAATATCTCAGTTTCATATCTATCTCCAGAAACCCAGAATGAATTTATAAACTTACTGGGACAGCAAGTTCGATCGACCATCATCCGTCGTATTCAAAAAGCTAAATATTATTGCGTAATCTTCGACAGTACACCAGACATCTCCCACAATGACCAAATGAGCCAAGTTCTGCGATACGTACATATCGAAGGAGAAAAAGTCGCCGTGGTAGAATCTTTCATTGACTTCTTCGAACCAAAAGGAAAAAATGCAAAAGATCTCAGCAATGATATAATCGCGAAGATAACATCAGATGGACTGGACATACAGAATCTGAGAGTACAGGCTTATGACAATGCTGCCACAATGTCAGGGATTCACAATGGAGTTCAAGCCAGGATTAAAGCACTGAATCCGAAAGCTCTATTCGTTGCATGCACAAAACACTCGCTAAACTTGGCTGGGGTACACGCTGCTTCTGAATCAGTGGATTCCGTGACGTTTTTTGGAACTCTGGAGAAGCTATTTGCCTTCTTTTCTGCATCAACTGTTCGATGGAACGCTTTGATTGCCGTCACAGGCTAAGCAGTGAAACGAGTCACTGAAACGCGCTGGAGCGCTAGACATGTAGCTGTCAAGATGCTTAAAAATAAGTTTGAGGTAGTTCTTGAGGTACTGGAACAATTAACAGATTCATCTCAAACTTCCGAAACAAGATCGGGAGCCAGTCTTCTCCTGACAGCCATGCAGTCATTTAACAAACTATCTTTTCTTGGCTTTTGGACTGCAGTGCTACCTGAAGTAGATGACGCACAGATTTACCTGCAGCAACGAGGACTAAGTGTGGATAAGTGTGCTCAGAAACTCTACGCTTTGATAACCCTCCTAGTGGAAAGTAGAGACCGTTTCGTGCAAGCAGCAATTGACTTTGCTAAGACTCTCTGCGAAAAACTCGGAATCGAACTCAAAACGAGAAGAATTCGCAGAAAAAAACGCATGCATGGCGATGAATCTTCTGAAGATGCAGCTTTGTCTCACGAGCAGGAAATCCGTCGAGAGGTGTTCGCATCATTCGACAAGATCATTCAAGAAATGACGACTCGATTCCAGCAAATTCAAAAAATATCGGACCAGTTCGGATTTTTGATGCCAGCGAAACTTTTGGACTTTCCCATGTATTAGAAGACATCGACAAGGACGAGTTTTAGATGGAGCGGAAGCGTCTCCAGCAGTTTGTTGCCTGTTCTGAATCAGAGGAAGATATAAGTGGTAAAGGACCACTGGAGCTCCTCCAGTTCATTCAAAAACTAAATCTCGGAATTTCGGTTCCAAATATAGTCATCTTGATTCGTATATATTTGACTTTGGCGATTAGTGTTGCAAGTTGTGAGAGAAGTTTTTCGAAGTTGAAGCTAATAAAAAAATACCTCAGATCTAGCTCTAAGCTCCGCTAGACTGTCAAACTTGGCTATATTATCGATTGAACAAGAATTGGCTGCTAATATTGATATTGACAAAGTTATTTCTGACATCGCTGCTCATAAGTCCCGTAGAATCCGCTTGTAAAACCGCTCATCCTATTAAAGATACCTCATTGCCTGCGAAATTTAATTATGGGGGCGGCAAAGTGGGTCTCCCGCCCCGGGCGCCGAGATAGCACGCTACGCCACTGTCTGAAGTAGCTGATGAAATAAGGCTAGGAATAAGAACAAAACATGAAGAAATCCTAAAGTAAATGCTTCTTAGCATGTAATTTTCTTCGGTTTTCTTATGTTTCAATTCAAATTTTTTATCTGACCTGTGGCAAAGAGATATCATTGCAGTCTAGCCGGCAGTTGTACCCGGAGGGACAGATGCCGACCCAGCGGCACTGCACTCCTGGCCTGTAGTTCTGGGGGTAGTTTGGACTGTACACATAGTAGGTCTGACCTGCTTGCACCTGGAAATTTTAAGAATTTACATTGAAACGGTTATTATTCTCACACTAAACTATGATTTGATGGGTAACATACATGTACCTACTCGTATTATAAGAAATCGTCTAGTAAGACAAACAAACGCGGCGTTCACTGAAATGTGCAGGGATCGAACCTGCGTTTTATCTTCGGGACTATTCCCACCTCTCGTTCCCACCGTAGCAACTCCTGTGTAGCCAGGATCTACAGCTTGACCGCCAATAAACCCATCTAGTGAAGGTCAAGTTTGTCCCGGGGGCAAGTTAACTGTCATTGGACCCGCAATGAAATTAATCAGAAGAACATAGGAGGAGTTCGAAGTTAAGTTTCGACTTCCCCCACTGCTGTTGTTAGGGTTTTTGCTAGGGTAAGCTATACATATTAGAAAAGGCGTGCGAATTATTTATTTAGTATTTCATAAATTGGCGAACCATAAATATGCCAAGTCATTCTCCACGAGATCAGAGATTCTTTGGTGAACTTTGACCCAAAGCATTTTGCAGTAATAGAAGTGGACTAGTAAGAGACAAGGGAACTTACATTCGAAACAAAGTCGCAGTTTGCGTCTTGAGCTGATGATGTCCCGATCGTCAATACTAGCGCAAAGGCTAGTGAGATCCACATATCTGTAAGTATTAACATAGAATTCGTAAAGGGACAAGTTGCCAAACTCGGGACCACCGCTGCAACTCCTGTGTACCCAGGATCTACAAGACCGCCACTAAAAACCCAACCAGCAAAAGTCAAGTTTGTCCCGGGAAAAAGTTAGACCCGCAACGAAATTAATCAGAAGAACATTTTAAGAGTTCGAAATTAAGGTTCGAAGTTACAGTTCGAAGTTCCAAACTTGGGACTATTTCCAGCCCTCGTGCCCACCACTGCAACTCCTATGTAGCCTGCATCTATAGTTTGGCCTTCAATCAACCCAATTAGTGAAGGCCAAAGTTTGTATTTAACAAAGCTAAAGGGAATTCGCCGTTTTATGTGGAGCCTACATTGAAATGCTTGGGGCAAAGTTTTCAGACAATTATTTTAGCAATTCTGTCTCAATTTAGTTGACGTGCACGAGTATGAATCATACTGATTATCTTAATGCCCTAACTATAACTACTTTTAATCTGTTTACAATTTTGAGTTATCAAAATTAAATGTAATCTTGATTAGCGGCAAATTTTAACTTTCTAAAATTATTTCTTTAATATTATTAACGCTGATTATGATACCAAAGCTAGATCATCAGTCGATAGCGATATCATTTGTATTAAAATGTTGTGCAAAGTGACAGATAGTAATGAAGAAAAACATAATTATCTGTTTTATTGGTCACGACAAACTTTTACTTATTAATTTTCGTGTTTACTTTCTTCAAAATTGTCGGCAGATAAACTACAAATTAACTTGCTCGTGTTTAGAAAACGAATAATAAGTAATTCCTACATCGCATCTTGTGGATTGGATCCTAATAAAGAACACTCATCGCCAGGATCATTAAGTCTCCACTGCAGGAGTATGGCCCTACCAGAGGCAAATGGAGGGAGGAGTTGTTCTACACTCCCCACGGTGGCCAGACGGCTTAGCTGGGGACGCCTGTTGTTCGCATATTAGGTGCCTTTTACGATATCCACTGGTAGAGTTCACAAACTATCCTAGTTCTCAAAGTCACCACTCTTGTGTCAGAATTTACATGAGCCGTCTTACTTAGTTGACCGACACGGCTCAATAGGACCGACGCGAAAGCAGATAGGTACGAACATTTCTTGTTAATCAATAATGGAACTACAGAAATAAAGTTAAATAAAAGAATTCACCTCGGGCAGTTGATCAGTATGGGCATGTATGGGAGTGCGCACACTACGCCGATTCGATTTGGCCGATTCTTCATACAATTTAAAAACGGGCACAACTATCGGCCAACTAAAAATCACCAGTGTGCGCCTACTCTAAGATACAGCATAGGGTTCACCGGAATTTTCTTCATAGGAAAACACATTTCATCTGACGTACGACGCAGGCGCATTAACATCAGGTAAATAGGAGAATACAAACCTACGTATTTTGATTAGCATATGAATGTGTTGTATGTTCACCTGGCTAAACAGACGGCAATTAACAATTATAGTGGTAGGTATTTGGTTTAATTTCATTGGCTTGAAAATGTTAACGCCTGAAACAATGATGTACCTACAATGTCGGCTTCACGGCTTGTAATAATACAACTTGTATGAGAATGTATTTTATTTTTCTTTTTTATTTAAGGCACAATAGTAATAAGCTATAATAGTGTCCTATATGTTTTACTGCTATATTCTCCCAAAAAAAAAAGAAAACAAGTAACTTATTTACTAAGAATGCTGGCACACTAATCGTATTTTCAGTAATTAAGTACTTGGCCTACCTTATTTCGTTTTGCTGATATGTATTTCTAACGAAAAAATAAACTATGAAAAGTTTTTATACCCAGTATGTGAGCTAATTTATAATTTTACTGTCATAAAGCAGACAAAAAGCGTCCCTCAGCAGTGCCAATTGCCTATCCTGATAAAATTAATCGACAACATTGACATTACTTGCAAAATTAAAAACATTACACGTAGATTTCTAGAAACTAATCTGATAAACTGACAAAATCAGATAGTTTTATTTAATCGTTTACTTAGAAGTGTTATCAAATTTTTCAGTTACTAAGCAGGAAACAATTGCGCTCAATGTAGCGCTCATAGATTTTTATTTCTAGGTAGGTTTCTTCATTTGGTAGGTATACTGCCTACCAAATGAAGCAACTACTTTAGTTTCTACCTGCGCCTTTTACTGAGTCTATATTTCGATAACCCTAACTGGGTAGGGACGTCAGGCTTCTTGCACAGTTTGATGAAAATCCATCTAGCAATTTTTACGTGAAGGAGCAAAAAATATCGTTGCTGTCAGTTCAAAAGGACGTATGTCAAATCAATGTCAAATCGAAACTTAAAAAATTATACAGTTTTTTTGTTTCTCCTGAAAACCTACTGGTTTATCATACATCCTTTTGAACTGACAGCGACGATATCCCAGCATCGTCATTTCAGTCACAGGAACATAGAGCCTTCCCCAATGATTTCCACACTGTCCGGTTGGTAGCGGCCTGCATCCAGAGTATTCCTGCTTCTTTTATGAGGTCGTCGGTCCACCTTGTGGACCTTCCTCCTATATCGATAAAATAAACTTTTCACGTTTTTAATTTGTAGCTGGGTTCTATGTTTAATTAGGTACCTAATACCTAGTTTTCCTTAACTAATAACAAATCGTATTAAAAGTAATTAACTTCATTAAGTACGGGTAATATGTTTTAGAAGTTAATATTTTCTAGCTCTTGTCATGGTAATGATTAATCGCATTTTTCATTTTCCGATAAGCAATTTTACTAATTTTCTACTTAATGTAACTTAACAGTTTAGAAAAGGAAAAATAGTTGCAATAAATGTTTTACTTAGTATTAATTGTTAATTCAACTCGAACAATTAAACTCGCCTTATCCTAATATTTCTACTAACTACCCCGAATTTGGTAGAGCAAGCTTTCCGTACTTATTTGGGAAAATATCTGCCCGGAATTGAGCTTTTAAAGAAATTTATCTAAAGAGTTTCAAAGTACCATAACATACCTCCTAATAGTTTTCGATTCGTTAAAGTCATAAGTGTTAACTTCGTAGAGTAGTATAATTTAATATAGGCAAGGCAATCGTGATACGAATCGAACTCAAATGTTAAAACTTTATCAACAATGTTAAAAGCCGGTCTAGCTAAACCAAAACTTTCTATGCACTTTTTCTGAAACTGTCGTATTGCATCTCCATAATCTTAGAGCTCATTCGAATACATCCCGTATTTTGCAGGATTCCGTTTAACCTACACCCTCCGATCCAATTCAGAATTCGAATTTTAAACATACACTAAACTTGTGTCTTGTGTGTTCACACCATAACGGGATAAGCTAAGGCGAAGCAGAAGAAGAAGAAGACACGACCGGTACAGTTTTGCCAGTTTTGCGGTGTCCTGCATTACTGTATCCCGCAAAACTGGACTGCCGTGGGAAAGGGCCCTTTTTTCCGCACAAATAAATGAGACAAAAACTTACTGCTTTTAAAAATCACAACACGAACAACACAAACACTTGAAAATCGTGGCTTTGCGATCCGCTGTATTAATTGTCTGGCGTTCATTAACACATAAACAACTGATAGCGAATGACACTGCGCGTACGCAATCCGTTTTATAAAGCCTTACTGATAACGCTTCAGGCATACCGACGAGGAAATGTCTTTCAGGGCCTTGTTTTTCTTTGCGGTTACTTATATTACGTCATTACATTTTGAAAATTACTAAAAACATACCACTTGAAGCTAAAGATATTATGATTATGAAAATTACCACCAACCCTAAAATAATTTTACCGAAATTGCTGTTTCGTTTTCAAAGAATATTAATAATAATAATCCCGTTAATAATAAATAACCAACCGGGCGATATGGAAATAATTGCGGGAGGCCTATGTTCAGCAGTGGACGTCATGTGGCTTAAATGATGATGATGAATCCCGTTAACCCCTCGTGCTAAATATTATTATGCTTGTGTTACGAGTGGGCTCACCAGTCACCACAATAGGCCAGCGGCGGCGGGGATCAAACCCGCGTTCCTCAGATCATGACTCGGCCAGTCCGACACCTTGACTGTTCGACTATCGATTGCAGATGGACGTCTGTCAAGTTCAAGTATGAGTTAGGTACACACTCAGATCATAGAAATTCTATGATCTGAGGGTACACAAAATTCTTTTGGCAAGTCCAAGTAATTTTATTGCATGATACTTTGACAAACCAAAGTTTTTAGATTCTTTATCTATACTAATCTATATCTATACTAATATTATAAACGCGAAAGTAACTCTGTCTGTCTGTCTTGCATTCACGCCTAAACCACTGATGATTTTGATGAAATTTGGCATAGAGATTTTTTATCCCGGTTTTTGAAACAGGGACGCGCGCGATAAAGATTTTCTGTGACAGAAAAAATTCCACGCGGGCGAAGCCGCGGGCGGAAAGCTATACTAGTTTCTGAATAAACTAAACATTGCTTGACTGTTCTAAGATGAGAAGTTATTTTAAAAAGTCAGAGTGGAGTGCCACATTTGAATTATGGTAGGTACACATTTGAAATAGGGGACTCTTTATGTTATTTTATGTACTTATCATGTCCCAGTTACCTTCAATGTTCGTTTAACTACTTTATAGATAAATTTATCTATGGTTAAAACAAACACTATCTACGAAATTCCTTGACTTCTTTTCAATGGTGATAGTTTAAATACATTTTCTTTGCATATTCTTCACAGTAATCTCTCATCAAGTTTCAATTACCATTTTAACATCATCTTATATGCCAATCCCATTTTAAAAGAAAAAGTGCTACAACACATTTGAATCGATACCTACTTAGTTAAGATATAGTAAATTAACAACAGTTCGTTTTACATTAAAGAGAGTGAAAATTTAAAGACATTTGGACGTAAAGGACACACGTAATTAAATGAACTCTGCTAAATAAACTTTGCATCTTCTATAACTTATTACAAGCCTCTGTGGCCCAGTTGCAGTGGTTGCTGGACTAACTCGATTCTGAGATTCTACTTTTGATTCCCAGGTGAGACATCAGACACACCGCGTTGTTCCCAGTTTCGTAGAACATTGCAGGGTAGAGTCAAACTGTTACTTCATCATCATCATAATTTCAGCCATAGGACGTTCCACTGCTGATCATAGGCCTCCCCCAATGATTTCCACAATGGCCGGTTGGTAGCGGCCTGCATCCAGCGCCTTCCTGCTACCTTTATGAGGTCGTCAGTCCACCTTGTGGGTGGACGTCCTACGCTGCATTTTCCGGTACGTGGCCTCCACTCCAGAACCTTGCTGCCCGGCCGTCAGTTCTGTGTACTATGTGCCCTGCCCACCAGAGATCGAATCAGAAATGAGGAGATCCGTAAACGAACTAAAGTCGCTCACATAGCCCGACGGATTAGCAAGCTGAAGTGGATTGTTACTTATTACTACATAAAGGGCCAACATATCACGAAAAACAAATAAATTAATACACTGGTACTTACCAGATAGTGAGACTTCGTTCGTAGAGTGAAATGTTTCATAGGTATGAGTTCATTGCTTCTTTCTTCCTTTTAAAGTTGATATTTCAAAAATCGTAGTACTTGTTTATATACTGGGAGAAACTAAAACAGAAAGTAGGTAAACACACCTAAACATTAAGTCGACATGACAAAATTTGCATTGACTGAAAAATTAAAAGGTCGTGGAACTTAGTTTTCTTTGTAAATCGTTCGTCCATGTATCATAAAAAACATTAGCTTTTTTTATTGATAACAAGGCAGGTATTTGACCGCAATCGCATCTTGTGTTAAGTGAGATGCAGTCTAGGTTGGTACATATCTGCCCTGTAAGTGCCTATTCACTCTCGACTTAAAAAGGCCCGGATTATAGTCTTCGGGAGAGACAGCAGCAGGCAGCGAATTCCAGTCCCTAGCTGTTCGCATTATAAAAGAGTTACCGAAACGTTTAGTGCGAGCTGGTGGAATGTCGACAAAGTAGAGCTTAGAAAAGGCTGCCTTCCGTCCCTCTTGGGGACTAGTTAGACTTCTACTTAGCGATTGTTTTTATTTACAACGAGGAAGCTCTTGGCTTGCATCTCACCTGTTGGAAAGTGATGATCAGGCAGATGATCAATAGGTACCTAGTTTATACCTATTTATGCCTAGTGGCAACCCTAAAGAAAATACCTAAGATTTCGACGAAAACATGTTTATTTTACAATGTAACTATTTTATAGTAACAAAAATTTAATTTAAAGCATCTGTTATAACAAATAATAATTAGGTAGTTAGTTTGTTCAGTTGATATTAATCTCATTGTGAATAATACAGGTATTTTGACACCTTACAACATGAAAAGTTCGTTCATTTCAGCCAATAATTACGTCCATTGCTAAAGACGAACTTTGCTTTTAGGCCCGGTTTCCACCAAAGCGGAGCAGAGTTTTGAATAACCAATCAGATTTCATTACTTATTTCCACTTCTCTCCGCTTTGCACTGCTCCGCGCCTCGCTGCCCCTGTCAAATTCTATATTTATAGTGTCGTTTAAGTTCTATCACTACGTAAGTCATTTTTAACAATTTTATAGGAAACTAGCTGACCCGACGAACTTTGTTCCGCCTTAATGGCAATAAATAAGCAGACTTTTTTTTTCAAACGGGATAAAAAGTATCCTATGTCCTTCTCCTGGCTCTAAACTACCTCCCTGACAATTTTCAGCTAAATCGGTTCAGCCGTTCTTGAGTTATAAGTGGAGTAACTAACACGACTTTCTTTTATATAGGTAATAGAAGATTGGACGAAACACGACGCGTCTTTTGATTTTCTAACGAATGGCATCAAAATGTCAAAACCGCCAAAAACGTGATGCCGCCATAAAACTTAACCGACGATACAAAGATTTGACGGAACGAAACTTCTCCGCTCCGCTCCGCTCCGCCTTAGTGGAAACCAGGTTTTAGACAAAGACCTCCCCCAAGGATTTCCACAACGACCAGTCCTGCGCGGCTCGCATACAGGTGCTTCTTGCGACACAAAATCGTCGGTCCACCTAGTGAAAGGCCTGCGCACTGAGAACTTTTCTGGTATGGTGCGGTCCTAAGAACTTACCTATTCATAGAAAGACGACGGAAACAGAAGAAAAATTCCTGAGACCAGGGACGATGAGCTGGCGTTCATTGACATGCATAAGAATGAGAATCGTTATAAAATTAATAGTATTATACTCATACATTAGAACGAAAGATTAACAGACTATAGTAGATATAAATGACATCCTAATCCATTGCCCTTGTGGCCTTAATCGGATGGATAATTAAGCGCAATCTTGTTACCAGCAATATTCGTTTAAAAATTGAGTAAATTGCAACTTAATCCGTGATAAAACAATAATAAAACCTACTAGTCAATTCAACAAGTATTTTAATCCCCAGAAATCAAGTTAACCCCTCGTGGTAAGATAAATATGCTTCAAGTGGTTCACCACAATAGCGGCGCGCGACAGGGGTTCAAACCTTTATTCTCCGCGAATCTCGCGAAAAAAAATCTGCGAGTAAAAACTAAGAAACAAAATGTCACGGTAATTTCCCCAATTATTGTTCTATGTTCTACAAATATTACCAAGAGAATACTGCATTTGCCTCACCTCCATCCATGCGAGCGTCAGAGATAAAACGTAGAATTTGAATATGTGGGCCGCATGAAACGTTGCAAGCAAGAATAAAGAATAAATTATCGATAGTATCATGGTCTTGAACATTAGTTGCAATATCAATAGGATAGTTAGTCAATAGTTTGCAATGCTATTGATGAAAGGATCCTTCGTTCGTTTCAGCCAAATGACGTCCACTACTGTGGGCTGAGTCTCAGTGTGAGTTTACATCAAACGCGCTCACTAGTCAGCGCGTTTAAAAAATGTATGAAAATTTTAGTTTTTGAAAGTTTCCCGCTAGGGGCCGCTGTACAATCCGTCATATATTTAATGTCATGTTTGAAAAAAAACTCACACTCCGCCCTCTGGACAAAATAAGTAAATCACAGAAGTAAATGGCGACGAATTATAAGCTTGCCAACCACTAGGCCTAGGATGCGCGCCGCGATAAGCGTTTATCGCGCCATCTTATCGATTTTAGACGATAAGCCCATATATTTGTCGACTAAAATCATCGATAATATTTTAACACGCGCGCATTCTAGGCCGGCAGGTGTGACCACGACCTCTCTACCAAGAGTAGAGTGTGGCAACGAAGAAGAGCTGAACAATGGCTTCCCCATGGATATCGGGGAAGCCTTTGTCCCACAACGACCGGCCCGGTAATGAAAGGTGAATACTATATTATTAGTAGAATCCCGATTATCCGGATCAATTAAAACCAGGGGTGTTCCGGATAATCGATTTCAAAGTAAAATCAAACAATAACTTTTTACAATAGAAAGGGTTTTCAATACATCATTATTTTTAGAGTCTAAAAATCTAAATTTTAGACCATTGGTCATCCATTTGTCCGTACCATGTTACGGTGGCGGCGCCTTCAAAATCAAAAAAAACAAAAATCAAAAATATTTATTCAGTTTAGACCACAAGTGGCACTTATGAACGTCAATAGAAAATAATAAAAAAAAGAAAAGGTAGCCCTTATCTTTCGGTTTTTATGGGTCCAGATCCTGAATCGGTAATTAGAAACCGTGAAGAATGAGTCCAGATAATCGGATATCCGGATAATCGAAGTCCGGATAATTGAGATTCTACTGTATTTGTAAAAACGACACGACAGTTTCTGCTTACGAATCAAAGCTATTGTTAGATAGCTAAAATGCTTCTTAGCCGAATGCCGATGCAAATATTATTTACTAGCTTTCCGCCCGCGGCTTCGCCCGCGTGGAATTTTGTCTGTCACAGAAAAACTTTATCGCGCGCGTCCCTGTTTCAAAAACCGGGATAAAAACTATCCTATGTTCTTTCCCGGGACTCAAACTATCTATATGCCAAATTTCATCAAAATCGGTTGCGAGGTTTAAGCGGGAAAGCGTAACAGACAGACAGACAGACAGACAGACAGACAGACAGACAGACAGACAGACAGAGTTACTTTCGCATTTATAATATTAGTTGGGATTCAGTGAGACAAAGAATCACTAGATGTTAAAATATCACAATGCCATCTATAATTCGGCTGTACTATTAAAACTACAGATTTTATTGATATTATCTAAATTCAATTATAGTAATCGATACTATCGACAGTCAAACTACCGATAGTTTAGCAACACTATGCGCACTGTTTTCAGAATTGATATGGCGACCTTCCTCTTATTTTAAGTTTTTCTTTCAAATCAACTGGTTAGGGAAATGTAATAAGGTCTGAAGGTTTTGTGATAAGAGATAACGATAATAACGTGGTCCGGTGGCTGGTGTCATCGTCTGTCCCTTTCTTTCATAGGAAGATGCTGGTTAGAGCGACTGCGATAGACAGATCGACTTAAAAAAGACTCCGCTCTTTCGAAGACAGGTTCAGTAGCTTTTATATAGTAGATTTTTTTAGTAGTATACGACGATTATAATTCTCGAAGTAACCGCCAGGGGCGCTGTAACTTGTTTTTGGGTAATTAAGGTAAGCTGATTTATTAAGTGCTAAATAAGGTTAAACAATAAAAATATTTCATTTAAACAACATTTATTGAATTAACTAATTTATAAACATTTTATGGTAAATTTTACCTAAGGACTAGTTATGTGACTAGCTATCGGAGATAATATCTCTTACAATTCAACTAGAGGGGGGAGATGCCACGAACATTCGACCGATAAAACTTCACCTGTACCTCTAGCATGAACAACTTTCGTCTTCGAATCGTTTGCGTATTCGATAAAATTCGATAATCTTCGAATTAAACGATAACGTGACAATTTTGATTCTCAAAATAAGTTTCGAGCAACCACATCTCATACTAAATTCACTTTACGACATGCGACACGTTCTGCTGTAGTTTTCTTACTAAATCTTTTGATGGGGATTCGAGTACGCAAACGATTGAACTCGAAAGTTTTTCGTGCTCACCGTACTGTATACGGCTCTGTCTTATCTCTTTTCTAGCGAAGTGTAAGAGACAGATATATATATGGAGTTTGACTAAAACAGAATTATTGTTGTCATGAACAAAAATAAGAGGTGTCTTATTTTTATTTTTAACCTACATTTTATTAAATGGACGGAATATAACGCGGCGTTCTTAAAACCTTATAAATAATTAAATATAAATATCTACATTTCTACAATATAATTTCTCTATTGGAATTTTAATGTTCGAATACAGTCATAAATGTAACAAAATTCGGCAGATTAATTTATGGAAGCAACATTTTCAATATTTTATGTTTCGTTTCTACATACCATAAACAATACAGGGTGTTAGGTAAATGGGTATATGACCCGACACTAGCCCATGTTAACATGGGCATATAAATGGTATGGTGAAGTCAGAAAATTGATATCTTCATTTTAATAATTTAAATTTTCATACAAATCTGATTTTATAAAAGNTGAATCATGGATCATTTATAACTAAAGTAAAAATAAGTTTCAACACCAATTCTCTATCGGGTAAAATGTGTCATTAAGTTCCATTAATTTCCAGACGACTTATCTTTATCGGCCATAAAAAGTAGAAACTAGGAAGGTACTTAAATTTCTTTAACGTCTAGACTGGCCAACCCCACCCCCCGGAATAAGTCTAGTACAACTGCATCATCGAAGTATTGCCACCCCTTCATAGTTTATTACCACTAAAACGTTAGTTCCGCCCCCGTCTGCGAGTCTACCATCGTATAGCTCCTTTGTTGTCTGTGGTGGCCAGACTGAATTTGTCTATGACAGTTTTAACGAGCTCTCGTCAAGTAAATGCATTTAATTCCTTTTTAGTTATTATAAGAGCGCTTGCAGTAGGTACTCGTTGTTGTCTCTTTGTAACGAGGGACACACAGGAAAAGTTCTGTTTGTTCTTTTTAGGTGTTCGAGACATTAAGTAGTGCGAATCATTTGGCCAAAGACCTCAATTTCGTTTTTGTAGAGCCGTCTGCTCTATTAGGATCTCCATTAGGATAGATCTCCATTAGGATTCACATACACACCATGGCAGCATAATCAGTCGGTGGCAGGAAAAAAATGTAAGCAACTAGCTGAGTTGTCAAGGTGTCCTGGTGAAGTAAACGCCATAATATTTATGTAGTGCTATTTACATGTTGGTACCGGCAACTGATTGCCACCCTTACAAAGTTTCTTTAAAGACTTATTGTTTAAGATGCTTTATGATTTATCTTTTATTTGATGTAGTTGTGTTCATGACACAGGCTTCTGGGTCTCTTTATAAGATCATGCATTTACCAACCTTTAACAGGTCTCTAACACTAAAAGAGTTGGCCAATACGTCCCAAAATCACACGCTCTCGCCAACTTTCGCCAACAGCCTGTATATAAAATCGCTTCCCATCTTATTATCAATGCAGCTGCAGAGTTGAACGACCGCAGTACCCTCGGGCTGGCGGTGCATCTAATAAACAGATAATTAGCGTGGGCGTGGGTGCCAACGCGTAGGTAGTGGAGCTTCCAACACCTCTCGATATGTATTCATTTTGGGTTAATGTTACATCTCTACAGTAACAAATGAAGATCAGATATTTTAATTCAAAACCACGGTTTAAAACTTCTACGGATGTAACATATTGACTTAGCTCCAAAGTAGACGAGTAGGCCTAGGATGAGAGCCACGATTATTTTATAGATTTACACAACAAGCCCTTATTGATAAGATTTTACCACGGCGCGCATCCCAACCCGTATTGTCAACATGTCAAAAACTCAAAAAACTTTTAAAACTCATTTATTTTTGCAAATAGGCTTTTAAAAAGCTTTTTTACACGTCCCAGTATTAACCCTACTACTGTAGCATCAACTCTGGCGTGTTAACTCAAAATTGACACTGCGCAGGTAAAAATATATTTTCCCAAAACCTTCGTGAAACCCTCACGAGGCTTACTTACAAATTACAATCACATTTTAAACAACACCTCTCGCCAGATAAGGACTGCCAAATTGCATAATGCTTGAACCCTTTTTGGACGCCTCCGTTGCATGCTCTGCTGGACCGATAGTTAGCCTCACCACTGATCATTTCATCATTTAAGCCAGCATCGTTTGTGAATACGGGCGTTAGTTTGGTACTTTTCGGCGCTAGTAGTTGAAGCGGTCAAAAACTCTACGATTGATTTTCTGCAGCTGCTTTTCAGACGTCAAAACGTACGCGTTGCAGCAATAATGGAGTGAAGTAGTAACTGCATTGTACCTTGAGATTATTTCTTCTTAACAAATGTAGTCGCAAGATAGCAAGATGGCTAAGGACTTATAAAATTGAAAATATCGTTAAAAGTGATATATATATAAGAGAATAAATCCTCTTTAGTTGTTTTTTTAATTAGGCAGAGAGCAGAGCTACTTTTCTTTTTCATGTTGACATGTGACATGTGACATGTGACATTTGACATGGTGTTAATAAAGTGAAAATTTTATTATTTTAGAAGATGAAAATGTATTATAATTTTAAAGGAATCGACAAGCTGNGAAAAACTAGTTACTGATTCTGAAAGTGCTTCACGAGCTCTTTCAAATGGTACCAATAATAGGGTACAGATTATGGAAGCTGGTAACATTGAATTTTTGGATTTTGTAACTTATTATTTTTTCCACCCTGTATAATCCGGCTGTATCTCCAGGTCACCTAGATACATTCCATAGTAGCTGTAATAGACATTTAGGTGCATACATTTACCAATTTTGGTGACAAATAGGCATTTTGTAGTAGTTTTTGTATAACGCCTAAACAAAAACAAAGGGTAATATTTTGGTGTTATACATAGATTTCGAATATAAAAAATATATAATTTAACTAATTAAGACATGACAAAAAAACTGAGATATGTCTCGTTTCTGTCGGGCCTGGGTCACAGATGACCGTTCTTCTTTATTTTGTATGAAAATTAAAAAAAATAAAATGATGATATCCTGACTTCGCCATACCATTTATATACCCATGTTAACATGGGCTAGTGTCGGCTCATATACCCATTTACCTAACACCCTGTATAGTACGGATATTCTATTTTGGTTATTTGTTTTTGGCCTCATGTACTGAACACATTTTCCATTGCAATTCTCGAGACGTATAACATACTATATCTACAAGCCAACTATAGAAGTAAGCAAAAGACTTGAAGAAAAACAATGTCAAACATTAAAACGCTAAAATGCATAAAAATTTGCAATCCCTCAAATTGATTTATTTATGAATTTTTAGTTACTTTTGGTACTCCGATACCAATCTACAGCTTCAGCCAAACCAACGCGTGCAGATTGCGTCGGCGATGGCGATCACTTTATAGTATTTGGTAACAGTATCAAATCATAAAGGTACCGGTATAAAGCCATGATAGTAACGAGTAACGTTACCATTACTATTAACGTTACCTTACCATATGACTTATGTAATGTTATAGTTCTTGCAACTCCCGAAGGCGAGTGAGCTTTACTTGTGTGTGTACGTGTAAATGCACATAACGATAGTGTAATTAATGTCTATCAAAAGTTTTAAAAACGAACAACAGCGAGCCTCCACACATGTAAAGCTCAGTCGTCTTCGTGAATGAGGGTTTTCGCGAATGAAAAATCCGCCAGATGGCAATACGCAGACGCGAGGTCCAAATGCTGCATGATTGGTTATTTTTGACATGACATTGACAGATATGTCAAAATCCACCAATCACGCAGCAGTCAGACCCACATCCACGTCCCGCCATCTAGCGGATCTTTCATTCGCGAAAACCCTCATTGCAACAATTATACTTATTTTTTTACTTTAACTGATACTATGTATTTCAGGATATATTGTGCAACGAAGCCTACTTGTTCCTTTTCTTGCCGTCTCTCTCCTGGAAGTAGCCGCCGGGTCCCGGGACGAGTTTGACTGGTGGTCTTTCTCTCCTCTCTTTAGGAGAGGCAGACTTCTCCGAGTCGGTCACTATGCCTTGCAGCCTTTGAGTGTTGATTTGACTGAGTCTGCAACAAAAACATACAGTGTTATTAACATAGTTGTACCTAATTGGAACTTATAAAATCTTTTTTTTTTCCAATGTTCCTAACTTTTCCTTAATATCTTTATGCTCTAAAAGCAAGCAAAGTCCTATCTAGTTCTCTCCTATATTCCCCTCCAGCGCGTCAATTTTTTTTTCTTCTACACATGACTTCTTCCATACCAACGACTTTTTTCATCAAGCTTCTGATGATTCCCTCATTATGCTCTACAGCAAACGAAGTCCTCTCCAGTTCTCTCCTATTTTCTCCTTTAGTGAAAGCACTGCATTTCTCAAACCCTACCTATACTTAACATCATTTATTACATAGACTTAATATTTAGAAGATCAATTTTTACCTGACTTTTTCCACATCCGCGACACTCCTGATGATTACCTCCTTATGCTCCAAAGCAAGCGAAGCCCTCTCTTATTCTCTCCTGTAATCCCCTTCGGCTAAAGCATCATAATTCTATTACTATACCTAACATTCTCACCTGACTTCTTCCACATCAGCCACTTTATCGATCAAGCTCCTGATGATTCCCTCCTTATGTTCTAAAGCAAGCTAAATTCTCTCTTATTCTCTCCTGTATTCCCCTTTGGCTAAAGCGTCATAATTCTATTAACATTCCTAAAATTCTTACCTAACTTCTTCCACATCCGCGACCTTATCAATCAAGCTCCTGATGATTCCCTCCTTATGCTCCAAAGCAAGCTATATTCTCTCCTGTATTCCCCTTTGGTTAAAACTCTCCTACTACGAATATACCCATATGTTTAGAAGAATAGTCCTCACCTGACTTCTTCCACATCCGCGACCTTATCGATCAAGCTCCTAATGATTCCCTCCTTATGTTTTAAAGCAAGCTAAATTATCTCTTATTCTCTCCTGTATTCCCCTTCGGCTAAAGCATCTTAATTCTATTACTATACCTAACATTCTCACCTGACTTCTTCCACATCCGCGACCTTATCGATCAAGCTCCTGATGATTCCCTCCTTATGCTCCAAAGCAAGCGAAGCTCTCTCTAGCTCTCTTGTATTCCCCTTCGGTTAAAGCGTCGCTATCCTACTTATACGTTTAAAAAATCATTTTTACCTGACTTCTTCCACGTCAGCCACTTTATCGATCAAGCTCCTGATGATTCCCTCCTTATGCTCCAAAGCAAGCGAAGCCCTCTCTAGCTCTCTCCTGTACTCACCTTCGGTTACACCGCCGTAATTCTCTTACAATTTCCCCTTATTAATAAAAAAGTATACCCTAGTTGAACACTGTTTTAAAGTGACATTTCCATACTAAACATCACTATAAAACAGGGTTCAACTAAGGTGTAACTTTTATTAATAAAGGAGATTATGTTTAGAAGAACAGTTCTTACCTTACTTTTTCCACGTCAGCGACTTTATCAGTCAAACTCTTAATGATTCCTTCTTTATGTTTTAAGGCAAGCGAAGCTCTTTCTAGTTCTCTCCTATGTTCTGCTCTATGCTTAGCCTTTCCAACCCGTCATGCCACCGTGGGTGAGGAGAGTAAAGGCCAAATCCTTTATTTGCCTCTGATACATTAGAGAGAATCGTGCTCATGCATTGGAGATGATGACCTGATGATGACGATTACTAAGAAACACTCTCACCTGACTTCTTCCACGTCAGCGACTTTATCGATCAAGCTCCTGATGATTCCCTCCTTATGCTCCAAAGCAAGCGAAGCCCTCTCGAGCTCTCTCCTGTACTCCGCTTGTGCGTCGGCCGCGCGCCTCTCCTGTTCGACTATACGCCGCTCTAGCTCCTCTAGCGATGTGTATGCGCGGGATTTCACTACCTAAGGGTAGAAAAAATGTAATACTTATTAAGTAATTCTGTGAGCGAGACGAAAGGTATCTTAAGGTTGATTAACGCCCGTTTTCACCATCAATCCTTAATTTTTAAGTGACCCCTATGGTAACACAAAGAGGAATTTTGTTTTCATAGGGGTCACTTAAAAATTAGGGATTGATGGTGAAAACGGGCATAAGAATACCCAAAGTATAATAAGATTTTTGTCGCAATAAAAAAATTGACACTGACAACCCGACGAATATGTTAATTCGTTTATTCGTTTCAGCCAAAAGACGTCCAGTGCTGGACAAAGGCCTCCTCCAAGGATTTTCGCAACGACCGGTCTTGCATTGCCCGCATCATTGGTCCACCTAGTGCGAGGCCTGCCCATGTTTTGTCTTCGGTCGGTGGTGGCCACTCGAGAACTGTGACTGTGTGGCGACATCTATCGACACGCCACTACAGTCATCACCTAACAGATAGCGTTTTACCATTGGACCTTGGTCCACGAGCACAGCACCCGCTCGGAAGGAAGCATCCTCTTTGTGGTTGATCATTAAATCCCACAACAGACAGTAAAGAAAGAGAGGTATAATTATCTTTATAATAATAATTATCTTTATTATAATAATAAACTTTAAATGTCGTTTTATAATGCACTCTTTCTCAGAGATAAAATAAACGCATGTATTGCTCTGTAACATAAAAGTTTTATTCAATATTAATACATTTCTCATAGAAATAAACTAAATTTCCTATTCATTGGCTATGACACAAACCTGTAAAATAAAAGAAACGACATTTAAAGTTTATTATTATCTCTTAAAATATCTTTATATTTTACACATAGACTTTTCACTGTGACATTCATTTGATAGACGTCAAAGTCATAGACAAACCATAGACCCTAAAGTAAAAAGTATTTACTTTACATTTATTCTCACCTTAATTTCCCTTTTAATCCTCTCCTGCGCTTCCAATAGGTACCTGCCGCAGCGGCTCGTTAGCGTTACGGGCACTCCTGCGCACTTTGGTCGCGCGCGCGGCCGCCATCTTGACGCGCTAGTGTCAACCACTTACTAGATTGAAGGTGCTAAAAAGGTACAATACCAAAGCTACACTAGTCGCGAAATTGTTCGCAGTAGGATAGTGTAGACACGTAATTTGCTTCGCTTCGAGAAACCTCGCCTATCATCGCCCGATTTCTGAAAGTTGTCGATTTTACGCCCGAATCAAAGCGCCCAAGGGTTCCAAAGTATGTCCACGGAAGTGTCTAACTACACTACTTGGGCAACTTCAGTACTTCGTCGAAGTAGTGTAAAGCCTGGTCCGTGAGCACGTAGAATTTTGTCCAATGACCCCAAGCTACCCATCCTTATCGCTCGCGCGTAATTATGTTGCTGTCCCGCTCGCACACTCACTGCGGGCGCCCGTCACACAGTCGCGATGGGTAGCTTGGGGTCATTGGACAAAATTCTACGTGCTCACGGACCAGGCTTTAGCTAAGGTATATTGTTAATCTCACCTTGATCTCCCTTTTAATCCTCTCCAGCGCTTCCAACGCTTGTCGCAGCGGTTCGTTAGCGCTGCGCGCGTTGCGTGCACTCCTGCGCACTTTGGTCGCGCGCGCGGCCGCCATTTTGACGCGCTAGTGTGAACCACCCACTAGAATGGTGGTGTCAACGAAGGTATATCATCGGCGCCACCAATGTTAATCTCCTAATTTCGTTAGGCGTTCACATGTTGGCTATTATTCCAGTCTTGTCTCGTTAGAGACAATGTGACGTAGACCCAACGTTGGTGCCAATATGACTAGATCCAGCGTTCGTTAGCGCTGCGCGCGTTGCGGGCACTCCTGCGCACTTTGGTCGCATGAGCAGCCGCCATCTTGACGCGCTAGTGTCAACCACTTACTAGATTGAAGGTGCTAAGAAGGTACAGTACCAAAGCTACACTAGTCGCGTAGGATATTATAATTGTTCGCAGTAGGATAGTGTAGACACGCACTTTGCTTCGCTTCGAGCAACCTCGCCTATCATCGCCCGATTTCTGTAATTTGTCGATTTTACGCCCGAATCAAAGCGCCCTAGGGTTCCAAAGTATGTCCACGGATGTGTCTAACTACACTACTCGGGCAACTTCAGTACTTCGTCGAAGTAGTGTAGCTAAAGGTAGCCTTTCGAACTAAGCGTCACAGACGCAGCGTCTTTAGCTTTGGTCTTAAAGGTAGCCTTTCGAAGCGAGTTAGTGACGCGGCGATGGTGGCACAAGACCAAAGCTAAAGACGCTGCGTCTGTGACGTTTAGTTCGAAAGGCTACCTTAAGGTATATTGTTATTCTCACCTTGATCTCCCTTTTAATCCTTTCCAGCGCTTCCAAAGCTTGTCGCAGCGGTTCGTTAGCGCTGCGCGCGTTACGTGCACTCCTGCGCACTTTGGTCGCACGCGCGGCCGCCATCTTGACGCGCTGCCGGAATATCACGGCTGCTTTGCGGTACAGTCTGGCAAGGTGATGGAAAATGAACCTTAGGAAACTTGTCTGAAGAGCCAATTTGGAATAGACCATGGCTGTGGGATAAGATGGTGAGATATTTCGAATAGACCAAGTCGAACTCTCTCGACACAATCCTTCTGTAATATGTAGTACTTAGTGAGTGAGACTCTTTCAACTCGGGTCTTTAGGTTCGATTATGTAAAAGAAGCACTGTATCATGTGTAAAACTAGCCAAGTCAAATCTTGAGAACCTCTATAAAGGATCAGGTCAGAGTTTAAGCTACCTCCCATAGCAGTTTGATTCACCCATTCTGAGACACCTTGTATAAGCCAAGCAAGAGCTTTTTAAAAGGATATTTACTGAAAATAAATGACTTTTATGACTTTGACTTATACACCCGTATTTACCAACATTACTATGACGTCTCACAGTCACGCGTGGACGCACAGGGTCCCAAAAACCTATTCATAGACAATACTTGAGTGGCGGATTGGCACAGACGAGCCAATCACAGAGCTCTTCAACGTTGTGGTTGTGCGTTCAACTCCGCATAGCGTTGCTGCTCCACTTAAGCAAGCATCGTTTGTGAATACGGAAGTTAATCTTACATCCCGCAGTGGACTACCATAGACTAAAATGATAATTTATTAAAAGTATTAAACCAAAAACTCTTACTTAACATTTTTGAGTGCAGTTTTGAGTTCCTCCTTCACAGCCTCGTGTTCTTGGCAGATTTTATTGTACTTCTCATCAGTTATCTTCAACTGTTCTTGTAGTTTTGTAACTTGTTCGGTCTTGCGTTCAGCTTCCATCGAGTATTGGTGCTTGAGTTCTTCTAGCAATCTGGAATTTAATTATTTTAAACTTTATTGCACATAACATAGGGTGATAGGGTACAAAAGACGAACTTAATACTATATGGCATTCACTCCCAGTCACACTTTCGATCAAGAAAAAGTAATCGAAGTAATCGCTTTTTAACTTTTTAGGGACAATTTTTCATTGCTTTTCGACCATGAGGCAAGGCAATAAAACCAATATACAGTGCTGCTGTCTTATAAAGTCTTTGGCACACAGCCGGCTTGAATTCAGGCTCTACTATGGCCTCATAAAGCGACGCAATAGAATTTAAGACTTATGACTATGACTGTGTTTACCACAACCAACTATCCCTGTCGAGAATCGAACCCCGGAATCAATGCGTTTCACGCTTGACACAAATTCGTATCATAAACAACACCATAATGTTATTTCCCTTGTTAACACTATTAACGGAAAGTTACATCCAATTATTTTCACTCTCTTATTTTACATACTAATTTCACATAAAATGTAAGTAAATAATGAATAAATTGTTTAATTATTGTAATTTAACTGTAAAGGTAGTTAAGTAAAAGCAACATTGAAGGTTACATTGCATTTGTTTTGATGCTCTTAATGTATGTTAACCTATAAGTAGATTCATTTAAATAATTGCTTTAGATAAATGATTCAACTACATAATGTACTCTTCACTTCTAGAAAACTCTACTCCCTTGTGGGGCTTTAGAAGTATAAAATACGTGATAGATTCTATTTCAAAACATCTACTTGCTGCAGCTTCACTTCTGTCGCTTCTAACGTGTCCTAAACAGTGGTACTTCCAGTGACAAAGGTGACTGAGTTTCTTCCGCCACTTCTTCTCAGCACCAGTCCATACGTTGTCCCTAAGTGGTGGTAGAGCAAACTATGTATATTTGGGACGTGTATAAGTGCCCTGGAAATGGCCTATGTACTGAATAAAATATTTGAATTTGAATTTGATCTATATTTTCTATTTGATACGTCTAATGGGCTAAATAACTTACCTTTTTCTCGCGGTTTATCTTTTTATTTGCTAAGTATAAAAGGAAATAACGCACTTTTTACAGTAGTGAAGTTGCTACAACTTTTCTTCTGCCACTTCTAACATATTTCGAACTGCGAAGTTAGCACACGCGGTATTATTTTCTGATCTATCGGTTCTATAAGACAGTAGAACTACCTTTTGCAGTGGTCCAATCTTCTCTCATGCAAGTCAGAGGGTACGGCTTTTGCCCTCAACTTCCCTTCTGTCGCTTCTAAGGTGTTCCTAACTGTGAAGTTACTCTCACTCTACCTTTTACAATTGTTAGGTCTAAAACCCAATAAGCTTACCGTTTGCAGTGGTCCAATCTTCTCTCATGCAAGTCAGCGGGTACAGTCCTTGCCATCAGTACGTCTAGTTGCTGTAGCTTCCCTTCTGTCGCTTCTAACGTGTTCCGAACTGTGAAATACTCGCGGTGGACTGTCTTTTCTATTTGCTAAGTCTAAATGGTTTCAACTTACCGTTTGCCGTGGTCCCATCTTCTGTCATGTAAGTCAGCGGGTACAGTCCTTGCCCTCAATACATCTAGTTGCTGCAGCTTCGCTTCTGTGGCTTCTAACGTGTTTCGAACTGTGAAGTGGTCTAATTCTGTCTAATTTATAGGCCAATAGGCCAAATAACTTACCGTTTGCAGTGGTCCAATCTTCTCTCATGCAAGTCAGCGGGTACAGTCCTTGCCATCAGTACGTCTAGTTGCTGTAGCTTCCCTTCTGTCGCTTCTAACGTATTCCGGACTGTGAAATACTCGCGGTGGACTGTCTTTTCTATTTGCTAAGTCTAAATGGTTTCAACTTACCGTTTGCCGTGGTCCCATCTTCTGTCATGTAAGTCAGCGGGTACAGTCCTTGCCCTCAGTACATCTAGTTGCTGCAGCTTCGCTTCTGTGGCTTCTAACGTGTTTCGAACTGTGAAGTGGTCTAATTCTGTCTAATTTATAGGCCAATAGGCCAAATAACTTACCGTTTGCAGTGTTCCAATCTTCTCTCATGCAAGTCAGCGGGTACAGTCCTCGCCCTTAATACGTCAAGTTGCTGCAACTTCCCTTCTGTCGCTTCTAACGTGTTTTAAACTATGAAGTGGTCTATCTAATTTATAAGTCCAATAAGCCAAATAACTTACCTTTTGCAGTGGTCCAAACTTCACTCATGCAAGTCAGCGGGTACGATCCTCGCCCTTAATACGTCAAATTGCTGCAACTTCCCTTCTGTCGCTTCTAACGTGTTTTAAACTATGAAGTGTTCTATCTAATTTATAAGTCCAATAAGCCAAATAACTTACCGTTTGCAGTGGTCCAATCTTCTCTCATGCAAGTCAGCGGGTACAGTCCTCGCCCTTAATACGTCAAGTTGCTGCAACTTCCCTTCTGTCGCTTCTAACGTGCTCCGAACTGTGAAATACTCGCGATGGACTGTTTCGTAGTCGCGCATCATTGCTGACACTGGAAAAAATTAGGTATAGTCTGATCTCTGAACACGTAGAATTTTGTCCAATGACCCCAAGCTACCCATCCTTATCGCTCGCGCGTAATTATATTGCTGTCGCGACTGTGGGACGGGCGGCAGTGAGCAGTGAGTGTGCGAGCGCAACAGCAACATAATTACGCTCGAGCGATAAGGATGGGTAGCTTAGGGTCATTGGACAAAATTCTACGTGCTCAGAGACCGGGCTTTAGATAACATTAACACACCATAATAATAGGTATAGCGGTTAACTGAGTGCCTGAGGTATGGGAGCGGCTCGGGAGGGTGTTTTTGTGACGTCAAACGTCAGCGAGACTTCAGATGTGCTTCAGACTTGTATGTTTGTCACGTCATTTATGTAGGATATGAGTGAGAAACGAAAAAAGAGGTGTGAAAGAGAAGGAAGAGTGTGACGTGAGTGTGACGTACGACGACATGTCGACGATTGTTATAAATTACTGTTTTATTATTTTCTAAAGTCCAGCTGTGAGCACGTAGAATTTTGTCCAATGACCCCAAGCTACCCATCCTTATCGCTCGCGCGTAATTATATTGCTGTCGCGACTGGGCTTTAGATAACATTAACACACCATAATAATAGGTATAGCGGTTAACTGAGTGCCTGAGGTATGGGAGCGGCTCGGGAGGGTGTTTTTGTGACGTCAAACGTCAGCGAGACTTCAGATGTCCTTCAGACTTGTATGTTTGTCACGTCATATGACACCCTTCTCTTGCCGCTCCCATACCTCAGGCACTGACTTAGTTATGCGCTCGATCTATAGTTAATAACAGATTTTAATAAACATTCTCAAAGTTTACATGACAGTTAAAATTATATTACAATACTAGCGGCCGCCCGCGACTTCATACGCGTGGATACCGTTTTACCACCTTATGGGTGGAGTTTCGTAAAATCCATTTTTATTGAGCACCTACGCAGCTACGTCCTAAAATGTTGGTTCCCCATACAAAATTTGAGACTCCTAGCACTTGTAGTTTCTGAAATTTCGTGATGAGTGAGTTAGTCAATCAGTGATCTTTCGCTTTTATGGATATACAATACCCGGCGATAAATATTGCACATCGACCTTTGGAAAGAGACTATCGGTTAATTTTGGCACGTAGAACGTTATCTCTGTCGCACACTAGGTACCTATACGGTTGACAAAACGTCACTGTCAGTCGTTCCTAATAGATACCGGACTGTTTGTATTTCGTGCGACAGAGATAACGCTCTACGAAACCGAAATTAGCCGATTGTCTCTTTCTAAAAGTCGATGTGCAATATTTATCGCCGGGTATTGTAGATTAGGTAGTTATTTTAATATTTATTCGTTCGTTCGTATATAATATATAAGAGAATAAATCCTCTTTAGTTGTTTTTTTAATTAGGCAGAGAGCAGAGCTACTTTTCTTTTTCATGTTGACATGTGACATGTGACATCTGACATGGTGTTAATAAAGTGAAAATTTTATTATTTTAGAAGATGAAAATGTATAATAATTTTAAAGGAATCGACAAGCTGATGAATTAACTTTAAATGTCGTTTCTCTGTTGTGATTCGTAAACAATTTCTGTGTGAATAGATGATAGAATATTGTTGAAAATATCACTACTTTACAAGAGCAACACATTGTTTCATTTTGCCGATCCTAGATAATGAATGAATAGACTAATAGTCTTATAAAACGACATTTTTAGTCAAGAAAAATGGAAAAATTACGATTCACGTTCACGGTATTGGCGGCATCTGATGGTAAAACGAATGTGATATGTGTGACTTCTATCGAGACACCCGATGGACGCAGATTTGATATACCCGACGACCTGAAACCTGCGAGTAAACATACAGGCATAACGAGTACTGACGTCTATACAAAAGTCAAAAATTCGCTAAAGAAAAGACATCAAATGCGGAAAATATGGATCCCGTTAACAATGGAATTAAGGAAAATATATCTAGATGAAGGTGAAAACGTACAATTCAGTGATCAATACCTAGATGAAATCACGAATGTGACCAAAATTTTGGATAATGATAACACGGAAACTGGAAATAAAAATCTAGGAAAAACAGCCGAAAGATTTTTACTTGAGAAATTTTCGGGAAAAACCTCAAATGTTGACCAATGGATTAGTGAATTTGAGAATGAGTGCTCACGTTTTGACATACTGCAGGATGCGGAGAAAATTGAGATTTTAAAACATCTACTTGAAAAACAATGTTTAGATTGGTATACTAGTATGTTAATCAAATTTACGATAAACTCAGAATGGGAAATATGGAAGAATAATTTATGTGAGACATACGGAAATAAAGGTTGGTCACAAGTAAAATATGCATTTACATTCAAGTTCCAAGGAGGTTCATTTCTCGAATATGCTACAAAAAAAGAGAGGTTGTTACTGGAAGTGAACAAAGATATTGACACACAAACTATGATAAACCTTATTGTTATGGGTTTACCAGATTATGTAATAAACAAGATGGATAAGGGATCAATAACATCAACTTCAAGCCTTTACAATGAGATTGGGAAACATGAGTATACAAGTAAAAATGACTACAATAAACCCAAGAAAAACACGATCGTTAGTAAAGGAAAAGATGATAAAAAACCTTGCAAAATTTGTGAAAAACTGAATAAAGGTAGCCGTTTCCACTCGGAAGAGAGATGCTGGTTTAGACAGACTGGTGATTATGAGAACAAAAGAAACCCTAATAAGAATGTCAATAATACCGTATTAGATGTGGAGTTAAGTGACGAACAAAAAAACGAATAATAACACCATTAATTAAAGTCAAACTGACAGTAGAAGGAAAAATTGATATATTTGGCATATACGATTCGGGCTCTAACATTTCTTTGATTAATTCAAAATTTTTAAAGATAAAAGAAGGAGGAAATGGTAGAAAGAGTAGTAGAAAGAGTGCCAAGCTATTAACAATTAATGGTGTTAAAGACACAAAAGGTTTGACAACAATAAAAATAAAGATATTGGATATAGAGAAAACAATGGATGTTTATATTGTGGATGGTAAAGACTTCAAATATGATTTCTTAATTGGACTAGATATGATAAAAGAATTTAATTTGATCCAAGATGAAAATTTGAAAATCTTCCAAAAGGCAGAAGACTTTGCAAAGGAGGAATTACACCAAGAAAACGATTCTAATGAAATGAAACAGAACGATACAAACTACAATCTAATAAATTTTAATGAACATGTAAAGGAAGAGGATTTTACTATGGATCTGAGTCACTTAAATAGTCAGCAAAAAATTGAAATAAATGAGCTGGTTAATAAATATAGATCGTGCTTTGCAAAGGATAAATACGACATTGGAACAGTAACAGACTATGAAGCACGTATTGACCTACTTGTTGATAAATATTGCTGTAAGAGACCTTATAGATGTTCAATAGAGGATAAAAAAGAAATAGAGGAGCAAGTAGGAAAATTACTCCAAAGGAACCTTATAGAGGAATCGTACAGTCCATTTGCAGCACCAGTGACTTTAGCTTTCAAAAAAGAAGACAATAGGAAGACCAGATTGTGTATTGATTTCAGAGATTTAAACAAAATAGTAGTTCCTCAGGCTCAGCCATTTCCGCTAATTGAAGACCTAGTAACAAAGACAAGAAACTGCAAGTATTTTTCATCATTAGATATAAATTCTGCATTCTGGTCTATTCCCCTGCGAATCGAAGATAGAAAAAAGACTGCGTTTGTGACACAAGAAGGTCATTACCAGTGGACATGCTTACCTTTTGGTTTGAAGACATCTTCAGCGATATTTCAAAGGGTATTAAGTAATATACTAAGGAAGTATAAATTGACAGATTTTACTGTCAATTTCATAGATGACATCTTGGTTTATTCAAAATCCTATTCTGAACATATAAAACATTTATCACAGTTGTTAGATGCGATTAAAAAAGAAGGTTTCAGACTTAAATTTACGAAATGTAAGTTTGCTACAAATTCCGTAAAGTATCTGGGGCATATAATACAAAATAACACAGTTCGACCAGTAAGAGACAATCTAGCATCATTAAGGGATTTCCCAACTCCGAAGACTCAGAAAAATGTCAGGCAANTTTTAAAGATAAAAGAAGGAGGAAATGGTAGAAAGAGTAGTAGAAAGAGTGCCAAGCTATTAACAATTAATGGTGTTAAAGACACAAAAGGTTTGACAACAATAAAAATAAAGATATTGGATATAGAGAAAACAATGGATGTTTATATTGTGGATGGTAAAGACTTCAAATATGATTTCTTAATTGGACTAGATATGATAAAAGAATTTAATTTGATCCAAGATGAAAATTTGAAAATCTTCCAAAAGGCAGAAGACTTTGCAAAGGAGGAATTACACCAAGAAAACGATTCTAATGAAATGAAACAGAACGATACAAACTACAATCTAATAAATTTTAATGAACATGTAAAGGAAGAGGATTTTACTATGGATCTGAGTCACTTAAATAGTCAGCAAAAAATTGAAATAAATGAGCTGGTTAATAAATATAGATCGTGCTTTGCAAAGGATAAATACGACATTGGAACAGTAACAGACTATGAAGCACGTATTGACCTACTTGTTGATAAATATTGCTGTAAGAGACCTTATAGATGTTCAATAGAGGATAAAAAAGAAATAGAGGAGCAAGTAGGAAAATTACTCCAAAGGAACCTTATAGAGGAATCGTACAGTCCATTTGCAGCACCAGTGACTTTAGCTTTCAAAAAAGAAGACAATAGGAAGACCAGATTGTGTATTGATTTCAGAGATTTAAACAAAATAGTAGTTCCTCAGGCTCAGCCATTTCCGCTAATTGAAGACCTAGTAACAAAGACAAGAAACTGCAAGTATTTTTCATCATTAGATATAAATTCTGCATTCTGGTCTATTCCCCTGCGAATCGAAGATAGAAAAAAGACTGCGTTTGTGACACAAGAAGGTCATTACCAGTGGACATGCTTACCTTTTGGTTTGAAGACATCTTCGGCGATATTTCAAAGGGTATTAAGTAATATACTAAGGAAGTATAAATTGACAGATTTTACTGTCAATTTCATAGATGACATCTTGGTTTATTCAAAATCCTATTCTGAACATATTTATACTCACTCTTATCTTCATACATTTCATACACCTCTTTCAACTTATTCTCAGCCTTCACCGCCCTTTCCACCAGCGTAGCTCTCTCAATGTCAGCCGTCTCTCTCTCCACCGCCATCTTCTTGTATCCCTGTCTCGCTTGCGCCAACTCTTCTTCCAATACCCCCACTTTTTCCGCCAAACTCTTGTTTTCTTCTACGATCTGTTTGGACTTCTTGTTTATGGCCTCGAATTGTTTCTCGTAGTCTATTATCAGGCTGTCCTTTTCCTGCAGGTTTTCTTGGTAGGCGTCGAATAATGGAGCTGTGAATAAAAATATGAATGCAACTTTTTCTCTTTCTTGTTTTATTATACGAGTTAAAATAAGTAATATTATTTGACAATTTTAGAAGTTACTAACTTCGAAATATTTAAATAACAGGCAACATTTCTTTTTTGTAAATGAGCAACATTGTATTTTTTTTTATTCATTGCCACACTGTCTACAAAATCTTTATCTGTGGTCCTGAGTGATAATTTTTTAATGCCTAAACTGGCACGACAGGTTTTGGAAAAATGTGGTAACTATACTAAAAAATATCTGATAGTAGCTTTAACCCGCGGCTTCATCCGCGTGAAATTTCGTTTCTCACAGATCGTCTTAAATTATAGCCTATATGTTATTCTCCGTTATAAACAATAATACTATAAAGTTTTATCATAATCCGTTCAGTAGGTTTTGCGTGAAAGATTAACAAACATCCAGACATCATCCAAACTTTCGCATTTTTAAATATAGTTCCAAAATACTGAACTGTCCTATCCATGACATTGACAGCGTAGCGCCACCGTCAATACCGGATCGCTGGTTCCGATTTTTGCCATGTTGGAAACCTTAAAGATGCAACGGGGCGTCTTAGCTAGCTCAGTCTGACACCCCGCTGTTTAGTACTAAGTCCCAGTTCGCTTTCTGCGATGAGGGATGTGTACCTATCTAGGATGCCTACAGGGATATTCGACCAAGGACACGCACAATCAATAACACAATGGCACTTTATAATTCAGGTTCCACAATAGTTTACTTATTCTAGTTTCACTGACTCTAAATTACTACTATCTGAATAATGAACAAGTTATTCCACAATCGCAAATCTATTACGACAAGAGGGATAGCGACGCGCCCGGTTCGCGTCCCGAGACTAGTTTACGTATCCGCGAGAGGGGCGGCGCCCTGTGCGAGGTTTAGCGAGTGTTAGTTTGGATACTTATAACTAGGGGGGTAGGACGTGGTTCAATAGCTCGAGCCAGAGACCAAAGTCCTCTGATGAGTATGATACCACTGGGAAAGGGCGTCGGACCTACGTGGCGAGGGGGTATGAAGTTCAGGAAGGGTGGCAGCGGGATTGCTACCGCAGGTCGGGAATGAGTATCACATGCACTACTCGGTAAGGACGAGAACCGATAGGCTATCAACGATAGAACGTCTCGAATCGACAATTAGATCACCTGACCGAGTTAACGAGGTATCAAATCAAGCCAGAGCCGAACAGTTAGGGTTAGTGGGAACACGACGCGCCCGGTTCGCGTCCCGAGACTAGTTTACGTATCCGCGAGAGGGGCGGCGCCCTGTGCGAGGTTTAGCGAGTGTTAGTTTGGATACTTATAACTAGGGGGGTAGGACGTGGTTCAATAGCTCGAGCCAGAGACCAAAGTCCTCTGATGAGTATGATACCACTGGGAAAGGGCGTCGGACCTACGTGGCGAGGGGGTATGAAGTTCAGGAAGGGTGGCAGCGGGATTGCTACCGCAGGTCGGGAATGAGTATCACATGCACTACTCGGTAAGGACGAGAACCGATAGGCTATCAACGATAGAACGTCTCGAATCGACAATTAGATCACCTGACCGAGTTAACGAGGTATCAAATCAAGCCAGAGTCGAACAGTTAGGGTTAGTGGGAACAGTGTGGGTAGCTATTCGCTAGGGACTCTGTGCAATGCAGCCGAGGGAACGATAGACGCGCGCGCGAACGTCTGACTGTTGCAATGGCTCCCGAGCGAATGCTAGGCGCCCGCGGTCGCCGCCGTCTCATATATTAGCTCGGTCCGTGCGGCGTGCGGCCGCGCAGCCGTAGGGTTGTCAAAATCTCCGTGCTCGGTGCTAGGGCTGTCGATGCGTCGCGGGGCGCGTCACAAAGACATATAGTTTACCGATGGTAGCGCCCCCCTGTCATTGAGTTTGGTGGGACAGTTCAGCGTGGGTCATCTATATTAGTAGGATTTTCAGACGACCTCATAAAGGTAGCAGAATAGTGCTGGATGCAGGCCACTACCAACCGGCTAATCTAAAAATCATTAGGGGAGGGCTATCTTCAGCAGTCGACGTCCGGTGCCTGAAATGATGGTGATGATTTTCAAGATAAAAAGCCTCTTACCTAGTGCTTGAGCACTCAACAGTCCAGAGAGGTCCACCAATCGAGTGTGGGTTTGGTCTTCGGCAGCGCTTTTGGTGTATGTTTCGTCTGCCTGTGGTTCTGTGAAAATTAATTCGTAACTTCAAATTACAAAAAATTGAACTCACTTTGAAATCTTTTATTTATTAACTTTTGCGCTACAAGTTACTAAAGCCCGGTCTCTGAGCACGTAGAATTTTGTCCAATGACCCCAAGCTACCCATCCTTATCGCTTGCGCGTAATTATATTGCTGTCGCGACTGTGCGACGGGCGCCCGCAGTGAGTGTGCGAGCGCGACAGCGACATAATTACACGCGAGCGATAAGGATGTGTATCTTGGGGTCATTGGACAAAATTCTACGTGCTCAGAGACCAGACTATACCTAGAATCGCTACTATCGCCATGAAGAGCTAAGCATAAGCGAGACAGTCAAACTACATATTTTGATTAAAGTGTAAGGTTTGTGAACTTAGGGCTCGTAGAGTTAAGCTTAATGGGTCTACATGAGTTGTGCTAACTTTTTGACAGATTATGGTTTCGTCCTAGCAACATTTTACATGTTTTTTGTGAGGGATACCTTTTTACGAAAGTAATACGCAACACAAAACCATTTTGCTAATGTGAATCCACCTTAATTACCTTTGAAGCCAAGACTGGCGTTGATCAGTGAGTCCAGGTTATCATATTTGTCCCCAGGCTTATGAATAAAGTCTCCTTTGCCTTCCGCCATGTTTTGTACGTTGCTACGAATCTTCTCTTGATACCTCGACAGTTGCACGTTCAATCTAGAACAATTTAATATTCCAATTACAATGAGAAGACTTAAATTTTGACGAATTACTTGCACTCATCCACTTTTTGCATTACTTTTTTTTAATTATTTAATATTATATTTTATGTTGATGTTATTTTTAAGCATTTGCAACGCCTTCACGGGGCGTCACGTGTACAAATAGGGTAAACTGCCAGTCATTGGACACTTAAGAAAGTTATTGGACAGTTATTTACTGAATTAAAAATAGCATTTCTATTTCAGCAACTGAGAATATTCATTGTATTTGAAGGAATATTCATTTTAGGAAAATTCAAGGGTTGTTTTGTCCAATGACTGGCAGCGTCCAATGACTGTCGGTTTAACCTATTATGTTCTGTCAACCCTTACCCATGTGACATACAATAAAATAATTTGAATTTAAACTATATTCACGTAACTATACACAAATTCACCGGCACACCTCCCTGCGTCCGCCCCGTCCATATCAGTGTCGACGTGACTCGACAGTTAACTCGACTAGACGGACAGGAGGCAAATGAGCAGACGGATCACCTGATGGTAAATGATTATCGTCGCCCATAGACACCCGCAGGCCCGGGGGCGTTACAGACGAGTTGCCGGCCTTTAAGATGTAAGTAGGTAAACTACACTACTATCTGGCGGCTGCTGCTGTATTGTGTGCCTTATTCTTATGCCAATAGAGTTCACATTGACCTGTAGAGCACGTCCTTCATTGCAGCCTGAGGATCTGCTCTTCGTGCTTTATTCCTGTGGCAATATGTGTCTTATTCCTATGGCAATAGAGTCTACAACCGACCTGTACAAGACATCCTTCATGGCGCGCATGTCCGCTTGCAGCCTGTTGTTATGCTCGCGCGCCTGTTGTAGTACTATCTGCCGGCTGCTGCTGTATTGTGTGCCTTATTCTTATGGCAATAGAGTCTACAACCGACCTGTACAAGACATCCTTCATGGCGTGCATGTCCGCTTGCAGCCTGTGGTTCTGCTCTCGCGCCTGTTGTAGCACTATCTGCCGGCTGCTGCTGTATTGTGTGCCTTATTCCTATAGCAATAGAGTCCACAACCAACCTGTAGAGCACGTCCTGAGGATTTGCTCGCGCGCCAGCTGCATTTGCTTTATTCCTGTGGCAATATGTGTCTTATTCCTATGACAATAGAGTTCACAACCGACCTGTAGAGCACGTCCTTCATAGCGCGCATGTCCGCTTGTAGCCTGTGGTTCTGCTCTCGCGCCTGCTATATTGTGTGCCTTATTCCTATGACAATAGAGTTCACATTGACCTGTAGAGCACGTCCTTCATTGTAGCCTGAGGATCTGCTCTTCGTGCTTTATTCCTGTGGCAGTATGTGTCTTATTCTTACAGCTATAGAGTTCACAATGACCTGTACAAGACATCCTTCATGGCGCGCATATCCGCTTGTAGCCTGTGGTTCTACTCTCGCGCCTGTTGTAGTACTATCTGCCGGCTGCTGCTGTATTGTATGCCTTATTTCTATAGCAATAGAGTTCACAATGACCTGTAGAGCACGTCCTGAGGATCTGCTCGCGCGCCAGCTGCATTTCGTGCTTTATTCCTGTGACAGTATGTGTCTTATTCCTACAGCTATAGAGTTCACAATGACCTGTACAAGACGTCCTTCATAGCGCGCATATCCGCTTGTAGCCTGTGGTTCTGCTCCCGCGCCTGTTGTAGCACTATCTGCCGGCTGCTGCTGTATTCTGTACCTTATTTTTAAGACAATAGAGTTCACATTGACCTGTAGAGCACGTCCTTCATTGCAGCCTGAGGATCTTCTCGCGTGCCAGCTGTATTTCGTGCTGTGGCAATATGTGTCTTATTCCTACAGCTATAGAGTTCACAATGACCTGTACAAGACGTCCTTCATAGTGTGCATGTTTGCTTGTAGCCTGATGTTATGCTCACGCGCCTGTTGCAGTACTATCTGCCGGCTGCTGCTGTATTGTGTGCCTTATTCCTATGGCAATAGAGTCTACAACCGACCTGTACAAAACATCCTTCATGGCACGCATATCCGCTTGCAGCCTGTGGTTCTGCTCTCGCACCTGTTGTAGTACTATCTGCCGGCTGCTGCTGTATTGTGTGCCTTGTTCCTATGGCAATAGAGTTCACAACCAACCTGTAGAGCACGTCCTGAGGATCTGCTCGCGCGCCAGCAGCTGCATTTCGTGCTTTATTCCTGTGGCAATATGTGTCTTATTCCTATAGCTATAGAGTTCACACGTGCTTTATTCCTGTGGCAATATGTGTCTTATTCCTATGACAATAGAGTCTACAACCGACCTGTACAAGACATCCTTCATGGCGCGCATGTCCGCTTGCAGCCTGTGTTCTTCTCTCGCGCCTGCTGCATTCTGTGCCTTATTCCTATGGCAATAGAGTTCACATTGACCTGTAGAGCACGTCCTTCATTGCAGCCTGAAGGTCTTCTGGCGCGCCAGCTGCATTTGCTTTTCCTGTGGCAATATGTGTCTTATTTCTATGGCAATAGAGTCTACAACCGACCTGTACAAGACATCCTTCATGGCGCGCATATCCGCTTGTAGCCTGTGGTTCTACTCTCGCGTCTGTTGTAGCACTATCTGCCGGCTGCTGCTGTATTGTGTGCCTTATTCCTATGGCAATAGAGTTCACATTGACCTGTAGAGCACGTCCTTCATTGTAGCCTGAGGATCTGCTCGCGTGCCAGCTGCATTTCGTGCTTTATTCCTGTGGCAATATGTGTCTTATTCCTATAGCTATAGAGTTCACACGTGCTTTATTCCTGTGGCAATATGTGTCTTATTCCGATGGCAATAGAGTCTACAACCGACCTGTACAAGACATCCTTCATGGCGCGCATATCCGCTTGTAGCCTGTGGTTCTACTCTCGCGTCTGTTGTAGCACTATCTGCCGGCTGCTGCTGTATTGTGTGCCTTATTCCTATGGCAATAGAGTTCACAACCGACCTGTAGAGCATGTCCTGAGGATTTGCTCGCGCGCCAGCTGCATTTGCTTTATTCCTATTGTAATATGTGTCTTATTTCTAGGACAATAGAGTTCACAATGACCTGTACAAGACATCCTTCATGGCGCGCATGTCCGCTTGCAGCCTGTTGTTATGCTCTCGCGCCTGCTGCATTCTGTGCCCTATTCCTACTGCAATAGAGTTCACATTGACCTGTAGAGCACGTCCTTCATTGCAGCCTGAGGATCTGCTCTTCGTGCTTTATGAGGATCTTCTGGCGCGCCAGCTGCATTTCGTGCTGTGGCAATATGTGTCTTATTTTTACGGCAATAGAGTTCACAATGACCTGTAGAGCACGTCCTTCATGGCACGCATATCCGCTTGCAGAATGTGGTTCTGCTCTCGCGCCTGCTGTATTGTGTGCCTTATTCCTACGGCAATAGAGTTCACATTGACCTGTAGAGCACGTCCTTCATTATAGCCTGAAGATCTGCTCTTCGTGCTATATTCCTGTGGCAATATGTGTCTTATTTCATGCAGACTGCTGCATTGTGTGCTTTATTCCTATGACAATAGAGTCTACAACCGACCTGTACAAGACATCCTTCATGGCGCGCATATCCGCTTGCAGCCTGTTGTTATGCTCTCGCGCCTGTTGTAGTACTATCTGCCGGCTGCTGCTGTATTGTGGGCCTTATTCCTACGGCAATAGAGTTCACAATGACCTGTAGAGCACGTCCTGAGGATTTGCTCGCGCGCTAGCTGCATTTGCTTTATTCCTGTGGCAGTATGTGTCTTATTCCTATGGCAATAGAGTCTACAACCGACCTGTATAAGACATCCTTCATGGCGCGCATATCCGCTTGCAGCCTGTGGTTCTGCTCTCGCTCCTGCTGTATTAAGTGCCTTATTCCCACGGAAATAGAGTTCACATTGACCTGTAGAGCACGTCCTTCATTGCAGCCTGAGGGTCTGCTCTTCGTGCTTTATTCCTGTGGCAATATGTGTCTTATTCCTATGACAATAGAGTCTACAACCGACCTGTACAAGACATCCTTCATGGCGCGCATGTCCGCTTGTAGCCTGTGGTTCTGCTCTCGCGCCTGTTGCAGCACTATCTGGCGGCTGCTGCTGTATTATGTGTCTTATTTCATGCAGACTGCTGTATTGTGTGCCTTATTCCTATGGCAATAGAGTTCACATTGACCTGTAGAGCACGTCCTTCATTGCAGCCTGAGGGTCTTCTGGCGCGCCAGCTGCATTTCGTGCTGTGGCAATATGTGTCTTATTCCTATAGCTATAGAGTTCACAATGACCTGTAGAGCACGTCCTTCATAGCGCGCATGTCCGCTTGCAGCCTGTGGTTCTGCTCGCGCGCCTGTTGTAGCACTATCTGCCGGCTGCTGCTGTATTGTGTGCCTTATTCCTATGACAATAGAGTTCACATTGACCTGTAGAGCACGTCCTTCATTGTAGCCTGAGGATCTGCTCTTCATGCTTTATTCCTGTGGCAATATGTGTCTTATTTCATACAGACTGCTGCATTCTGTGCCTTATTCCTATGACAATAGAGTTCACAACCGACCTGTAGAGCACGTCCTTCATAGCGCGCATATCTGCTTGTAGCCTGTGGTTCTGCTCGCGCGCCTGTTGCAGCACTATCTGCCGGCTGCTGCAGCTCATACAAACTTCCACAAGTGGGATGGCCGCGGACTGCTGAGGGAAGTCTGGGAATATATCGTAATCATCATCATCACGAAATACATATAATAAAATACCCTTATGTCCAAAGGTACTACAAGGTTCAAGACTGTATTATTAATAACAAGGATGCGTGATCAGTTTAGTCTGCACATACTCGTATTTGACGTTCCTACTTGCATTTGGCTTGACAATAATTACTGGCAAATAGTGGTGACTGAGTTTGTTCCGGCGTTTCTTCTCAGCACTTGCCATGTGTTTGTCTCGAAGCGCTGGTAGGGCCCAAAAGATAATTAGTTTTTCCACAACGACCAGTCAGTCTATAACTGTATGCCTAGGATGCGCGCCGGTCTTTGTGAAAATCCTTGGAAGATACTTCAAATCAAATCAAATCATTTATCCAAACATGTGATTTATTTATACTTTTGTCCAAACATGTGGTTGAAACAAACGTGTTTTTGAAAGCATTCACATGTAAAGAACATTACGGACTAAGTGCTAAGTTTTAAACTATTATGTTGCATTTTTTACTATAAAATTATATTGTTGCAATAAATCCCGTGAAGTGATAATTTTATAAGTACTAAGTTTCTTAAAAAGTTTAAAACGAAAAAAGTAGTAACTCCTGCACAAACTGTAAAAGCAATTATACTTTATTGTTACTAGTAGTGTAATTTTAAACATCAGGCTGCAAGTAACAATACAGTCAGCGTCAAATAGTCTGTGACGCTCAAAGTAGTCAAAAAGTTTGCAACACGTCTTTGTAACAATGATCGTTTTTATACTTAACAGTTGGCACCCCTGGCGATTGACAGGACCTTACTCTACAGTGGCGCCATCTTGATGAGTGCAAATGCGATAGTCCTCGTACCACTTTAGCGCTCACCAGTTGGTGCCACTGTCTTCGCTACTAGCAAGTGACAGGACCTTACTCTACAGTAGCGCTAACTGGTGAGCGCTAAAACGATAGCCCTCATAGGAATAAGGTTGTGTTATCAACTTTTTGGTCACTTTGAGTGTCATTATATTTGACGCTGCTGTACCACAATTATTCAATTAAGTACCGAAATAAATTCTTACCTCTATCAGGAACTTCAAACCGCTTCACCTTCTCTTCCAACTCTTTACAATTGCTTTCTAACTCCTTATTCTTCTCCCTTTCATCTTTGAGAGCCTGCTTGCACTCGTCAACGTAGTTGACCAATGTGGTGTACTGGGTCTTTAGTTGATCGTTCTCTTCCGCAAAGAGTTTGTTGTATTCGAGTACAGTTTTCAGCTTCTCTTTCAGTTTTGATATAGCGGAGTCCTTTTCTGATATCTGAAGGCAAGAAATACGTTTTCAACCGACTTCAAAAAAGGAGGAGGTTCTCAATTCGACCCGTATGTTTTTTTTTTTTTTCTATGTTTGTTACGCGATAACTCCGCCAATTATGAACCGATTTGAACAAATCTTTTTTCGGCGTATAGGTAATACCTCAAGGGTGGTCCCATTTAAATTTAATAATAGAAAAAACAACCCCCAAGGGTGGAAAATTGGGGATGAACTTTTTTATACGCAATATCTCCGCCGATTATAAATCAATTTGAACGATTATTGTTTTGTTGAATAGGTATTATCAAAAGGGTGGTTTCATGCGAATTTGAAGAAAATATTTCACCCCCAAGGGTGGAAAATTGGGGATGAACTTTTTTATACGCAATGTTTATAATTTTTAGTTTTTTTTTTGTGTTCACGCATTTGAAGTCGGTTTTATTTTTTTAAAAAGTTATTATAAGAAAAAAGGTGAAGGTCGCGGGAGGTGCCTGGATGCGGGCAGCGCAGGACTGGTCGTTGTGGAAATCCTTGGGGGAGGCCTTAGTCCAGCAGTGGAGCCAATGGACGTCATATGGCTGAAACGAATGAACGAATAAGAAATAAAACCACCATAATATTATGTTATGTAGTATCAATATACATACATCTACAACTTAACATAAGCTTCTTTTTAACCAAGGCAAAACTCTTAACAGTTTCTAATTACTTTCAAGAAGCTCCTAGAGAATATAGTCAACAGTAGGTACAGACTAGTACTTTTACATGTTCATTGTAAAATCGCCCCTATCACAACTAAATAAGATGCCACAGTGTTGATATTATGTATTCTGTGGTTGATGTGTCATCATCGGTATTATTAATAACATAGAAAATAAATTACCATAACAACATTCTCCTCACACCTGTCCATTAGCGTTATGATGAGGCTCTCATACTTCTTAGTGAGTTTCTTCTTCTGTTCTCGCAGAAGAGACTTCCCTTCTTTGCTCAATCTGGGGGAGGTAACAGCGATACCTTGCAGATTACGCTTTCGAGGCGGCTTGGCTGGTTTCTGACCTGAAAATTATTAATTAACAAAATGTAATTTCTCTCTCCGACGGTCCGGCGGAGGTGGACCGACGACATCATAAAGGTAGCAGAAAGGCGCTGGACGCAGGCCGCTACCAATCGATCAACATGGAAATTTTTGGGGGAAGCCTTTTCAGCAGTGGACGTCAGGCTGAAATGATGATGATGAGTTTCTCTCTCCCTCTCTCAGGGTTGTCTTGTAATTTGTTGACTTTTGAATTTCATTATTATGTCAGTTTTAAGAGGGTAAAACGGGATCCACGCGTACGAAGTCACGGGCAGCTGCAAGTTTTTATAATAAGTGTAATAACCAAAATTTTGAATCTTATGTAAATATAATGGGAGCTAGCTAAGCTAGGATAGTTTTAATAATTTATAATTGTTATTAATAATCAAGAATGATGTGTGGGTACTCACCAATGACATCTCTCGGGTCCTCATACATAGGGTTATCGTCAAACTCCGGTTGGTCATCGAGGTGCTCCATCACCGACTCGGTCCTCTTCAAAACTGTGTTCATGATGTCTTTGCGCATGCTCACACGTCTCTCTGGAGAATTTATGTCGAATATTTTGTGGTCTTTAGAGAAGTTTCCGGAGAATGTTAACTTCTCAGGACTTTGAATATTTGAGCATTTTTTGAACACTTTTCCATAGTCAACATGCTGAAATATACATATTATAGACAATAGGTCATTGCTTTTAAGGAAATCAGCTCAGATCCTTTGTTATAAATAGATTAATATCTAACATCAAATGATACTATTACCTTTATGTTGTGTTTTGTAAGATTTCCACTATCCATTGTCAGCTACCAGACGTAGAACGTAACATTTTGTGGCTCGCGCTGTACTTTTACTTACAAGAAATGCAACCAAATATGTTCGGCCTGTCACGGATAGATAGCGTGTTCTGGGTCACAAAACGTACGAATTAAGTAGGTCAATATTGTGAACAGCCCAATAAAACAAACTTTAATCACTTTGGAATCCTATTGACAAAACTTTGCGATCTTGGTAAGGTTATTAACAACTGCATTTATTTCACATTTAAAAAGTAATTATCTCTTTTAGCCTGTAAAGTATCAAACCGGTAGCACTACCATCAGTAAAATTATTGATTATTACACCAAATTCAACACGAATCACGAAGAGAACGACACACGAAGGTTCAGTCAAAAAATATAAACATTGCCGGTTTGACACTTGGTTGCCATGGAAACTGGGATACCACTTTATGTCGAGTTTTACAAAATGCTGCCATACTAATTAATATCATTACTATAATAAAAATAGTACAAGTTTTATGTGTGAATAGATGATAGAGTATTGTTGAAAATATCACTACTTTACAAGAGCAACACATTGTTTCATTTTGCCGATCCTAGATAATGAATGAATAGACTAATAGTCTTATAAGTATATTGATTTAAAAAGAAATTTTAATATAAAAAATACTTACAAGTGTGTATTTCATGTTGATGCGTTTGACTGAGAACTTCAAAATGCCGTCCACTGCGTGTACGTTACCCCAGCTGGAAAGTAGCTCCTAGAGTGATATGAGTAGAACGTATAATTAGTTCCCAACATGGTGTAAATGTGCGCCGAATTAGAGATTAGTGCGTGCTGTCGTTTTGGTACAAAACGAAAAAAACGATTCCTGCTGGAGTAACGTTGTTCTAGCAGGAAAATTATAAACGAATGATCGGAAAGAGAAAAACTGTGTACGAGCAGATAGCTTATATTTGTTCTATTATGTGAGCTGAAAATGTGATTTGTGCGTCTTCAGGTTTTCGAGATATTGCATTTCCTGCCAGGGTAACGTTTTGCAGAATGCTCTATCTCAATAACCGTTATATGTGCGCCTATAGAATAAACACACACGAGTAGCTCTTGATTTGTGCGTATATGTGAACTCGATGGCACAAAATGGTGTTGAAATGACGCTATTTGACCGCAATGATCAGAATTAACAAAATTTATTATTGATTTCTCTAGCACTAAGCAGTTACAGAATATATTGTCTAAGCAAGTAGCTGATGTTGGAGTCACCCTAGTTGGTTCAGAGAAAAGATTTAACAAGTTAAAAGATTTGAATAAATTTAAAAACCGTATTGAAAGAGAGGAATCTTCTATTATATTGATATTAAAGTCTCCACATACAACTACTTTCTTTGAACTATTACACACTCTTCTAAGTACCTCTTCCATTGTGGTTTCAAATAATTCATAGTTACTAGATGGGGGTCTATATACACATACAATAACATAGTCGTCCAGTTCTGCACATGACAGCTCAATAGTTCGCTCAACAGAGTTAATACTGGGACGTGTGTAAAAGTGCTTTTTTAAAGCCTACTTACAGAAATAAATGAGTTTTACTGAGTTTTATCCAGAATTCATAGCTACGAGTAAGTTTGCACTTTATTACTTAGGTACTGAAGGGAAGTTTATTTATGCTAAGGATAATTCTTTAAAATTTTGTCATAGGTTTTAGAGAAATTTACTTTTACAACTCTGTCTCCCCTAAAGTGCAAACTTGCTCGCAGTTGTCTATGGATCATAGTTCAGTTACATACCTTATGTACAGTGCTTCGTGACTGCTGCGGTGGGCATCAACATCATCGGGCATGGCTGCGTGCTGGGCTTCCCAGCGATCCTGCTGCCGCAGCTGCGTGAGCCTTCCTCGCCCATCCAGCTCACCAAGGAGCAGGAGTCTTGGATAGGTAGGCTGGTTGATACATTTCATACTTGAACAGTTTTCTTCTTATTCAAAGTCTGAGAATATCTTCTTCGTCGCTACACTCTTTCCAAAGTGGTCGTGGTCGTCACACCAGGTCCGGTGGCAAGCCTCACAATCCGTCGCCATTCCTCCCGCACTGCAATCTTTCTTTAACCTTAAGCCATGAACAGTTTTAGCCTGTAAGATAAGAAAGACAGAACTTGAATACCTACTTAACTGGCTGATTGACTTGTCGTGCTAACTTACTTCGTCTTATGATGAATTTGAAACTTCAGTGAAGGTGAGTCAGTACGCAGAAATGATGGCAGATGGGGCAGGGAAAACACCAAAATGTGGACCGACCTCATAAAGCAGTGCAGGAAGGCGCTGGATGCAGGCCGCTACCAACCGCGCGATATGGAAATCATTGGGGGAGGCCTATGTTCAGCAGTGCACGTCCTGTGCCTAAAATGATGATGATGATGATGAACCGTCTAAATATGTATGAAACCGTTAAACACGAACCTTTATTTTTATACCACATGTTGGAGCTACTTGAGCGCTTTCACATTAGGGCGTCAGAAGCGCGACAACAGCGCGGCAGCAGCGTTTTTATAATGTGAAGGCATGCATCCGCTGTCACATATAAAATTTTCGCGTTAGTCGCGCTGTTAAATCGCCTAAATGTGAAAGCGCTCTTAAGTTTCAGCTGGACTGCTCAAACTTAAGTAACTCCAATGTTTCGAATATCTTTCCAGCATCAATCACCGGCATCGTAATGATGGCGGGTGCCTTCATCATGCTTCACCTCATGAGCTGCAGCCGCAAGACCGCGCACTACGCTGTCATCGCGCCCGTCGCTATTGGCTGGGCCATCACCATCGCTGCCACTAGCTTTCAGGTGACGTACCCCTTCATTTATCAAATTAGGTACCTATTATTATTGGTCTGCAGCCGCAAGACCGTGCACTACGCCGTCATCGCGCCCGTCACGATTGGATGGACTATCACCATCGCTGCCACTAGCTTTCAGGTGACATTCCCTTTCATTTATTAAACTTAACTATATTACTTAATGAGCTGCAGCTGCAAGACCGCGCACTACGCCGTCATCGGGCCCGTCGCTATTGGCTGGGCCATCACCATCGCTGCCACTAGCTTTCAGGTGACGTACCCTTTCATTTATTAAATTAGGTACCTATTATTATTGGTCTGCAGCCGCAAGACCGCGCACTACGCCGTCATCGCGCCCGTCACGATTGGATGGACTATCACCATCGCTGCCACTAGCTTTCAGGTGACATTCCCTTTCATTTATTAAACTTAACTACACTCGGCATCAAATAAATCGCACCTCCCGCGACAAGCACTTATCAAACGTATGCATCCCCACTTTCCTTCCACCAACATTGATACTAGAGATGAAACGGATATCCGGTAACTATCCGGTAGGCCGGATATCCGGCCTAAATTTACTATCCGGCCGGATACCGGATATTAAAAAACTATGACATTTTCCTATTCATAAAATTAAATTACATTAATCTTTGAGGTAAATATCAATAAAATGGCTTATCATAATGACTGCTTTTATTTAAAGTCCAAAAAGTTACAAAAGCCATATTAAGGCCGTTCAAAAAACTAATTTCTCTTTCTGGGCGTGAGTGAATAACTCTAATGACGAATACATAAATAATAAATATCTGTAAATGTCGAAATATTGCCAAATAAAAAAGGCGATCTTTTTTTCACTGATGGTCTGATGACGATGAGGCGATCTTTTTTTCACTGATGCAGTTCAGTCAGATTACGCAACTAGTAAACTAATTTAATTTTCGCTATTCAATCACACACTTACGATAGCAACCGAAATCGCCCGAATTGATCTGCCTGCCCCCTAGAAAAGTGACAAAATCTGACATTCTATTCGGACGGATTCGATTTTCGAAAAGTGTGACTAGTCTAGTCTACTATCGCGTTCAAAGCACCTGTGCGGCACTAAACTCGTCACGACATGCAACGAGACAATGGGCCAACTATCCGGCCGCCGGATATCCGGCTATCCGGCCTAGCAGCAGGCCGGATATCCGGTATCCGGTATCCGGCCAAACAACTATCCGTTTCATCTCTAATTGATACCATTTGAAAATCTAGTTCATAACTTCATTTCATTAAAGGAAAGGTTTTTACCCCAAAAATGTGTCTTTAGAAGGATCCAGAGTCACTTTTTCAAAAAATAGGTAGTTACGCCAACCTTTATGACTATAAAACTGTTAAATTGGGATTAATTGCTATCTATCTGTTAAAAAGGACACGTAAGATCATTATTTGGTTTTATAACCACAAAAATTGGTCTACTTGGGCCCATAGATGAGCCCCAACTGAGGCTTTTTTCAAGTCACATTTATGGTACCTGTTAATTGTTTATAAAAAAATTAAATGTGTTTTTCTTTAAGTTTGTTTATTGGGCTTTCAAATAACACCAATATTGTTGGGGCACCATGATTGTGTCAGAAGAAAATCTTTAAAGTTCGCGTCGCGGAAGGTGCGGTTTACTTGATGTTGAGTGTATTAATGAGCTGCAGCCGCAAGACCGCGCACTACGCCATCATCGCGCCCGTCGCCATCGGCTGGGCCATCACCATCGCTGCCACTAGCTTTCAGGTGCCGTACCGTTTTACTTTTGGTAATTTTAATATCTTTGTTTCAATGTAGTGCCTTCCACTGCTGGACCAAGGCCTCCCCCCCAAGAATTTCCATAAACCATTTCTTGTAGCTTTACCGTTTGCATTTTTCCATTACTCTCTTATGGTTTGCAAGTATTATTTACCTACTTCAATGCGTAGGAGTGAGGGAGAAATATCATCGCACTTACCTATGTCAAAACTGTATTAAATAACTTCATTTGAATTTTATTGCTTCTGAGTCTGCTCACTCAACTTTCTGCAAAAACCATCGACGGTTGACGTCAATTAACATACTAATTATTCGATTAATAGTCGGCAATAGGCATTATGTGCCTGATTAGCCAAGAAAGGAGGAAAACTTTAATCACATTGAGAGATTCAATACTTTACTTAGTTTTTTATTGTTTAAAAATGTCTCTTTATCTTTCCAGGCAATATTCATCGGAAGGATGCTCTGCGGATTATCTTTCGGAATGCTCTACCCTCTCCGCTCCGTCCTGATCGGAGAATACACCAGCCCCAAGAACCGAGGGGCTTTCCTGACAACGGTGTCCCTCGCGCAAGCGTTTGGCATCTTCTTCGTCCATCTGCTCGGCTCTCTACTCAGCTGGAAGACCACCGCTATCATCTGCATGTTCTTCTCAATTATCAGCTTCGCTATGACAATATATTGCCCCGAATCTCCCAGCTGGCTGGCCTCCAAAGGACGGTATGACGATTGCAGAAAAGTCTTTAAGTGGATGAGAGGTGATGACGAAGATGAAGAGCTAGAAGCCATGATCCATGCCAGAATTCTGATGGAAAAGAAAACCATCGGTGAAAGCGTTAGACAGAATCGCTTGAAAAGTATCAGAGACACCATAAAGAAGAGGGAATTTTATTTGCCGATCATTGTAATGATCCACGCGAATGCCATGCTCCAGTTTTCTGGTGGAACGACGATGGCAGCTTACTGCACGAAGATTTTAACTCATCTCATGGGACCCGGAGCGAACATTCACCTCTGGATGGTTGTGCTAGATATTCAAAGAATCGTGTCAAATTCTGCAGCAGTTTATGTCATCAATAGAGCTAAAAGACGCACCATGATGTTTGCTACAGGCGGTATAAGCGTTTGCAGCCATCTGGCGATTGCTGTTTATGTGTATTCCAGAAACAAGAATTGGATATCAGGAGAAAGCGTTGTGTTGCCAGCAATTCTCATCAATCTTCTATATTTTGCTGTTTCAACCGGAACGGTTCCTCTCCCGAACGTCATTGCAGGCGAGGTATTCCCGCTGGAGTACAAAGGCATAGGTGGAATGATAAGCATGGTCTCTTTATCTGGGTGCATGTTCCTTGTCCTCAAAACGTTCCCTGGATTGGTGGATAGTGTGGGACTGAATGGAACGTACTTGATCTTTGCCGCAGTTCTGTTTTACAACCTTGTTGTCGTTTGGTTCACGCTGCCCGAGACGAAAGGAAGAACTTTGCAGGAGATTGAAGACGAGTTCAGAGGGAAACCGTTGGCTCCCGAAGAGATTGAAGTGAGGAAATCTATGCAAGCAGATCCTGTGATGATTTTCAAGAGGAAGGAGTCAGAATGGACTGGCAGCGCAGGGTTTTTGAACGAGTGAGGTACAGAATATTCGGCTAATCTCAGCTGTGCCGGATCACGTACCTACTCTTATAACACGCGTCACAAGTTGATACCAAAATACTCAAAATATGTTAAGCCAAGATGACACGATAAGATGACCTTATCTGTTACTTGCGTTACGTATTTAGTTTAAAGATGATTTATCTTTGTTTTTTGTATGCTACGAGTTGATATCATCTTTCTTAGCTCGGATGGAGTATGACGATAGACAAAAGAAGGCTGTTGACATATACACTGCCACTTTTTCAGGGCATCGTGACCAAATGAGTTAGACGATAGATGAGTTACGAATCCGAGTTCTCTTTTTTCTATTGTTTGTAAACACCTTTTCTCTAATCTTTTTATAGTCTCAAGGGAAACATGGGTATATTTTCCGTAACACCATACATATCATTTGCTTTTGATTGTTACTAATTTCAAACCATTAACTTACATCAATTTTACCATTTCCAATATCCGAATAGGGACCTGTTAAATAAAACCACAAAGTATTTTTCTATAATATTCTATATTATTTGGTACACAACAGTCGCCCTGTCCAACCATACGTGGTGAGCTAGCCAGTAACGGTCGCAATGGCGACAAAATTTGGAAAATGTACAATTTAATACAAAATTTGCTATACAAATGGTCGCGGTGTCTCCAGTATAGTTGCACAGGCGATGTTCGCTACACTCTGTACACGTTTCATACATGGGTTCAGCTTCAGATCAGACCGGGTTGTGATCGTAATCGAATCGAGATCGCATCGATTGTAATTAACAAATCCGATTTTTTATTGTCAGATAAAATGTAGATAAGAGTTGTAAAAACCCTATCATCATATTGATTTGGCCGAATGTGATTTATCTGACTACAAAATATCAGATCTCATGTGAACAATTTATCAAATTAGAACTTCCTATCGCTATAAATTTACTACCGAGGCCATTGATAAGAAAAATTATTCACTCAAAAATTTTATAGAAAAAACTATGACACCCTATAATTGGAGGGTGACGAACTAATCTTGATACTTGAACGAAACAGAAACGATCTCGAGTCGATCCGACCGCATGACAATTCGATCGGACAGCGCGCCCGGGGGCAGAGATCAAACGAACGGGTAATAAAAGGCCAGGTGACTCGCTACTTACAATTTAACAGCCAATTTCTTAAATGGCATGGTTTCTTACACAAAATAAAAAAAATAGTTGTCTAAAAACAACTGTCTGTCAACAACGCAAAAACGTAACAATATTGACTATTCTCACACCAATAAGAACTAGAACAGATTAGCAAACAAGATTTGTCGTTAAGGATCAAACATACTTGCTCCTTGTATTCGATATAACACGATGCAACATTCGTACTCGTACAAATTAGAAAACTCTTTATTTTAATGATGTGTAAGAAACCGCGCCAGCACAAAACCTAAATCTATAACAATCCAAAACTTTTAAATTTAATAAAAAAAACTTGGACTAAATTAAGAAATGGCTCGCGGCATCCGCCGTGGTTACCTGTACATAAATAAAAGCTTTCTTTTTTAAGCGTTTAAGTTCATTTTCGCTTACAAAAGAATTGTCATTGGGCTCGGAATAAACAGCGATCGAATATATTAGTGGAAATCTATATAAAGCCTCCTAATCACGAGTCAACATTAAAATATAGTTTTTAACATCACATTTAATACATTACAGATGTCTAAATATCAATGCTGATTGATTAAGAATTGATATTACGAGAAACTAAAACATATTAAACGATATAAACGTGTATTACATTTACTTAGAAAGATTAATGTAACTTATTTAAGTTAAGCAATCAAAATTAGATCTATGTATAGTATAGTCGATTTAAGCTGAAAAGGCCATACAAAATGTAAAAAATAATCTATCCGTACAATAAATTATTACCAAGTACCAGAAATATAAGTATTACACCGTATAAAGTGTTTTCTTCGTGACACAAGACTTTAATACCAACTTCCACTGTTCTGATTCTGATACTCTCGTTTGCCACACCCTACGTTACGACGAACCGCCAAAGCTCTTATTTTATTACACTAACAATGATGCGCACACGCGCAAATATACAACACTGCTACATATTTACAAATTCAATACAAAATATCTTTCATTCTTAAATCATAACTGAAAACGCACCAACAATACTTCAAGTCGAATTTATGAGTGTTGGTGCGTGAGAGGATGCCTTAACGGTTAAGGCTCCTACACACAGCTGCGATTCTGTTTCATGATGTATATTTTTAATAGAAGGCTAAGAAGCGAAACTTTGTGTAAGAGCCTTAAGACTTATCTGACAGATAACTTGTATCCAAAGTGCAACTAAAACTAATGCGTCAATAAAAACACATTTCCACACTAGATATTATAACTTAATATAAACAATGAGTCTTAAAAAGCGTGTCCAAGTCGAAGCAGCGGCTAATACTTCATTAAGAAGGGCCAGTGTTAAACTGTAGTAACTAAAATTAGCTGCGCCGACTTGGAACTTAAACAATGCAAATGTTCGCGAGCTCCGCGAACGCTCATCCGCACGTCACTCCTTAATCTATCAGTTTCTTCGAATTGTCCAAATACTTTTTTTTTCGAATTTCGTCTAAGTATTTTAATAAAACTTTCACATTTTAAAAAAATATTTACAAAAATCTGTCGAATACCGTTTCACGTCACTCGTAAGTTGCAAAAGAACTACAGAACCCGTCGGAAAATGATACAAAATGATCTTAAGAAAGAGAGAGACAGCTAATTCGATGCCTCCATATCACAATACATAAATCTGGCCTCGATTAAGTCTAAAATATAGCTCTCTTTCTCAAAACCAATGTGTATTACTTACCTGACGGGTAAACGCTAAGTTTTACATAAAAATCGCGAAAGTTATTGCTATACCAAGTAAGCTCTGTTGTAGGATAGAGATGCTAATCGCTTTTACAAGACAATGGCTATTTTCCCATTCGAATTTAAACCTTATTAAGATCCAAAAACAATGGAAAATTTGAATTAGCTATGTAAAGGTAAAAACATGGTAATGCCAGCCTAAATACCTCGATTGGTATATCAAAAATATATTTGGCTGGCAACATAAAAATTGAACGCAGCAGCGATGTAGGCATGAAATGATATTTTAACTTTATTTTTCAAGCGCCGACTGTTAACTTGCAATGACCTTCTATTAATCACTATAGTTGAATGTAACAACATTTATAACACTGAAATGCTAAGACTTGACACTAACAGTCATTCATTTGTGACACAAAACGGCGTTAACTCCTCTGGAGGCCACTTTTATGGGCTAAAGAGCTAAATATAAAAAAGGAAAATTACAGATTGCGTTCAAATAGATATTAGACAAAGAGATTTAAAAAATAACTAACTCATGCACTTGGTTAACGTTAGGCCGGGTACAGACAAGTGTAACGCGTAATGGAATGTATCGTGTAATGTAATGTAATAGTATGGGCAGCACTTTACATGTAATGCTCGTAGTGCCGTCCACACGTAGAATTCGTGTAACATTACACGGTGGATTACATTACACATTACACCCGTCTGAACCCGGCTTTACATTAAAATGAAATGCTCAAATCAGTCGCCAGCTTCATTTTTATCTCAAAACACGTGAGATGAGTATGCGCTCAGTTCTTCAAGCAGGATTTAAATTATTAAGAATACAATATAAAAGAGCACGCGATATATGCCACAAGCAAATGACTGACAGATCTGTAATATCGATTCAGATCTAGGTTAGCGTCAAAACTGATGGATAGGGGCACTACTACATCAATGTAACATGTAATTACAACGCCGATTGGCGTTTTGAACGACAATGATATTAACTATTGAAAAAATATTTGCAATCTACGCAGATCAAAAAGGGATGTTTTCTCTCGCTCACTCGTTATAGTGTGCAAGCGAGATGTAATTATACATGACGTCACTTTAATCCCATTTATGAACTACGCACGCGCAGGTAAGTCTGTCACTTTGCACATAACAAAATGTAAATAAAATATTGCATTTTCTACTACTGTTTTGTACAAAATGATGACTCGTTCCCCTAAATGTAAACACTGATCAAACAACACTTATAACGTGATAAAATTCTATAACAACTGCAATAAACGATACCCGATTGAAACCAATTAACTACTTAATTAGCAACGAAATACCGCATCAGCTGATCAAGAAATCGTAGTTCGCTCGATGTATCCGAAAAGTCGCGCCTGAGTTGCCATATTTTCTTATTATAATTCCGAGTATTCTATTTCATAATGCTATCCTTTTTGTACTTTACGCGTGAAAGGAACAACAATATTTCGAGCTGTCAAAATTTTGAGAATGCCAAACTTGTCATTGCCAAACGTTTTAAAGGTTAATCGAAATTCCTTGTAAGCTTCACAGCAATATTTTGTGGCATGTTCTTGTATTTCAACAAAAACTAAATGTTAGGTCTCCTGTAGTTTGTCACCATCCAAATTCAAATTATCTATAATTTATTTCATTGGCACGGAAACCTCAACCGTATCAGCATTGTCTATGAAATTAAGCTAGCCATATTAATAGCACAGTAGATATATGAGCTAAAGCAGTACGGAAACTTAGCCGTTTCGGCGAGTTAAATACCTACACTTCAACTGAGTATTAGGGTTGGCACTCTTAATCTTTATAAAATTAATAAGGTTCTGACTCACTTATTTATTAAAACGTTTATTTAGGTTTTTTAATTATCAAATACCTAATGGAATAAATTAATTGACTAAGTAGTTAACAAAAAAATAAAACGTTAATTAGGTTCTATAATGATCGAATACATAATGGAATAAATTGATTAAGTACTATTAGAGGCCGGTAGAAGATATTCTATTCTCATAAATAAAATACCGGATACTTACTTTCACATAGCTATTGCCTCATTTTAAATACAGTTCATCACTTAGTACAAAAGCGCGCGGAGCAAATTACTTTATCAAATAGAACACATAAATTGTTAAAAAGCGTAATTACGTAATTTAAAAAGAACTATTACAAAATCAGATGTAAGCAGTTTATTTAAAAAGTAATATTTAATCATTTTTACAATTCAGAATTATTACGAAGTTTAAAAAATGAAAGTTCTGGTTTTGAAGATGCTGAGTTCAAGCAGCCGTATACTACGCAATACACTCGTGGCATGTTTTTTAAAAATACAGCGGACAGTGCATGCAATAAAATTATTACTAAAAACACTACGCGCGCGGCACTCGCGACGGATGGACTGCGAGGTTCGCTTAGAGTTCGTGTAAAGCGTGCGTCTGTGTGCGTGAGTCTGATTTCGAGCGTTTGTATGAAGCTTCCGTACTGTTTGATTTATCTACTGTGTTAATAGTGTTTGTTGGCTGATATTCGATTAAGGACAAAGACCTAACATCAAGTTATTAGTGTAGGCGTACCACATTGATTTTACTGTGTCTACTTGCCTGTAAATTCATAGCCTGAAAAAAGCTAAATCAAGCTTTTTAGACCTTACGTTATCCCCGTTGTGATTTATCTATTTTATTTAATGTTTAATTAAATAACATTTCTGAATAACTTTCAAACAAACAACAAATTCAACACACAAATCGCAAATATATTAATTTGTTAATTTAGAAAGACCGTATTTGTGACGAAAAGATTAGATTTCATTTATCTAAAACTTGATTAAAACATTTTCACTATATCAGAAATTTTATTTGCATTCTTACAGTACTTTACAATATCAAAATCACACCCACGCCACGTCTTAGAAGACAAACTCATTAAGTCCGATACAAAATTATTTATCTAAGTATACAATTGTACATACATTGTTACATACTTGAATCATTTCCATCAGTGGTTCCCTATAGAAAGAAAATGGACGAACGAATAACTCAACAATATTGATCAAAATATTATTTATAAATGAGACGATTATACATTGCAGCCAGGCTAGGATGCGCGCCGTGACAAAATCTTATCGATTAGACTGTAAAAATCGATAAAATGGCGCGATAAAAGCTTATCGCGGCGCGCATCCTTAGCCAAGGTACTCTTAACGATGAACAGTGATTATCACGATTCACTTCACACTTCAGTCGGTTTTGATTTGAAATACTCTGTTATTTTATCATCGTTCTTACGATATATCCTGTGGTGATGTTGTCATGTGATATGCGCAACAAGAACTTATAAAGTTTCGACTTTGATTTGGTTTATTGAAAAAATGGTAGAATAACATTTGGCCCATTAACTTGGGTGTAGAAGAGACCTTCTTGATCTTCTTGATTCTTAATCTAAATTAATGAACTTTTTTCTGTACTAAGCAAAAATGTTATACTCCCATTTTTTCTTTACAAAGCTAGTACACAATGTGTTAAGTAAATACTCTTTTAAATCGATAATTTAGTATCACGCAGAGTCCATACCAAAATAATATACTTAAAAATATTTTAAATATATTATCGGTTAGAAGGTATTGGCACTTCACCGTCGATAATACAATTCATTAAATTGTCAGTAGCCGTGAGATTTCACAACGGTATCGCTGCGTGTAATAAAGACAACGGGTAAAGATGCTGCTCGATAGATTACAATCGATTAACTATTGTCAGAATATCGAATGAAGTATCGATAGTGCAAAATGTGGTAATACACATAATAACTAGCAGTATTGATAGCATTTAAGTATGAAAATCGTTAAGTTATCGATATTATTTCCCTTAGTGCCTCACTAGATAGAGTAACTCAATGATTTGTGCATAATTCCAAAATCACATCATATCCTTTTTCTAAACGTAACTTATTCCCTCCCACATAAGATACACCCAGAAGTGATAGAAAATTTGACATTATACCGAAGATATCCCGGACATCAGCCTATACGAGATTAGGATGGCTTTCAAACAACTGAAGGTCCTTCAGAGGCTCTTTAACTCCGTCTTACTCGAGGGAATACCGGCAGAACCATCGCAGAATTGAATCTGTTATAAATATTACTTAGTTGTTGTAGAGGGGAGCTGCGGGGATACTCCGAAAACGTTATCCGAAGTTTCGAATGTTGTCATCCTTCTTGCGCAAAGCGAGATGCCAGCATGAGCGACAGTGACAGATAGACCCGAAACTACGTAGACGGCGTTTCCTATCAATATTATCGCAATAGTTATTTAATTTTTAGCGTTAAGAGTCGCATCTCAAACTATTGGAAGGTCGTGGGTTCAATTCCCGCCTTAGGCAGTTCGATTTTTTCAAGTTATTTATAATTTTCAAAATATCATCGCAAGTTATCAATAAAATTACCACTTTTTACACTATCAATAGTTGCGACATCCCAACCAACAATCAACCATCGCCACAGCATCCGCAACAGTCCAGTCTAACCCACTTGCGTACGCGCCGGGTCGCACCGCATCGCAACTCAGTGTCGCGGGCGGGCCGCGCAGGAGCCGCAGACGTAGTCGTCGTCTTCCCGCAGCGCGCCGCGACTCAGCCCAACGCAGTGCATGTGGAACCACTGGTCGCAGCCGCCGTCGCACTGCACCCAGTCTACTTCTTTGCCTGGAATGCGGATCATTTATTAGTGGCGATATAAATATGCTGGATAACACTACAGTGACAGGAGGGTGCAACTATCAATACTGTTTTTTCTTACATGACGTTTCAGAACCGTTACTTTAAGGGGCACTTAATAAGACACCATCTTGTTCTAAACAAAGCAAGATTTATGTAATTTTTATAGCGGAAGTAACCTTTATTAGTATTAAATGAGGGTTTTCGCGATTGAAAAATCCGCCAGATGGCAATACGTAGACGCGAGGTCCAAATGCTGCATGATTGGTTATTTTTGACATGACATTGACAGATATGTCAGAATCCACCAATCACGCAGCATTTGGAACTCGCGTCTACGTATTGCCATCTGGCGGATTTTTCAATCGCAAAAACCCTCATTGAAATGAAATAGTTTAATCAGTACATAGGCCCTTTCCAGGGCACTTATACACATCCCAAATATAGCATTTTCATGCCGATAGATTTCCGAACCGAAGATGAGCAGAAAGGTGATATATCTAAATCGGATTGTTTATTCAACTTCTCGTATCAGATTCTCTCCACTTCAGTGGAAACCGAGCCTTACTCTCGTGGCAGCTTATGCTGAAAAGCATGGCTTTTTGTTAAGAAAATAATATACAAAAATGTTGTCATACTACATAGTATTTGACCAATGCGTGTTGCCAGTGATGGTATACGGATCTGAGACGTGGTCGCTTACTATGGGCCTCATTAGAAGGCTCAAGGTCACCCAAAGGGCGATGGAGCGGGCTATGCTCGGAGTTTCCCTGCGTGATCGAATCAGAAATGAGGGGATCCGCAGGAGAACCAAAGTAACCGACATAGCTCACAGAATTGCTAAAATTAAGTGGCAGTGGGCGGGGCACATAGCTCGTAGAGACGATGGCCGTTGGGGCAGGAAAGTTCTCGAGTGGCGACCACGGGCTGGAAGACGTAGCGTGGGCAGGCCTCCTACTAGGTGGACCGACGATCTGGTAAAGGTCGCAGGAAGAGCCTGGATGCGGGCAGCGCAGGACCGTTCATTGTGGAAAACCTTGGAGGAGGCCTTTGTCCAGCAGTGGACGTCATTTGGCTGAAACGAACGAACGAACGAACGTTGTCATACTGCGATCAAGTGGACATAAATGGAATGGGACTTACCGGTAGGACGCAAGCAGTCGGCGGCGGCGCAGTCTTCGTCGTCGTCGGCGGAGGACGACGAGCTGCTGCTACGTCGTCGAGGCGCCGCCGCGCCCGCGCGAGAACCGCCGCGTGGCTGGCCTGAGGGTAGAAGAAACATTAGAACATAACCAGCTTCTTCTCATGGTATTCTTTTCGTGACGACAACAAACCTCATGGTGTTAAGAGGTTAAGAAAGGGAACAAACGAACACACACTTGTTTGTAAGAACACCTTCAAAAAGAGGCTGACCTGAGGCATTACAACAATATTGTTAGCTTGTCCCTCAAGACAGACTTATAGTGTTAAGAAAGAAAACAATAAAATAATAAATAAATAAATCTTTGGACAATTTCACACAGCGCCAGCTAGCCCCAAAGTAAGCAACTTAATGCTTGTGTTATGGGTGCTACGAGGGCGGCACTGAAAATTTCGGGAATCAAGGAAGTGAAACAACATTACTATTTAAAAATGTATTTATTGCTTTTTAAAGTATTCTCCGCGAAATTTGACACATTTTTCCATACACGAAACCAATCATTGAAGCAACCATTGCATTCGGAAGTTTGGGTCTCCAAAATGGCCGTTTTGTAGGCTTCCACAGCTTCTTCAGGTGATGAAAATCTCTGACCACGCAATTTATTCTTTATTTAAGGGAAAGTATAGAAATCATTAGGGCTTAGGTCGAGGCTGTACGGCGGATGGACTAATAATTCTATGTTTTCTTGCTCTAAAAACTCCTTTGTTCAGTGCGCGGTGTGAGAACTCGCATTGTCGTGATGGAGGATGATGCGGCGGTTGCAGTTCTCTTTACGGAGTTCAGAAACGACCTGTGGCAAACAAATGCTAGCATACTAATCTGCATTAACCGTTCTTTGTCCCCCAAGAGGAATAGTCGCAACATGGCCGGTTTTGGAGACAAACGTGGCCACCATTTTTTTTGCAACACTCCGTGAACGAACAATTTTTGTTGGCTTTAATTCATTTTCGAACACCCAAACTCGTGACTGGTTTTTTGTTTCGGGTTCGTACGCGTATATCCATGATTCGTCACCTGATACGATGTTGTATACAGCATTTGAGGATCCTGCATGTAATCTCCCGAGAGTTCTGACGCACCAAGTAACGCGAGCCGCTTTTTGCTCTTCACAGAGCGAATGCGGTATCCATCGGGAAAACAACTTTTTTACACCTAATTGTTCATGCAAGATTATTTGTATTTGACTCATGCCAATGTCTAAAGTTGCCTGAATTTCGCGGTATATCACATGTCGATCTTCTTCAATCAGCTTACGCACAGCATCAACGTTTTCTTAGGTGACTGCAGTTTTTGGACGACCTTGACGGGGATCATCACTGAGCTTGACACGTCCACGTTGAAATTCAGGAAACTAGCGATAAATTGTGGTTTTGGATGGGGCTTCATTACCAAATGCAGAAATCATCCGGTCAACACACTGTTTTTGTGTTAAACCACTTCAAAAGTCATAATAAATCATCGCTCTTGAATTTTCTCGAGTCAATTCCATTTTCTCAACGACTAAACAAGTTTGACAAGACCTTGTGATACGACCGAGAATCTTTTTTTAAATAAATAAATGGTATACGATTTTTAAAACCCTGGACTTTGCAATTAAATAGATTTTAATATGACTGGAACAGTGGAAATATTCCATTCCCGATACTTTTAGTGCAGCCCTCGTAGCTTAACGGATATACTACTTATATACTTTTTTTTTAAATACATACATATTATACATAGTAACACCCAGACCATCATTTCAATTTCTGCCCGGCCGGGAATTGAACCCGGGACCTCTCGGCATAGTAGTCCGTTCTGAACCACTACACCAAACGGCCGACAAACAAAGATACGAGTTTTTACTGACGTTTTGAGACGGAGTATGCTTTGCTACCTTGTTGCAATCCATTGCATCCCACTGAACATGTTATGAACCTATAGAAATCGAGGTGCTCCCAAAGACAATACACGATTGAATGTAACCAAAGAAATCTTCTAGGTTTTTGATGAAAAATGGGAAATCGTACTCTATGGGACTATACGGGCAGCTACTTCTTTATGTGGTATGGGCTGGTTCTTGGTAAAAATAAAATCTCACGCAAATGCAAATGTTATTTATGATGGAGCGAGAGAACATTATGGCTTGTATAGTTTCGGGTACACAGACACAGGTTATAAAGACGCTGGATGCAGGCCAACTGGCTAATCTGGAAATCATTGGGAAAGGCCTATGTTCTGCAGTGGACGTCCTATAGCTGAAATGATGAAGAATTGGGACCATCGTTATAGCGAGCACTTACCAAGTCTGGCTTGACGAGGGTGCTTGCCGCGTGTAGAAGCCGCCAAGCCACGCTTGCGGCGCTCTTGGCGTGCCATGTAGTGCTTGCGCATCATCAGGCCCGAGCCCGACGACATGCCCTGAGGAAAAACATTATGTCAAATAAAAGGCATGTAAAAAAGACACTTCAATGGGTGGACATTCAATGGGGAATATTTGATATCACAAACGTTGAGGATACATTCTAAATCCAGCTTGTACTACCATCATTTTGGGAGAATATAAATTGACCGTGAATGGCACTGAGAGAAAAAGTGTTAGTTGTTGTTTTGTTGTGTACTTGCATCGAATAAATACTTTTTCTTTCTTTCAAAAAGTGGCAAGAAACATTTTGTCATCTTTGTCATTTAATAACTTTTGTCTATTTAAAGTATTATAATTTTAGTAAAGTACTTGTATTATTACGTAATTGTAAACGATTACTTACTTGTTTTCTGTTGAGATAATTCGTTGTCGTGGCAGAGCCTCGTTTTAACGTCGTTTTTGGTGCCGTCGTAGCTGAAACAATATTTGCATTTTAATTATGATTAAGGGATCGCAGACGTCCTTATCCATGGACGTTTTATTTTAAAGAAAAATTATGTGCTGATTTTTCATTTAGAGCTGCGCCCTCTTGCGGCGGCCGGCGACGACGCGTGTCTCATACGTCACGAGAGTGCGCACGCGGCGCTGTATCCTCAGGTCACTAGCCTTGTTCGTTCGAGGAGAGCGCGTGACGTCACACAGCTCATGTAGCGTAAGTACTGCAGCGCAGGTTACGTTACATTTACATCACGAATGTGTGCGCAGCGCTATATCGCTCGAGTCGGTATCATGAGGTCACTAAAGCGTTGTTTCCATTAATCGAAGAGGGTGTGTGACGTCACACGATTCATAGAACATGAGTACTTACAGTGCGGTGCATACACAGCTCTCCCCCGCTTCAGCTGATGGACGCCACGCCACACGTCACGAGATCGCTGGTCTTGTCAAGTCCTGTATCGCTAGAGTCGGTTTATGACGTCACTTACGGTGAGGCGCGTGCGAGGCGGCTGCCGGCCCTGCCTATTCAGCTGGTGGTGGGGGCGGTACGGGCGCGTGACGTCACGCAACTCAGACAGTGTAGGTACCCTCGATGCATCACGTACGAGGCGGCAGGTGAGAGCGCGTGGGCAAGCTTTGCTTTGCTTGTAGAAGGGTCTTCCGGCACGGGTAGTGTAACTGTGAGTACTTACGATGAGGCGCGTGCGAGGCAGCCGGTGAGAGCGCGTGCGCAGCTCTCCCCCTCTTGAGCTGGTGGTGGGGGCGGGGCGGGCGCTGCGGCCTCTTGTACTAAAGTCTTGTTCCCGTGACGTCACACAGCTCATGTAGTATAAGTAGGTACTCACGGTGTGGCGCGTGCGAGGCGTGTCTCATACGTCACGAGAGTGCGCACGCGGCGCTGCATCCTCAGGTCACTAGCCTTGTTCGTTCGAGGAGAGCGCGTGACGTCACACAGCTTATGTAGCGTAAGTACTGCAGCGCAGGTTACGTCACATTTACATCACGAGTGTGTGCGCAGCGCTATATCGCTCGAGCCGGTATCATGAGGTCACTAAAGCGTTGTTTCCATTAATCGAAGAGGGTGTGTGACGTCACACAGCTCATGTAGTGTGAGTACTCACTGTGCGGCGCGTGCGCAGCTTTGCGGACACGGGACGTAACGATGCTCAGATACTGAGGTAGCGCATTTACACGATGCGGGAACTTTAGTAACTTTAAACTACTCGCTACTGGTCAAAAACTGTGTTTAATGTATAAGTAATTAAGTACTTACGATGAGGTACGTGGGAGGCAGCCGGTGAGAGCGCGTGCGCAGCCCTGCCCCGCTTGAGCTGGTGGTGGGGGCGGGGCGGGCGCTGGGCCCTCTTGCACTAAAGTCTTGATCGTTTGAGGAGAGTGCGTGACGTCATACAGCTCATGTAAGGTCTGGTCCGTAAGCACGTAGAATTTTGTCCAGTGACTCCAAGCTAACCCATCCGTATCGCTCGCGCGTAATTATGTTGCTGTCCCGCTCGCACACTCACTGCGGGCGCGCGTCGCACAGTCGCGACAGCAATATAATTACGCGCGAGCCATAAGGATGGGTAGCTTGGGGTCATTGGACAAAATTCTACGTGCTCACGGACCAGGCTTTAGTATAAGTACTCACGGTGCGGCACATGCGAGGCAGCCGGTGAGAGCGCGTGCGCAGCCCTGCCCCTCTTGAGCTGGTGGTGGGGGCGGGGCGGGCGCTGCGGCCTCTTGCGGCGGCCGGCGTCCACGCGCGCGCGGCGTGTCTCATTAACGTTACGAGAGAGAACTAGCCTTGTTCGTTTGAGGAGAGCGCGTGACGTCACAAAGCTCCCAAGCTACCCATCCGTATCGCTCGCGCGTAATTATGTTGCTATCGCGCTCGCACACTCACTGCGGGCGCGCGTCGCACAGTCGCGACAGCAATATAATTACGCGCGAGCCATAAGGATGGGTAGCTTGGGGTCATTGGACGGGATTCTACGTGCTCAAGGACCAGGCTTTAGTATAAGTACTCACGGTGCAGCACGTGCGAGGCAGCGGGTGAGAGCGCGTGCGCAGCCCTGCCCCGCTTGAGCTGGTGGTGGGGGCGGGGCGGGCGCTGCGCCCTCTTGCGGCGGCCGGCGTCCACGCGCGCGCGGCGTGTCTCATACGTCACGAGAGTGCGCACGCGGCGCTGTATCCTCAGGTCACTAGCCTTGTTCGTTCGAGAGCGCGTGACGTCACACAGCTCATGTAGTATGAGTACTTACGGTGCGGCGCGTGCGAGGCGGCGGGCGAGAGCGCGTGCGTAGTTCTTCGTTTCGCACCCTTAATAATATAGGGGCTCAACTCAAAATTTTTGGTTTTTTACTTTTTGTACTAGAGAGGCATATTTTCGTCAGTTCTACAAGATGGCTTTCACAGAAATCGAAAACAATGATCAGATTAAAGAGTTCTACATTTTGTGCCCCTTCCATACTTTCATCTATCTTCCCGCTAGAAGGGCTGAATCAGAGACATGCCGATATTTGTCGAATCCGGCCCCCGCGACTGTGGTCCAATTTGGAGTTGTGCCTTTGTGTGACAAACTTTTAAGTAAGTGTTAGTGAGCTAAGTCTAATTAATTCCATATATTTCTAATAATATGTTACATTTTCATTTTTATTACATTGATAAAGTCCCGTTAATCATAGAAAATTATAAAATATAACTTTAACTTTAGTTAGGCGGACCATGGATGGGTGTTTGTAGTTAAATTTATAACCCTCCTATAAAAGTAATTTGCTTCTTGGTATTAATTTTCATACCTATTGGTTGATTAGGAGCCTATAGAATGTTTTATCGCGATGCTAAGAAATAAAGCGGTGGTTATGAAATACTTCCCGACAAATAAACTAATGATTTATAAAATAAGAGACATACCTACGTGTTAAGGCTATTAACGTTCGCTCGGGGCTCGGGTTGGCTTTTTTCTTTGTTTATTTCATGAATAAACGCACTAGTCAGCCAAAAGGTGAATTACTTTAATATGTTAGTGTTATAATTTATAATTATATTCTTTAATTTATTACGGTCACATAAATTGATGCTAATTAATCACTCAGATTCTGAGGACTGAGGATACATCGAATTTATTTTAAAATTATCTTTTCACGTATTAAGTTACTACAATTTTACTGATCAGCTATTAGACCTTGAAATTTTCAGTTTGTCTAAATTTAAGTTCTAAAGTGCTTTTTGTCTTAAAAATGTGAGTTCGTAATGTAATCTTGTGTTAACACCAGTTTTTATTAATATGTGGCAAATATTGTACACAAAAGCAAAGAAAAAAGATCACGGAGTTTGTGATAACAAACCAAGCATACTCTGGGATAAAAATTGTACAAAATAATAAATATTGGGTGTCCAATATCGTCGTAAACCTTGTGTACCTAGACTCTTTGCAATACTGAAGTCAAGCAGGACGTAAAGGGCTTCTATTTGGAGGGCCAAAGATATGTATTGAGCTTTCTAATCACTAAAATGATCAAAAGCAAAATGATGATGAGTACGGAAAAATTAAAAGCAGCTATCTTCGATGGACTGCAAATCCGTGCTCTTATAAAAGACTGTATTTGTAAACCATATAACACAAATTGAATCTGAAGCATGGCTAAGGTGCTTTAGTAGTAAAATATTTTTTGGGGAATGTTAGAACACCAGAATAGATATTCTTGTGTTCAAAATTGGTTGCTAAAATCCTTCAAAAATTACACACGCCAATTTGAGTATTAAATTGTATTTTTTACAATAGCCATTTGAACTGATTCCCACATAATGTGGGTGATTATAGTAAGGGACAAGGAGAACGGTTCCTTCCACCAGGACAGCAGGATAGTGGAAAAAAGATACCAAGGTACTGGCTGTTGGACTTTAATAAGTGATTATCCTGAACAAATCCATAACAGAAAACCTTACAGAAAAAGTTTTTGTAGGTTTTTTCTTTATTTGATAAAAAGCATATTTTTTATAGGGTAAGAGTCCCTATCTATCTAAGTAAAAATATTTTGAATGCATAAAATTAGTATTTTCATGTCGGTTTTCTCAGAGAAATAGCTAATAGTCTTTATTTTAATCTAATTCGACATATCTAATAATTTTCTAGTATTCAGCACCCTACTCTTATACTGAATTGGCTATAAGCTACTATACCGCACAATAACTGTCCCCAATGTTATTGGGCGTAAATCAATATAAAAATCGAATAATACACTTATTTTTAAATATTAGAGAGCAATATTAGGGAATATGCCATATAAAACAATTCAGCCTAAGGATTAGATGGGCACAAGTACAAGTAATACCCAAAATCACAACAACAGAAATAGTAAAATAAAGGCCTAACTTTGAAATATTTTTTTAAACAATTTTTTTACATACTCATAATCAATATTTTCAAAAATGTCTCATGTCAAATTATATAACAGATACCAGTGATGAAGTATGCTTAATTTGAAAGTTGTAGCTGATAAAATAAAGAATTTAGAGCCAATTATGTAAAAAACCGCGATCCGCCGATTGGTTTTTTGGCTTTTCCCAAAAAACTGAATTTTGGAGTTGTGCCCATTCATTATTAAGGGTGCGGTTTGAGCTGGTGGTGGGGATGGGGTGGGTGTGTGACGTCACACAGCCTATGTAGTGTGAGTACTTATGGTGCAACGCGTGCGAGGCGGCTGGCGAGAGCGCGTGCGCAGCTCTCCCCCTCTTAAGCTGATGGACGCCGCGCCACACGTCACGAGATCGTTTATTTTGTCAAGTCCTGTATCGCTAGAGTCGGTTTATGACGTCACTCACGATGAGGCACGTGCGAGGCAGCCGGAGAGAGCGCGTGCGCAGCTCTCCCCCTCTTGAGCTGGTGGTGGGGGCGGGGCGGGCGCTGCGCCCTCTTGCGGCGGCCGGCGTCCACGCGCGCGCGCCGTGTCTCCGCTCCGCGGGCGGCGCAAACGCAAGCCCATACTTGCGCCTGCTCTTCTAACCGAACCTGGAAGAATTTAATATTTTTACCACTCGACAACGACCTATTTATTTTACCTAACCGAAATAGCTTAATAGCTTAAATCTTCGGACAATCTCACACAGCGCCATCTAGCCCCAAAGTAAGCAATTAATATGCTTGTGTTATGGGTGCTAGCTTAACGGATATACTACTTATATACGTTTTTTTTTAAATACATACATATTATACATAGTAACACCCAGACCCGTCACAGAAATTAAAATTCATCATTTCAATTTCTGCCCGGCCGGGAATCGAACCCGGGACCTCTCGGCATAGTAGTCCGTTCTGAACCACTACACCAAACGGCCGACGTGCGAAAAGCAACACATAAAGCCAGATCCTGATTGGTTTGCCCAATCCGATCACCATACCGTATCAGAGCAGCACATCAAAACTAGGCGTTGATGATACTAGTCAGGGATTTAAATTAGGTGATCAGCGAGGTTATTACGAATCTTAGCGACTGGTTAATTGTAATTGCAACACGACTGCGAAAACTATTTGTTCATCAGTAGCGCCACCTGTAATGAGGGCTATCGTTTTAGCGCTCACCAGTTAGCGCCACTGTAGAGTAAGGTCCTGTCACTTGCTAGTAGCGAAGACAGTGGCGCCAACTTGTGAGCGCCAAAGTGGTAGGAGGACTATCGCATTTGCACTCATCAAGATGGCGCCACTGTAGAGTAAGGTCCTGTCAATCGCCAGGGGTGCCAACTGTTAAGTATAAAAACGATAGCCCTCATTGAACGTGGTGCTATCATTGGTTGGACTACACCACGACTGCTACCGGTCACGTTGCTATTGGACACTGGCAACTGGTTGCTGAGATCTGTAATACGCATGCTGATCACGGAACCTAATCAGAGTAGCACATAAAAATACGTCGGGGATAATAATAATATGATCGCATCGAGCAAATGTTACATAATAAAAACCCATCTTAACAACCCCTAACATCAATTTAAAACGAAAAATTAGACTGCAATCTCTTATAAACAAAGAACACCGTACAACTTCGCTTAGAAACTAGTTCTCACCTCCAGCAAGTCTCCCTCCAGCATAAGTTCTTCGAGCTTGTGGAGCAAGCCGGGAGCGACGCGGGCGCCGGGCGAGCGCGGTGTTGCGCTATACGCGTGCTCTACTGATGCCGACGATCTATACACAAACAGGCAATAGTTTTATTAAAATCCCTTCAGTAGTATTTACGTCTTCCCCTGCCGCGGGTGTTGTTGCGGGGTCTCCACTCCAGGGTCTTTCCGGCCCAGCGATCCTGGTTCATCCGTGCAATGTGTCCTGCCCATCTCCATTTACGGCTCTCTATCTCTTCCACCACGTCGCCGATCCTTGTCTTTTCTCTGATCCACTCGTTCGTCCGCCTAAACGATGGACAGACGATATCCGGCAGCAGGCTGGAGTGAACTGGATGCGTGTGGCCAGGGACAGAAAACGATGGAGGGTTGAAGAGGAGGCCTATGTTCGAAGGCGAACCCAAAGGCTGACATAGATAGATAGTATTTACGTAAAAGCACTTAGTAGTAGGCGGGGCACATAGCTCGTAGAGACGATGGTCGTTGGGGCAGAAAAGTTCTCGAGTGGCGACCACGGGCTGGAAGACGTAGCGTGGCCAGGCCTCTGCTAGGTGGACCGACGATCTGGTAAAGGTCCCCTGAATGCAAGCGGCGCAGGACCGTTCATTGTGGAAAACCTTGGGGAAGGCCTTTGTCCAGCAGTGGACGTCATTTGGCTGAAACGAACGAATGAACGATTTATATTAGTAAAGTAACGTTTGTTTATTTACCTTGAATTTTGTGATACATCATGCGCTCTTCCTGTAGCTTTCTTTAGTTCTGCATTTAGTTTGTCCGATTTTTCTCTGTTGGTCTGTAAAGAAACAAATCAAATTAGGGACGATATCCTCAAAGTCTTCAAGCCATCAAGGTTCTAATGATGTGTACACAAGGTACAGTTCCCTGCGTCCTCCCGGCGTTAACATTAAACAATTGAAGGCCTCACGTCGTCAGCCATCTTCATCAACCAAAAACAGACCCTAACACCATATACACAAGGCCCAAAATTACCTGCGGTCGCTCAGCGTGTGCCAGAACCCAACAAACGAAGTTTTAATAGCGTTAGCTATCTATCATCAACCAAAAACAGACCCTAACACCATATACACAAGGCACACAATTACCTGAAGCCAGAGCTTGTGCTTGAAATAGACAAATGAAGTTTTCACTCAGCCAGCCTCACATCTATCACCCAAAAACAGACCCTAAAGCCATACACACAAGGCACATAATTACCTGCGAGCAATCAGAATCCATCAAACGAAGTTTTTATGGCATCAGCTATCTATCATCAACCAAAAACAGACCCTAACACCTACACAAGGCTCACAATTACCTGGGGGCCAGAACTTATGTTAGAAACAGACAAATGAAGTTCTCACTCTGCAAACCTCACATCTATCACCCAAAATAGACCCTAAAGCCATATACACAAGGCACACAATTACCTGAAGCCAGAGCTTGTGCTTGAAATAGACAAATGAAGTTCTCACTCTGCCAACCTCACATCTATCACCCAAAATAGACCCTAACACCATATACACAAGGCTCATAATTACCTGCGAGCAATCAGAACCCAACAAATGAAGTTTTTATGGCATCAGCTGTCTTTCATTACCCAAAAACAGACCCTAAAACCATACACAAAGCCCATAATTACCTGCGGGCGTTCAGCGTGAGCGGGCAAGGCAGCAAGCGCTGGGCTAGCGAGAAGCGCACGCGCAGCATCCTGCCACGCCATGGCGCGCTCCGTCACGCACTGTAACGCCTCGCCTTCTGCTAGTCGCACTGGCAGCTTTTGTAGCCACACCTGAGGAAGGAATATTACGTTAGTATTACCACAGAATAATAATAAGTACTACGTACAGAAGTTTTACTTCGCGAAGGTATTTAAAAAAATGTATGCTCAATGTCATTAACAATATGGTGTAATTTAGCCTGTCTCAAGAGTCAAGCACCATTTTGTTGACAAACGTCAGTGATCGGCACTGCGCCGAAGCTATAGGGCTGACTTCGGTAAAATGATGTGATGTGAGGTGCCAAACTGCGGAAAATGGCGGGGGAAATATAGCCTGACCAGGAACATAAAAACTAGAGATGGGCCGACTAGTCGCCGACTAGTCGGGAAAGCCGACTATTCGGCATAATTTGTAGTCGGCCGACTAGTGACGACTATTCGGCAAAATATGCCGATTATGATCGGCGCATTACAAAATTAAATATGTGAATGAAATAAAACTCATAATCGCCAAGATGATTGTGAGGTAGACCAAGGGCGTTTAACTAAACCACTTGACTGCGAAAAATCAGTAAAAAGTAGTTTCACCTGATTTAAAATTTTGACAGTCTAAATTCATACAAAGTTAAGATTAGATAAAATTACCAGGAAATCATCAAAAATGTGTAAATTTTATGCAATTGAAAATCAAAAATCAAAATAGACCACAAGTGGCACTTATGTACGTCAATAGAAAATAATAAAAAAAGAAAAGGTAGCCCTTATGGGGCACTTTACATGTCTCCTTATCTTTTGGGCCCTACCAGCGTTACAATTGGTCCATATAATAATTATGACACTTTGTTTTTCGGGGAAAAAATGCATGGAATTGCAACGTATCCTGCGGGGAAGTGGTAGATTATGTGGGGCTCCTCTCATCGGAAGGATGAGGAATACCCACATAAATAACCCCTGAGCTCCGTCGATCGCCTTAGTGTGAAGAACTATGGGAATCCAGACAAAGCCATCAACTATCACAATCCGTCCCGGCAATTGCCCACCTGTATGGCGAGCCCTGCCTATCCGACGGTGGTGGTAGTCCGTGCTATGCAGGCGGGGGTACCCCCACGCCCCCAGTTCGCTGACCATCACCGTGGAGGGTGGAGAGGAATCAGTGGGCCTAGGATGCGTGCCGCGATAAGCACAATTTTTCCCATACATTTTGACGTCGATAAGTAAGAATAATGTCACGGCGCGCATCCTAGCCCAGCAGGAGGCGATCATATTGTCACCTCCTCTGACCCCTTCGCCGTCGAAAATTATGGCATCTACCTTAGGTACTGTTAGGTGATTGTAATGTTGCTTTTTATTTTTTCTCATAATTTAAAGAAATCTCATTTCTCAAGAAGTTATACACCACTAAATTTTAATCACCGAAAAAAAAATTCTGGGTAATGAGTTATTGATACTGATCCCATTTGTGCAAAAAAAAGAGTAAAATAAAGTGACTCAAAATATCCTCTTAAAATTGGTAATTTATTGACACACGCGTCGCTAGCACTATTTAAGTACGATAATGTAACACTTATTAGAATTAAAAATGGTCTAAGTTAGTTAAGTATGTAATAATAACACTGGAAGCGTGGTCGAGGCGTGAGCGAGACAGACAGATCGATGCAACGTGCGAGAGCGTACGACTACTCTAGCGAGCAGCGGAGTGACCCAGCTGTGACGCGTAAAATACGGACTAACGAAAATTTAATTAAAAAATTAACTTCATGAAAACCATTTCTTTTTCTTTTGCTTTCAATATTCCACACGTTTCTACATAACCTGTTAAAATTTTTTTCGGTGATAAAAATTTAGTGGTGTATATTTATCTCTTTAGAAATCTAGATATTCATATTTTTGAGAAAATCTAGATATTATTCTTCGGACAAGTAGGTATTAGAATGATCGGCATTGCCGATTAGTCGGCCGACTAATCGGCAATTTGAAAACCGATTAGTCGGCTAGTCGGTTAGTCGGCAAAGACCATAGTCGGCCCATCACTAATAAAAACCCTCGCCATGTTGCGGAAAACTAATGGTACTAATTTATTTTAATGGCAACAGTATAGATGACCCAGGCTGAACTGTCCCGCCAAACTCAATGACAGGGGGGCGCTACCATCGTTCAACTATATGGTTTCCAACATGGCAAAAATCTGAACCAGCGATCCGGTATTGGCGGTGGCGCCCCACTGTCAATGTCATCGACAGGACAGTCCAGTATTTTGGAACTATAACTGAAAACTTCATTGACATGTCACCTTGCATGTCAGTCTATTGTTGTCAAAGTGTAAACAAACTTTATTTTAAATGTTTGCAATTGATTTTGTGAATTAAATTGCTAAAATGTTTTTATAGTCGTGAAAGAAAAGTGGTTCACGGTGTGTTAAAGTATTTGTCGAAGAGAAATACTAAGGGTTCGGACAATATTTTCATTGAATAATGTTTCCGACAAAGGTTGTCAAATTGACTGACATGTTTATCGTATAGTACAGTCCACTATGAAAATTAGCTGTGGTTTGTTTCAACTACCTATTTTAAAGACATTGCAGTTGAATATTCAAGTTCTGAATTTGATTATTGATGAATAATAAAATAAATCCTACTAGCTCGATTGATGGTTTCATTTAATTTATTTAAACCAGGTTACCTATAATAATATTTTTTGGTTAATTTATGAAAATATCAAATTAGCCCGTAATCCTGAATCCTGATACATAAAGTTAGCCTATTAATTTAACACAGGTACGACTGTACTCAGTGTTGCACTATCAAATGCGATTGACGCGCCTCTATGCCAGGGTTTTTATGTTCCTGGTCAGGCTATACATGATTTAGCATGAATTATCATGAATAATATTAACTACTTATTTACCTCTCAGAAGCAACTTAAAAAAGTACATTCTGTGTTTTTATTATTATTTAGGCAGTTAAATACTGCACAGTATTTAGTACACCATTTTCTTTATTTTCTTCCATCATACACAAGAATACGCGCGTGCGTGAATCAATGTTCGCTCGTATGTGAGGCCTTGTCGAATAGTATCCTGTAGGTGCGTGTTTTGTTTTCGATGTAAACTCACGGAGATGAACAGGCCTGGTATTACTCAAACATTATAAACTAAGATCTGGTGAACGCCAGACCTACGTCATTCTATAAAAGCTGAAAGTTTGTCAGCGTATGTTCCTAATATAGGTTAGAATGTTGGTGGATTATGAAGTTTGGGTCATCGTGGCTTTGGCAGCTATCCTAAAGAAACTGTCTGGCCACGAGTTGGAACTGTCAAAACTGTTGGATGATGTGGAAAGTACTTCTAATTATTTCCCTAATATTTTATATAAAAATCAGCTTTTATGGTATAACGTAAGCCTAACTTTTATAGCTAGAGTATCGATTTTGTCACTGTTGTGCCTTGACAGAGCAGAGGTAGGAAGGGACGTTTCACGATAAATACATTAAAAGGGCGTCGCAAGAAGAAACTATGACGGTCACAGTAAAAAAAAAATTTGCGAATTCCTGAATCTGAGTAGATGCGAACTGTTAAATAATTAGAAAATAGTAGTATCATTATTTAGTACTTTGGGTCTCTTTCTTATTCGTAATGCCCGCAAAAGTAAGTTCTAGAAACATGTATCGGTACATTGCACACACAATATTGATAAAAAAAATATCACGGTAATATGGGGGAAGTAAATATTGAAGTGTCAAAAGGAATGAAGTGTCAAATGGAGTGATAAAGTGATCACTCCAGATTGATCCACTCCAAACACCAAACAAAGCTCCAAATACAAATTGTAGTAAGTGAGTAGCAAGTTAAAGTACTCACCAACAACGCCAATATTCTATCAAGGCGCGGGCGCTTGGTGCGTGTACAATCAGGGCACAGGAACTTGGGCTCGGGCCGCGGGAAGGGCAGCTCTACTCGGTCAGGGGACTCCGCCCTCTCTTCTTTGTTGGCCGCTATGCAGGCCGCTGTAGGAAGATATATTGATTATGAGAAACACGTCGAAATCCTTTTTTTTTTCAACAGGTTTATAAAGAAAGGATGGCCGAAGGCAGGCCGCTAAAGTCCGGTCTCTGAGCACGTAGAATTTTGTCCAATGACCCCAAGCTACCCATCCTTCATCATCAACCTCACTGCGGGCGCGCGTCGCACAGTCGCGACAGCAATATAATTACGCGAGAGCGATAAGGATGGGTAGCTTGGGGTCATTGGACAAAATTCTACGTGCTCAGCGAACAGACTATACCAACCGGGCAATATGGAAATCATTGAAGGAGGCCTATGTTCAGCAGTGGACGTCCTGTGGCTGAAGTGATGATAATGGTGATGATGATAAAGAAAGGGAGACTACAGCCAGTCTCACTGCTTTATTGTGTGCTGCTGTAAGATTCTGAGCAAGCACGTTTTAAGTTAAATTTTATCGTCTATTTTATTTATATTTTATTTATTTATTTATTAGGTCTACCAACATTGTTACTTAACAACTATTTCCAAATATACACGCAAAAATATACATACAATTCATGGTTTGACTGATATAAATCAGTAAGACATATCACAAGACAAGGGGGGGGATATAATCGAGGATATTACAACAATGTTAGAAATTTAACAACAATTCCGATAGTAAAGGTAAGAAAGTCATTTCCTCCGGTTGAGGATTCCGGCTGAAGCTCACTTCCACCTTCACCTTGATCATCACTTACGGTTGCGGATAAAAAAACAATTTAAAAATTGACATCTGACGTTAAAAACAAGATCCGAATTACGAGGGGTAAAGCCTGGTCTGTGAGCACGTAGAATTTTGTCCAATGACCCCAAGCTACCCATCCTTATCGCTCGCGCGTAATTATATTGCTGTCGCGACTGTGCGACGCGCGCCCGCAGTGAGTGTGCGAGCGCGATAGCAACATAATTACGCGCGAGCGATAAGGATAGCTTGGGGTCATTGGACAAAATTCTACGTGCTCACGGACCAGGCTTTAGTTGAGGGAAGGGGAGGAAGAAAGGCATATCTAAAGATGTTAAATATCATCACTGACCGTGGAACCAGTCCTTGCACAGCTCGCACTGGCTCATGACGCCGTACTGGCGCTTCTGGCACACGCAGTACGTCACGCCGAGCGTCGGCGCCGCGCGCACTTCTTTGCGCATGTTCTTGGCTCTGTGGGCAGAGGGGTGTTTGGTTATTGTGACGTTGGTGAATGGTGTCAGTCTTTGAATTGATAGCTGTCAAAAAAATCTGCGCTGCATTGTCTTTGTTGCCATAACATCGCAACACGTTTCTCTACCGTCTCTTTGGGCCGTGAGCGTAAGAACTACACTGAACTGTTATTTATTTGACACTGGCAGGAGGGCCACCGTCAATAGCGGATCGCTAGATCCGACTTTTGCCACGGTGGAAACCATGTAGTTGAACGAAGATGGTGGCGCCCTTCTGTCAATGTCGTCGGTGGGACATTTCAGTGTAGTTCATCTTTACGAGCACGTTCTGTAATTTCAACGGATTTGTTGAAATGACAGAACGTGCTCGTAATGCCATCGTATCACACGGTCGTGTGGCATGTAGTTTTTCGTGTTTCAATGTAGAATCACGGAGCATCACCGCTCAGTCGTCGCAGCGTCAACGAAACCCACAGTCAACACTCGTGTATGTCACGCCGTAGGCCGCGTCACAATGCTTTCTATAGAAATGTGTTGTTTCTTTCAGATATTGACGTAGTCGGCGTATAGCATCAATAGGTCGTACGCTTCGTATAGCGTTTAGGACACCCCAGAAATTACAGACATTTAATCGGCCGATAGTTGGGTCAACTTCCAATTTGTGCGCGCATTTGGTCGGACTGTTAATCAGTCCACAAAAAGTCTTTAGTCTGCGGGGAGTCAAAAGAGACCAGCGCTTGACACTCACCGCAGCAGCTTGATGGCGGCCAGCTCCCTGCTCTCGGCCTGCTTGAAGGCGCCCACGATCTCGCTGGGCGTGGAGTCCTCGCTGAAGTGGCGCAGGAACAGCCCGGCCTCGAGCGAGGAGGGCGGAGGCTCGGCGGCTGGCGGGCGGGACCGGCGTCGGGCTCCGCTGGCGGATTCCGTGCGCGGTGATAACGCTTCGAGGAGAGAGTACGGCCAGTTCTGTGGGGATAAAAATACATTATCCCAATCCCAACTAATATTATAAATGCGAAAGTAACTCTGTCTGTCTGTCTGTTACGCTTTCCCGCTTAAACCTCGCAACCGATTTTGATGAAATTTGGCATAGAGATAGTTTGAGTCCCGGGAAAGAACATAGGATAGTTTTTATCCCGGTTTTTGAAACAGGGACGCGCGCGATAAAGTTTTTCTGTGACAGACAAAATTCCACGCGGGCGAAGCCGCGGGCGGAAAGCTAGTAAGCTTATAAAATCATTTATCATCATCATCAGGTTACTTAGTTTTCACTGCAGGAATACGAGCGTATCAAATTAAACACAAGTTGTCTCGTTTTTATCTTTTAAGATCATTTTTACGCAGTTGGGTTTTTGTTTTTTCAATAATTTGTTAGCTATAAAATCCAGGTCGTACATTGATCAATCTTTGAATGATTCTCAAGCCAAAAAAAAGTGTTATCAGTGACCCTAAAGTCCGGTAGAATTTCGTCCAATACCGCCGAGCAGATAAAATTTCGTCCAATGACCCCAAGCTTTTAGCAATCCTTATCGCTCGCGCATAATTATGTTGCTGTCACGCTCGCACACTCACTGCGGGCGCCCGTCGCACAGTCGCAACAGCAATATAATTACGCGCGAGCGATAAGGATGGGTAGCTTAGGGTCATTGGACGAAATTCTGTGCTCTGCGACCGGACTTTATACGTTACCTTCTTGAGAAACATCTCTGCCGCGCCTCGCTTCCACTCCCGCGCAGACTGCAACGCGGAAGCCAGCTGGTCCTTCTCGAATAAAGCGAGTGGTATCTGCTGCCCGCGACGAACTAGCGCCTCCACGCTGTGCATGTATGGGTACAGGTCTTTGGACTGCATCTCTTCCACCTGGAATTATGAAGTAATGACACAGAATAATAATAAGTACTACGTACAGAAGTTTTACTTCGCGAAGGTATTTAAAAAAATGCAGTATGCTCAATGTTATTAACAATATGGTGTAATTTAGCCTGTCTCAAGAGTCAAGCACCATTTTGTTGACAAAGTAACGTCAGTGATCGGCACTGCGCCGAAGCTATAGGGCTGACTTCGGTAAAATGATGTGGGAAAATGGCGGAGGAAATACATGATTTAGCATGAATTATTTAGGCAGTAAAATACTGCACAGTATTTAGTACAACATTTTCTTTATTTACTTCCATCATACACAAGAATACGCGTGCGTGAGTTAATGTTCGCTCGTATGTGAGGCCTTGTCAAATAGTATCCTGTAGGTGGGCCATCGTGCGTGTTTTGTTTTCGATGTAAACTCGCGGAGATGAACAGGCCTGGTTATGATTAATTTATAATGGGGAAATCGATAACAGCGTGCATGAACATACCGACCAATGTAAAGCTTGCTAAAAGACATGATCATGATTGGTACTACCGTTCTACTCATAAAAAAAATTAAGACAGTCTCCTAAAGTACGGCCAACTAGCAGCGATACAAAAGGTCGATTCGACTGTCGAACTGACAATCTATTCTGTCTCTTCCCATCTTGTGTATTTGTCGTTATGTCTCGTTCTCCCGCCAAAATATGTCAAAGTCAAACCCTCAGGCTGGGTTGCACCATCTTACTTTAACTTTGACAAACGTCAAAAATCTGTCAAATTCCATACAAAAAACACCGGTTATCGTCATAGTTACCGTTAAAGATAGGTGGTGCAACCCACCCTTACTATTCCAAATGACCATGACATTGGGTTTGTTTACATTTGGTATCGCTTCTCGTTGGCCGTACTTTACAGCTATTACAAAAGGAAGCGTTCGCAAAATGTTCTCCCGCATACCGCGGTCGTTCTCAATTGACTTGTGAAAGTGGTTTCCTGAATGCGGGACCCGTCACAAAAATGTCCCACAACACGAATGTGGGCCTGAACAATACTACACTGGTCATCACAAAAATCGACCCTCCCGCGACAAGCACTTTCAAACGTATACATCCCCACTTCCCACCAATATTGGCACCATTTACCTAGTTCTAAACTTCATTTCATTAAAGGAAAGGTTTTTAGCCCAAAAATGTGTTTGTAGAATCCTGAATCCAGAGTCACTTCTTCAAAAAACAGGTAGTTACTCTTGAGCCAACTTTTATGGCTATAAAACTGTTAAATTGGGATTAATCCCTATCCATCTGTTAAAGAGGACACGTGAGATCATTATTTGGTTTTATAACCATAAAAATTGGTCTAATTGATCCCAGAGGTGAGCCCAAAGTGAGGTCTTTTTTCAAGTCACATTTATTATACATCGCGTTTATGTTAATCGTTTATTAAGAAATTAAATGTGTTTTTCTTTAAGGATATTTATTGGGCTTTCAAATAACACCAATATTGTTGGGGCACCATGATTGTGTCAGTAGAAACGAGTTTTCCTGTAAAACGTAGGTGGGCCGATTTTTGTGATGACCAGTATATTATTGAAAAAAAGATGGTATAATCTGGTACCTTTGCCAGCCAATCCCTTGCATGCTGTGCAGCCGAGTGCAACGCGTGATGCGAAGGCAGCGCCGCATCAATACGCTCTGCGGCTGCCAGTAATGCTGCCAACTGCCCAAGCGTGGTGTAGGGCGGATTCCCGTCGGAGCCCGCGCCCTCGCCAGGGGCGGAGCCCGAGCTGTCGCGAGCTTTTGACGTGTCGATTAGGAGGGCACGCGCGCGCTCCTCCCACTCTTCTACTTGGGCTGAAGGAAAGACAAATATTTAGACAAATATTTCACGTAGATTTTCGATTACATTTTTGTCCATTTTAGTGTCTAATGCCTGTTGTCACCATCAATCCCTAATTTTTAAGTGACCCCTATGGTAACACGTAACAGGAATTTTGTTTTCATAGGGGTCACTTAAAATTAGGGATTGATGGTGAAAACGGACACTAGTCCATCAACATGCCGCTTCATTTTTTTTTTTATACACAACGAGGAAGCTTTTGGCCTGTATTTAAATTGTCACACAACGCACCCTGTTTTGAAATACACAAAAAATGTTGCTATAGTCTATCCAATATAGCTTGATTAGAATGACGGCTGTCAAACGAATGTGACTAGTGATGGGTATGTTTCGTACGGTTCACATAGATGTATCGATAAGTTTTCGAAAAAATGATATAAAAAAATGCACCTAATTTTTCTTCATATCTTTATTCATAAAAATGACAATTATGATTTAAATTTAAAGACAGTAAAATTTAAAATTCATGTCAAGGGTGTACAACCTAAGTCGTAGTCATTATCATCAGTGTTCTTCAGTGGTTTTTTCCTCTCGCTAGAGGGCGGTGGGCATCTCTTCTAGAGCAACGGTGCTATGAATACCCAAAAAATTACCGGTGATTGATTTCCGATGTTTGATTGTTTAAGAATGAAATGTTTTTTGGTTTTTAATAGTGAACATTTAGAAAAACGTATAACTTGACTTAAATATGTTAAAAAATTAGTTAGAAATTTTTTTTGTTAAATATGTTAAAAAAATAGTTTTAATTTAATATGACATTTGTCGATATGTCCCAACACTAACATTTTTGTAACTCGAGATAACCTTGTAGAGACGTCGTTAATACTCTAGCTTGATTTTTATAATTTCGAATTACTACTTATTGGTGTAATTTAACGCTGCATTTACACGAAATTATCATTTTTATTGGAAGCACTGTCGTCGAAAATATTGTTTGTAGGTCAGACGTGAATTATTTCTTGTCCGCTAATATTTAGCTCTCATTGAACGCTACTACAAAGTTATGTCGTTACTTTTGATGGCAGCTGTCATTCTAATCAAGCTATATTGGATAGACTATAGAAAGACGCGCGATCTATTTTGAGGCATATTTGCGTAAGTTTGAACATCTTTCTTGTTTCAACTTGTTACAACAAAAGCAGCATTCCATAAAAAAAGATAGAAACAGACAATAAATCTCATTTACAAACTATTTTTATTTATAACTAGGCTTACCTTTGAGTTTGCATAGCGCAGCGCGTTCAGTCTCTATTTGGTGATGAGGCAACACGCGGGAGGCATCCTCTAACAACCTGTCAACCAAACAATCACGTTAAAAGAATAATTATTACGAAAGAATTGCTATAGATGATACTATTTAAGCTTCAACCAAACCAACGCGTGCAAATCGCCATCGCCGACGCGATCACAGGCGAATGATAGGATGCGCGACCTGTAGCCTTATTCACGTAACAAAACTTCCAACGACAACAAAACACTGAGATGCGATCCTATCGAGTAATCGTTCTATCGAAAATGACCTTTGAGAATATGGATTTAGAACTGTTTTTCAATGGGATGACTTCTGAATGTCAGCGAGATCTTGACTGTCAAAATACGTGAATTAGGCGACTGCCATTGATAGCGCCTGTCCTGTCATTAGCTTAAAATTAACCTATTATCGCGTCGGCGAAGTCGTACCACTTTCGTTCATTTCAGCAAAGTGACGTCCACTGCTGGACAAAGGCCAAGGTTTTCCACAATGAACGGTCCTGCGCTGCCCGCATCCAGGTTCTTCCTGCAACCTTTACCAGATCGTCGGTTAACCTAGTAGGAGGCCTGCCCACGCTACCACTTTTACAAAGCGCTTCAATTTAGCCCTAAAATCGAGTTACTGACCTGTCGATGACCTCGGGCGTGAGTCCCGAGCTGTCCTCCCGGTGTGTCTGGACGTCCTGCAGGAAGCGAGCTTGCTGCAAGCGAGCCTGCAGCGGAGCTAGTTGCGGCAGTACGATGCACAGCCGCGAGCCTAGTTCTACCACCTGAAAAGGAGATAGGATTAGCAACCTTGATGCAGTCTAAAGCCTGGTCCGTGAGCACGTAGAATCCCGTCCAATGACCCCAAGCTACCCATCCCTATCGCTCGCGCGTAATTATATTGCTGTCGCGACTGTGCGACGCGCGCCCGCAGTGAGTGTGCGAGCGCGACAGCAACATAATTACGCGCGAGCGATAAGGATGGGTAGCTTGGCGTCATTGGACAAAATTCTACATGCTCGCAGACCAGACTATACACACCAAACTCATCAACCCGCCGACACAACCCACGTGCATACTATAGATCTTAGCAATCGGTTGCTAGTTGTACATTAGCAACGCGATTGCTGCACCGACTTATAACAGCGCCGCGTTTAAATACAGGTGGCGCTAATTTCCATACATTTTTGGCAGACGCGCAACTAGCTAAGATTCGTAATAACCCCGTTGGAGGCTTGGTGTTGCTGGCTTTATTTCAAAAGATTATGTCGACACCTAGTACCCACGCGGCATGTCTGTGACTTGTGTACGCACTGATTTGCGCGCCGACACTCATAAAATCTGCTGAATTCGTGCCGCTGACAAATTTTTCCTATTTGAATGAGATGTGATGACGCCAACAAAAAAGTCAACTCATTAGCATAATCACGAAAAGAAATCATCGTTATTGAAGTACTTGAATAATTTTGTAAAAATTGACACAAATACATGAGAATGTAGTAAACAACTAACCTCTTCCAGCTCCCTAACGCTGGAAGCATCAACCTTGTCCAAGTCCTGATTCAATAGCTCCGCGGCGCGCGTTTCAAACTCCGCCGTCTGACGGAGCACCTCTTTCACTGCCGACCCTATAAAAAAGAGATTCATAAATTACTTATAACAAGCTAAAGGAGTAGTATACCTTTTATTTACATAGATCATTTGACAAAACAATTTAAACGTCCTACAAATTAATGATACAAGCTCAACACAAAAGAAAATGGAATACCTAAAAACGTCGATTATCTGCTAACTATCCCGCCTCCCCCAATGATTTCCACATCGCCCGGTTGGTAGCGACCTGTATCCAGCGCCTTCCTGCTACCTTTATGAGGTCCACCTTGTGGGTGTCTCACGCTGCGTTTTCCGGTACGTGACCACTCCTGAACCTTGCTGCTCTATCGGCCGTCACTATGTGCCCTGTCCATTGCCACTTTAGCTTGCTAATTCGTAGGGCTTTCAGTGACTAATATACTCAGTTTTATTGAATAACTTACCTTCTGGCAACACACACGCCAGCCCGTCAATTTCGGCTGCGAACAGCGTCAGCTCGTGAATAGTGAGGCGGTACTTCGGGTCGTGGTGGCGGGTGCGGGTTCGCATCTTGTTGAGGTCAAGCTGCTGTATGACGCTGGCGCACTTCTCAGCGTCTTCGATCGCCGTTTCTAACGCGCGGACGAGATCCGTTTTGTGCATCTGGAAGTATGTGGAACTATTAGATTAGCTTTCACAAGAAACTCAAATTCTGAGTTTGATTTCCATTTGGCAATGAGCTTGATGCCAAAATTGAATGAACAAACCAAGTCTATGCAATTTATTTTAATATAAAGATTTACTATGATCAAAAAGATGCAACGACAATCTCAGAAATAATCTTAGAACTAAGTACACATTGTATGACATTTGTAGATGGCGGCTGGGACGTACTCGGGTTTATTGTAGCCTGATACGCACGCGCAAAACATGTGTACGCCACGTGGCAACGTATAAAAACGCATTAAGCTGGCAACTTATTTGACACGAGTTAATTTTGCCACCATTGAAGATCAAACGAACTTAACAAGTGAAGTTCGATCATTATTATGTGAGCAGCTTCATTCGACGCGATTTACGTTTTACGGATTTACAATCCGTTGTGCTATCCACTGTACCCTTACACTATCCCTACCTTCAGATCGTGAGCCTTCTTCAAGTGCGCCCTTAGACCATCCAGGTCGCAAGTCTTGGGCGTGTCAGGGTCCAGGGCATTTTGAACTGCTTCAGCCCACTCCCGGAACAGTTCCGACTTCTTCTTTAGCTTGTCCAGCATGGCTGGCAGCTCGTCCAGGGTGTAGCGGTATCTATAGAGATAATAAGTTGAGGTCGCGGATGTATAGACGACAGTACATAGCATTTAAAAATGAATAAGAGGACAAAAAGTGATAATTGAAACTTAATTATCAGAATAAGAGTTATTCATTCAACCAGTCATCTATGCCTAACTATGGTCTGCGCAAACAACTTCCAATTTTGCAGCTAGTACATCGCCTCACGTTTGTATTGAGTAAATGGTGACAGTTTCACAGGAAGACGCGTAACTGAAATATAATCTCTAGCCAAGAAACAAAGGGTTACCACTCTTGTATAGTCTTCAGTCTGACAAATGTTGAATCGAAAATGCAACAAAAGATTTTACAAGTCATAGTACTGTATTTAACATAGAATCTAAAAAAAATATTTTCTTTTTCTGTTTCTGTTTACTCAATTTTTGAAAACGATACCTATGTATAAACTATTTGTGAAAACTATTTTGGCAAATGTGAAGTTTAATTGGTAACTCTATATGTGGTATAGAATGCTGTTTGTTTTCCTAACAATAAAATAAAAATAAGTAAAGCTTCAACCACACCAACGCGTGAAGATCGCCATTGCCGCAGCGGCGCGATCACAGGCCAATGACAGGTCGCGCGACCTATGACAGTTCACGCGACCTGTCATTGGCCTTTGATCGCGTTTTGATCGCGCCGTTCGATCGTGTTGGTGTGGTTGAAGCTTAGACAACAAAGTAATTGAGAATGTTACTAGGTATGCAAAATCACTTGAAACCTATGTTACAGTTAAGCTTTTACATTTACAAATACATTAGTTTTTATTTCATTCAAAAATACCCAGTAGTTATGATTTTATAGGCATTCAAAGTTCGCTTAAATATTGAGTCCCGCCGACGGTCACGTGACCCCGCGTGACGTACATTCACAGTGTCCACTCACTAGAAAACGGATTTAAACATACTTAAATACATTTTTTTTTGTAAATACAAACTTATAATACATATTAACACCCAGACCCATCACAGAAATTAAAATTGAACCAAACCCAAACTTAATGCGATTGTGTCGTTTTATTGCGAATTACCTTCAGCTCCATCATTGGACCCTGATTACTATATAGAATTAAAGTACTCATCAATACAAAACGAACGAGCCCAAACTCGATGGATTTAAGTCGTTTTATTATAGAGTTCCTATGGCCACCTTCCAGCTCCATCATCAGATCAGCTCCATGTCATCATAATATTGCATGGTCATCCAAATCACATGTGTTTGCGAAATTTCAGCTTAATCGGTTTCCTGGAAGTGGGTCTTAATTCAGCTTGCAAGATTCCACCCATACAAATATGAGCCAGTCACTGTAATATGACGTCACGCGCATAAAATGGCGGGCTGGCCGCCGCCCGCACTTTTAAAATTCAATATCTTGGAAACTAATTGACGTATCTAAATAATTCTTTCACGTGTATTTTTTATTTTTAACAGAGAATACAGAAAGCTAAAAAACAAAATTAGTGTACATTCTTCATTCTTAGCCAATAAAGGACTCGCGTCCAAATAAACACTTTTGAGTGCCACTTCTTTGCCTACCTCAGTCTGTGCAGATGCGGCGCGCAGTCACACAGCTCTTGATAGTGGCGCAGGCACGCCACGTGCGGCGTGCACGAGCACGTCACGCACGACAGGAAGCACGTGGTCTTGCACAGGTGGCACTGCCGCTCGTCGTCTGGTAACAACTCGAAGGCCTCGCGCTCCGCTTCCGTTACGCCCTGGGAGAGGATTTTATGGTTAGAATAGCAGATTAGTCTAAAGCCTGGTCCGTGAGCACGTAGAATTTTGTCCAATGACTGTGCGACGGGCGCCCGCAGTGAGTGTGCGAGCGCGACAGCAACATAATTACGCGCGAGCGATAAGGATGGGTAGCTCGGAGTCATTGGACAAAATTCTACGTGCTCACGGACCAGGCTTTAAAGATTTTGAAAAGTCAAATGGCAAAAATCAGAACTAATAACTGAGTAAATACAAATGAGTAGGTCATCTTCATAGAAACGTGGATTAGCGGGGTGTTGCGCCGAATTTTGTCAGTGTGTGCGTGCGCGCCGCATACGTATTGGCGCGCTCACTTACAAACCGCGCTCGGTGCGTTTCTATGAAGATAACCTACTCATTTGTATTAACTCTGCTAATAATCCAGTATTGATAGTAGCGCCCTCCTGTCAATTGCATAATTTTATGGTTGTCCAACGTGGCAAAAATCTTAACTAATAAATGTATTGATAGTAGCGACCTCCTTTGATATCGTCAGTCAATGACGTTTAGAGCTCTTTCACATGAGCAATTTCTCGACAGGGCGAGATCACAATGTGCGCTTTGCGAATTTGCACAGCGGCTTGCTTCGCAGCGATATCGCACAAGCTGCGATTATGCAGCGTGCATTGCTATCGTTGCGTGCTTGCAATGCGCACTTAGTGCAAACTTAGCCCCGCCCAGAAATAAACTGTCAAACATGATTCTCCAAATTTGTATGGCAGAGATAAGCTCTGACGTCATGTTTTTTCCAAATCAAGTCTGCTACGCATTCACATAGGCAGCCAACGCCCCGGCGACGCATAGCGACGGAGTGTGGAGTAGTGCACAGCACTCGCTCGTCCTACACACTTGGAGCGCACTGTAGCAGACGAGGCGAAGAAAATCAGCAAGACTTGGAGCAAGGTCAAACGCGAAGCTCAAGACCGAACGCGATGGAGGACTGTTGTGGACGCCCTCTGCCCCATCTAGGGGACATAGGACCTTAATGCTCGTTTTCACCATCAATCCCTAATTTTTAAGTTTCCCCTATGGTAACAAATAACAGGAATTTTGTGGTCACTTAAAAATTAGATTGATGGTGATAACGGGCAATAGGCCCTTAAGTAAGTCAAGTCCTACACTCACCCAGTCGAGCAGTCCCTTCCGCAGCTTCCGCTCGTCGTGCAGCATGGTCCGCATGTCTCTGTAGGCAGCCAGCGCCACGGTGACGCATAGCGATGGAGCATGGAGTAGTGCACAGCACTCGCTCGTCCTACACTCACCCAGTCTAGTAGTCCCTTCCGCAGCTTCCTCTCGTCGTGCAGCATGGTGCGTATGTCCCTATAGTGTGTCGTCCTACACACTTGGAGCGCACACAGACGAGGCGAAGAAAATCGGCAAGATCGAACGCGAAGCTCAAGGCCGAACGCAATAGAGGACTGTTGTGGACGCCCTCTGCCCCATCTAGGGGACATATGCCCGTTTTCACCATCAATCCCTAATTTTTAAGTGACCCCTATGGTAACAAATAACAGGAATTTTGTGGTCACTTAAAAATTAGAGATTGATGGTGATAACGGGCAATAGGCCCTCAAGTAAGTCAAGTCCTACACTCACCCAGTCGAGCAGTCCCTTCCGCAGCTTCCGCTCGTCGTGCAGCATGGTCCGCATGTCCCTGTAGGCGGCCAGAGCCACGGTGACGCTGAGGGCGTTGGCTTCCAGCGCCATCTTGCACACTAACTCGTCGTGGGAGAACACGCAGTAGCGACGGAGCGTGGAGTAGTGCGCGATGCACTCGCGACCCATTTTTAGCTGGGGGATAATATATTTCATAAATAAAAACACATTAATAGAAGATCCGTAGGGAAAACAAAGTAACCGACACAGCCCGCGGAATAGGCTATAGTTTCCTAAAAACTTTTAGTCCGTCAATTACATTATCGAAAAATATTGGACTCACGTATATTTTTATATGTCAATCAAACAAGTAATTACGAAGTTATGATGCGTTGAAGTTCCGCGTGACGTCACAAAGTGGCATACTTTTAAGCACACCTTGACATCACGGGCCTCTTCTTTTGAACTTTGGCACGTTTTCTCTTTCAATTTTGAAAAAGTGAAAAATAAGTGTCGAATATTTTTTGATAAGTCAACCGACGGACTAATTTAAACTTCCTTTTTACCCAGGAAACATCCCTATTGTCAAACTCAAATGATAGCGGGCGGGACACATAGCCATTGGGGCAAAAAGTTTTCCAGTGGCGCGACCACGGACCGGAAAACGCAGTGTAGGTAGGCCGACGATCAAGTGAAAATCGCGGGAAGCATCTAGATGCGAGCCGCGCAGGATCGGTTGTTGCCGAAATCCATGGGAGAAGTCCAATAGTGCACACTACATTTTCTGAACCATGGTTGCCACTCGAGAAGTTTTGTGTCCTAAAATAAACAACTCTTAATGCGTCGTCTGCNGCTCGTTTTATAATTCCCCATTGTTTTTTACTTAATTCTTTTCTCTCCTAAGAGGCAAATAGGAGCATGGGCCGAAGCCAAATGCATCTTCAAAATTTTTCGAACTATCCTGGTATTTATTAATTTCAGCCAGACGTCCACTGCTGAACATAGGCCTTCCCAAATGACTTCCACAATTCCACATCGCCCGGTTGGTAGCGGCTTGCATCCAGCGCTTTCCTGCTACCTTTATTATGGTGGAAATTATGTGAAAAACTTTTCTACAAGAGGTTATAATATGTTCGACTGTATGTATTTTTTTTTCTATGTATGTTCACCGATTACTCCGTCAATTGTGGACCGATTTTCAAAATTCTTTTTTTGTTCGATAGGGTACACTCCTGAGGTGGTCCCATTGTCACCAAGTTAGGATCTGATGATGGGATCCTAAGGAAATCGAGGGCAACCCTCAAATTTTATAGGCACGTATATCGTTTTTCAAACTTTTTCTTAGGTTATTCAAGTATTTGCTCCTGGAAATCATCATCTCATATTGATGAGCCGGTAAATTTAGAACATTTCTTGAGCTTGGCACTGAGCAGGCTGCCACCGACTCCGAAAATATCAATCATGGTATACATTTGTCCTAATAAATAAATAATGTAATTATTTTCTACTTTTAGTGCAGGATTTTTGGAGTAGGTTTTAATTTTTTTGTTAAAATTAATCCTGTTGACAACAAATGAATCATACAATGATTCAAGCTATGCAGGTGTCGTTTACGTGCGTGTAACAATGGAAGGAAGGCTTACATTATCTCCAACAGCTGTGTTATTATCGATATTTAGTTAACTATATCCAGTTTGTAAGTGATAGAGAACGATTAGCTAATCTATTTTTGACATTGAATAATTGTTTGTAACTAACTGGGCTTGTTTCCAATGAGTCACACACAAACGAGTAGGCAACACTGTTAGGCCCACCATACACGGACAGCTCGAGCAGTTAGTCAGTGATCAACATACACGGACCACTCTTGTAGTCAATAGTCAACAGCTTGAAGCTGCCAGTGATAACTGCTCGAGCAGTTGGTTCAACAGTTCGTGCGGTGGGCAATTTAAAATCAGTAGTACCATGGGTTTTGAAGAGGAAGCACTGACGACAGCTCGAGCACTCAGTGTATGGCTGGCGACTGCTTGACCGCACGATGAAAATTCACCGTGCTGTCGACCGCCTGAATCAGTTGCAATTGCTCGAGCGGTTCGTGTATGTGCGTCCATAGAACTCTGCAGTTCACTGTGCAGTCGCAGCTTGAAGCTGTCGACCTTGACTGCTTCAAGCGGTCCGTGTATTGCCGGCCTGAGAAAAAAATTACTAGATCTATACAAAAAATACCAAACTACAATTGGTAATTTTGGGATAGGACACATAGGTACCTAGGTAATTTAGTTTAGCCCCCGACGGGGTTAATGGGACTATAATTTGTTTATTTATTTTATTTTATTTTATTTTATTTTATTTGTTTAACAATGTTTCAACAGCATTAAATTAATTTAAAGATTAGTTATTAGCAATTTGTATTGCACAAATTACTAATAGTCCCGTTAGCCTCTTGTGTTAAGCTAAATAAGCTTGTGTTACGAGTGGGCTCACCACAAAAGTCGGCGATGGGATTCGAACCCGCGATCCTCGAATCTCGAGTCGGCCAGTCCGACCACTTCACCTTTGGGCTATCGGGGCTATAGGTAAATACCTACTTGTACTACACAAATTCGTTCGTTCATTCGTTTCAGCCCAATGACGTCCACCGCTGGACAAAATCCTTCGCCAAAGATTTTCACGACGACCGGTTCTTCTTTTTTTTTTCGTCGGGAAATGCTTTGCGCATACCCACTGTCCGGTGGGGACAGTCAGTGGGTTATGTGGGACTCTCCCCACCAGAAGGTACCCACTAAACCCGACGGTGTCCTCCGGGGCCATTGAAACGAAGCCGCGTGTTACTTCTCCTATGTTCTTCTGATTAATTTCGTTGCGGGTCCAATGACAGTTTAACTTTTCCCCGGGACAAACTTGACCTTCATTGGTTGGGTTTTTTATGGCGGTCAAGCTGTTAGATCCTGGCTACACAGGAGTTGCAGCGGTGTGAACGAGAGGTGGGAATAGTCCCGAAAAAAAGCCGCGAGTTATTGTCCTAATATTGGACATTCGTCCGTGGCTCCTTCTCAGGCTACGGCTCGCTCTTGGGCGAGCCCCTCCGGCTTCAAGAGTGATGGTGGTTCGTGATTATTCCCACCTCTCGTTCCCACCGCTGCAACTCCTGTGTAGCCAGGATCTACAGCTTGACCGGCAATAACCCAACCAGTGAAGGTCAAGTTTGTCCCGGGGGGAGTTAAACTGTCATTGGACCAAATTATGTTAGCTTTTCAATCAGAACAAAGTGTTTAACATAACCGCCTCTGTGGTCTAATGAAGATCATCTGTCTCAGATCCAGAGGTTTCGTATTCGATTCCCAGTGGGGGCAATTTTTCTGCTCGGTTTGGTTGGGGTTCTTGTTCTAAGTCCGCCTGGTTAGCTACCACCACCTTACCTAAGTATGTCGCAATAACAACAATAGTTTAGTGTGTTCCGAGTAGGAGATTAAGATAACCGGTTCTTCTGTGTTTGAGGATTCCGGGTGAAGCTCGCTTCCACCTCCGGCCTGATCATCACATTCCATCAGGTGAGATGCAAGCCAAGAGTTTTTCCGTAATAGATTTAAAAAGGTTTATACTTCTAGTGTTAGATTTAGCCGCCTTGCCGCGCAAAAGTCAATTACTTTTCGAAAAACAATAAATTACCATTTTATAACTAAGTTAATCAAGTTGCCTAAAAGTTACAGTTTTTCTATGCAACGCATAACATAATGTAGACAAATGATGTCTGTCTGTAAACGTAGGTAAAGGTATGTACCACTCAGCATGGTGTCGTAGCATCTCAGTAGATAGATAATGCCAAGACGCTGGTCTTCCGTGGACACCCAGAATTGCCATACAAAATCTATGGGAGAACCACGTTTTTATAGGTCATACAAATTAATGTTTATTAGCTTTGACAAATATCTATTTATTGAAAGGAAAACTACCAAACATAGAATAAACTGTTTTCAGGGTATTGTTTTCAGGAAGCCGATGGATGCAGGCCGCTACCAACCGGCCAATCTGAAAATAATTGCAGGAGGCCTATGTTCAGCAGTGGACGTCCTGTGGCTGAAATGATGATGCCGATGATGATGTTACCCAACTGTGCAAAGAAGGGTAATGTTCGGAGTCGTCGTTCGCCGTTCGCGCCGAATGCTCNCAGTCGTCGTTCGCCGTTCGCACCGAATGCTCGCGTGCGATCGTGTTCGTGTCCTGTTCGCTTGTCAATAATGTCTAAGCTCGTGAAGTGTTCAACATGCAATATCGTGATCAACGAGGTTCTTGCATTTATTTGTAACAAGATAGATGTAATGGACGAGGAAAGCATCAGTCGTATATGTGTGAGTGCTTTCTCGGAAAGTGATATCGTAACTGCTAAAAACTTGCTGNACAATAAATTTTTTCAATTTCAAAATTTCAATTAATCATTATTTCAGCCACAGGACGCCCACTGCTGAACATAAGCCTCCTCCAATGATTTCCATATCTCCCAGTTGGTAGCAGCCTGCATCCAGCGCTTTACACTTACCCAGTCAGCCGGCGTGAAGTTGACGGCCTCCGCGAAGTTATATCCTTGATTGAAGCCCGCGTGATACGCGCGCGGGAACGTGATCACGAATTCGCCCGCGTGTTGGTCCGTTCTGAAAAAAAGAAAAGTTTAAGTAATAACCAGTTACGAGGTAGGATAGCCTGTTCTGATTAAGGATTCCGGGTATTTAAAGCTCTCTTCTACAACCTGGACATAAGTTCCCCTGGCTAACCTGGAAGTTTTAAAATAGAATTCTGTTCAGGTGGGTATTCTCAGATGGTTCAAATTGGGAGTGCAAATGCATGAAGCACATGATGTCGTGCCCGGCGCCCAAACAACTGCACGCAGGAAGATTTAATGAATGCTACTGACAACGCCACTCTTGTAGCAGAGTTTTGGGTTGACACTGTGTAGGTTTGTTGTCGACACGACAAGAAGACCTTCGGCCTGAACACTTTATATCAGATAGACGCAGGTCAAGAGCTTCTTCATGCCGGGCTGCAGCTGGGACAGCTCGGGGCCTGACGTCATGGCTGCTGTGACGTCATACCTGAACACGGGCACGCCCGCCTTCATGAGCACGTTGGGGTTCATGATGGTGACGAGCTGGTGCAGCAGGTCCGGCTGCAGCTGGAACAGCTCGGGCGCCTCCGACTTCATAGCGGCCTCGAACTGCTCCGCCTTCGAGCTTGGAACTCCGTACCTGGGAAAAAAATAGAAAATGTAGGAGCAGTGACGGCGTAGCATGGATTAGCACCCGGGGCGATCCGGGTGTGTGATCCGATCGGCACTGCGCCGAAGCTGACTTCCGTAAAATGATGTGACGTGAGGTGCCAAACTGCGGAAAATGGCGGAGGAAATACATGATTTAGCATGAATTATCCCAACTAATATTATAAATGCGAAAGTAACTCTGTCTGTCTGTCTGTCTGTCTGTTACGCTTTCCCGCTTAAACCTCGCAACCGATTTTGATGAAATTTGGCATAGAGATAGTTTGAGTCCCGGGAAAGAACATAGGATAGTTTTTATCCCGGTTTTTGAAACAGGGACGCGCGCGATAAAGTTTTTCTGTGACAGACAAAATTCCACGCGGGCGAAGCCGCGGGCGGAAAGCTAGTCATGAATAATATTAACTACTTATTTACCTCTCAGTGTCTTGAGGCAACTTAAAAAAGTACATTCTGTGTTTTTATTATTATTTAGGCAGTTAAATACTGCACAGTATTTAGTACACAATTTTCTTTATTTTCTTCCATCATACACAAGTATACGCGTGCGTGAGTCAATGTTCGCTCGTATGTGAGTTAATGTGAGTCTTTGTCGAATAGTATCCTGTAGGTGGGCCATCGTGCGTGTTTTGTTTTCGATGTAAACTCGCGGAGATGAACAGGCCTGCTAGTACTGACTCATGAGCTTTGACACTAATCCCTCCTCCCCCTTTGACATTGCATGTCAGAAGCCAGACTCCCCCTGTAAAAGAACCCTCCTATGTTCCCAACATCTGATCGGACTCTGTAGCGTTCCTTGGAGGCAGTGGATTGCCGGTGAAACGATCCACTATCCTCTTCGATCGATAACAAACACACTGCATTTAGGAACGCGGGTTCGAAAACCGGTGTCGCTCGACTATTGTGGTGAGCCCACTCTTGACACGAGCATATTCAGCTAGTATCTTTAAAACATTATTGCATAAAAATAACTCAAGAGAAAATAAACTAATGCTAAGTACTTACCAGGTCTTCGGTTCTCCCCAGTGCAAGTAGTTGATGGAGTAGCTCCAGTGGTCCTCGTTGTGCCAGCAGAACGTCGCGAAGCACATGCCCACGTATAACCAGGGGACCTACGAACACAACAGTTTGTAGAAGCGATATAGAGAGAGAAAGAGAGTAAACGTGAACTGCCATTTGGGGCCAGTTTTACTGATTTCAGTCATAGGACGTCCACTGCTGAATTTTTTATATTTAAGATAGTTATCACGCTATAATAAATAAATAAATAAATAAATAAATATCCTTAGACATTTTTACACTGCGTCGCTAGCCCCAAACTAAGCAAGGCTTGTACTATGGGTACTAGACAACGGATATAAACAGGTACTTAAATACTTTTTTTTTTTTTGTAAATACATACATATTATACATAGAAAACACCCAGACCCGTCACAGAAATTAAAATTCATCATTTCAATTTCTGCCCGGCCGGGAATCGAACCCGGGACCTCTCGGCATAGTAGTCCGTTATGAACCACTACACCAAACGGCCGACAATAATACACAAATAATCAAGAAAAGGTGGTTGTTGGTAGCTTTTATTTCCAGGCATTTCAATAAGACACCTGTGAAACCAGCAGTTGTACGATTGCTGACAAAACTAGCAAGTAATAAAATAGACCCAGGCAATATTATATTAAACATACAAATAGACAATTTCATTTACCTACGAAACAAAAAATATAGAGCAAGAAAACTCCAATCCGGTCTTGCCAGCATTATGGAGTGTAGACCTGTGGTAAATAAGAGGAGCCTGCTCCTCCAATCAAGTCCTCCAAGTGCACTGATAGTGCCTTGCTGATAGTATTAAGATAATGGATGATAGTTGGTATGGTGAAGGTCGCTGAAAGAACCTGGATGCAGGTAGCGCAGAACCGGTCGGTATTTAAATCCTTGAGGGAGACCTATATTCAGCAGTATATGTCCTATGGCTGAAATAATGATGATGCTGATGATGATAATATCAATTATAGCCTGACCAGGAACATAAAAACCCTGGCATAGAGGCGCGTCAATTGCATTTGATAGTGCAACACTGAGTACAGTCGTACCTGTGTTAAATTAATAGGCTAACTTTATGTATCAGGATTCAGGATTACGGGCTAATTTGATATTTTCATAAATTAACGAAGAAATATTATTATAGGTAACCTGGTTTAAATAAATTAAATGAAACCATCAATCGAGCTAGTAGGATTTATTTTATTATTCATCAATAATCAAATTCAGAACTTGAATATTCAACTGCAATGTCTGCTCATGAACGCTTCAAACTCGGTACTTCTTTCCCAATTCCATAAAATTCAACACTTAGAAAGTGACAAAAAACTTTAAAATAGGTAGTTGAAACAAACCACAGCTAATTTTCATAGTGGACTGTACTATACGGTAAACATGTCAGTCAATTTGACAACCTTTGTTGGAAACATTATTCAATGAAAATATTGTCCGAACCCTTGGTATTTCTCTTCGACAAATACTTTAACACATTGTGAACCACTTTTCTTTCACGACTATAAAAAGATTTTAGCAATTTCATTCACAAAATCCATTGCGCACATTTAAAATAAAGTTTGTTTACACTTTGACAGCAATAGATTGACATGCAAGGTGACATGTCAATGAAGTTTTCAGTTACTGTTGCCATTAAAATAAATTAGTACCATTAGTTTTCCGCAACATGGCGAGGGTTTTTATGTTCCTGGTCAGGCTATACATATAGTTGTTGCAATTCACGAAGGCGAGTATTTACATGTGTGGTGGCTCGCTACTGTTTGTTTTTCAAGTTTTAAGAGACAGTACACTATCGATATGTACACGTACACAAACAAGTAAAGCTCAATTGCCTTAGTGAGTTGCAAGACCTATACATACCTTCATCCCAGAGATGTCGGCGTTGATGTGGCCGAGTACCGAGCCCTCGAGCACGGGCAGGTTGTTGAGGTTCCAGCTGCACTCCGCGTACTGTTGCTCGCCCGGGTACAGGTGAGCGCTCGACTTGGTCGGGAAGCCTGTTCGAGAGCACCAAGTTAAATACATAACACTTATATGAGTGAGAATAGGTGGCTAGACATTATAAAGCAAGAAAGACCTTGCCACAAGCACTGGCGGATTACAGGCGGTTTCAAAGTCCGCTTTGAAACCGCCTATAATCCGCGCAGCGAACACGCCGCGTCTCAGCGGCGAAGACGTCGCGATTACGAGGCGGACACGTCGCGAATACGCAACGTTTTCGCATCGTGTTGCCGCTCCGCTTTGAAACCGCTTGCAATCCACCAGTGTGGCAGCTCACTAATGCTGGATTTCTATATTCAATCCTAATCCAAATTATACGGATTTGGATTGTCAACTGTCAAATTTTAATATGTTTTTGGCCAAAATAACTGCGGTTTTTGATGTTTTTACATTTTTATATTGTTTATAAGACTATTTAAACAATATTAAAGTGTAAATGCATCGAACATTTTGGAAATATAATCTAAAACTGAATTCAAGTTGACAGTTGTAATCCGGATTTGGACAAGGATTGAATATGGGAATCGGGCGTAAGTCGTTTAATGCATTCTATGATAATGCTAGCAAATCAGATCAATGGCCAATTTTACTGAATGAACTACATCTAGTAACTTAAAATTCCTAGTACTTTTGAAGATCTTGTCGTCTTCCGGAATCCGGTATTAATCTCATTGTAAAATCATGGCAAGAATGAAGATAGAGAACTCCAGATAATACAGTATTATTGAAAATTGTAAGAGCCTGGAAGAGACCTAGAAACCATTAAAATGTGACTTACCAGATCCATGGTCCATGGAGTGCAGATCGGCGCCGTACTCGACAGTGACGTCCTCGTCGATGGACGACACCACGCGCCAAAACTCTTTCTCCACCGTCGACGTGGGCACCATCTAAGACAAGTTTGCATTTATTCATCTATTTACTTTTATTTATTTAGGACAAACTGCGTTTACTGCCGAGCTACGATGCAGACCGTGATAAAATCTTATCGATGACTTTAAACGATAAAAAATGCCGCGACAAAAGTTTATCGCGGCGCGCATCCTACGCCTACTGGTTGAGTTTAAGTTATGGTGCGTCCACATTGGGCGCACGGGCTCGCGCGGCACGCTGGTCATCCTGCTTACCCTGCTCTTGAGTGAGCAGGATGTCAACACTAGCGGTGTAACTGTAGACCCAGGACTTCCAGCAATAGGAACGAGTAGTGGAAATAGTAACATTAGTCGTCTATCAGTAGATCCAGAATTCGCAGCAATGGGAAAGTATTTGAGCTAGCGTAGTGGTAGATCATCAAGTATGCATATCATCAGTGACTACGGTTGTAGCAACAAAGTCGAAACGACAAGCTGTAAGTCCTCATGTACTAAACAACTTTTGAGACTCGAGATTGCAATAGTGGGGAAAGAGTGTAGTCAATAGAGGTGGCATTTCAACTCACGTGTACGGGCATGTTGAAGTAATCAGATTTGAACTGGTCAGCCATTTCTCCGAACTGCTGCAGCGTGTATTCCCGCGACGCTTGTTCGAAGCCGAACGCCTCCGCCGGCTTCGATACCTGCCAAGGATAACATGGTTATACAGGGTGTTCAAATTGATCTATATCTTCCTAAGTCCACCATCTTACCTAAGTCTGTCGCCATAACAACAATGTTAACAGCATTGTTGTGTTCCGTCAATTAGAAGTAAGATAGCCAGTTCTCCGTAGTTGAGGATTCCGGGTGAAGCTCGCTTCCATCTTCGGCCTGATCATCACTTACCATCAGGTGAGATACAGGCCAAGAGTGGCCAAGAGCTTCCTCGTTGTGGATAAAAAAATCAATTTCGTATTCCTTTATCTGGTGACCGAGGCGTTGGCCTCAGCTATAGATACGGGGGTGTTTGGTGGCATCTAATGAGGCCGCGACGGCGCAGCACATAATATCTTGTGTGCCGCTCGATTGAGGTTGAAGGCGTAACGGCGCCTTCCTTAGTTGGAGCTGCGTACTAACTGAATGCCGGGCAGGGAACACGGACAAATGCTTGAAGCAAACGCGTAGTGCGCGCGTTCCCAGCTCATTGGCGTCAGGTTTATAGTGGGTAGGCCCTGCCTTTTTGGAAGGGGGAGCCCCACATAACCCACTAGCTGTCCCCGCGGCCGGTGAGTATACAAATGTAATTATGTCAACCCAAACAGATAGATTGTTACACAACACTTTCTTACGTTTCTTGCGCTGCTTCTTCTCAGCACTGGCCCATTTATTGTCCCGAAGCAGTGGTAGGGTTAATACTGGGACGTGTAAGAGTGCTTTTTAAAAGCCTATTTATAAAAATAAATGAGTTTTAAATAAATAAATAAGATTGAATGAGTTTTTTTAGCAGACGAGGCGAAGAAAATCGGCTAGACCTGGAGCGAGATCAAGCGCGAAGCTCAAGACCGAACGCGATGGAGGACTGTTGTGGACGCCCTCTGTCCCATCTAGGGGACATAGGACCTTAAGTCAAGTAAGTCAATGAGTTTTTTACTCACCTCCTCGGCCAGGCACACGGGGCACCGCCAGTCGCCCTTGGGCACGTCGGCCAGCGGCGGCACGAGGCAGAAGGTGTGGTGGAGGCGTGGCAGGACATGGCTCGCGAGCTGGCAACACTCACCTCCTCGGCCAGGCACACGGGGCACCGCCAGTCGCCCTTGGGCACGTCGGCCAGCGGCGGCACGAGGCAGAAGGTGTGGTAGGAGTCGTCGCAGCCGTCGCACAGCAGCATTTGCTCCTCGATGTCGCCGCGCCCGCAAACGTGGCACATGTATTTGGCGAGCTGGTGGAGAGAAGTGAAGAGTGACGTTATTTATCGAACAGATAGCAACACTTCAAGCATCATAAGTCAGTTTTAATAGGTGTTATTAAGCAACAGAAAATAATAAACTAATATGCCGTCGACTGCACTAAACAGGCGGCCTTGAGCAAAGCAATAATCTCTAAAGATGTGTCCAAACGCGCGGCATTCGCAGGAAACTTTGCCGCGCGGCTTTTGGCTATCTCGCGGCTTACGCGTACGGCTATTGTCCAATCATAGCACAGCGTGGCACGCTCTCGCTCGAACCTCGAAACGGCCAGTCCCACGCGGACACTGTTAGGTGATTGTTTCCAGAAAGGAGTTATGGGGATTTCCTGGGTCGTCTGGATGATGGATGTCCTCAAGTGTTTGGCTACAAGGTATTGTGGTGGTGACTTTGTGAGTACTTACCGGGTCATCTGGGTGGGGCAGGTCGGGCGCGTTGGACGCGGGCGTGACAGACACCGTCATGTTGGACATGCGGTGCTCGCGTGCTCAAGTTTCCACTAGTATAGCCTAATATAGCGACTGACTGTCACTTACCGGGCACCCGCACTCAGATATCCACAAGTATAGCCTGAGGTGTCGCGCACAATGGCCCAATCAAGAGGCTAAGTGCGGTTTTCGATTGCCCTGCAAAAAACCTGAGGTGCCGGCGATTGTGCACCGAAGTATTACCTGCAAGATGTTGTGGTTATTTACACTTACCGGGTCGTCTGGGTGGGGCAGATGTGGCGCATTAGGCGCGGGCGTAACAGACACCGTCATGTTGGACATGCGGTGCTCACACGTCGCAGATATCTACTAGATACTCTGATGAGCTGACGAGTGTCCAATGTCTTACCGGGTCGTCTGGATTCTGATGTAGCGACTGTCCACAAGTGTAACCTGCAAGGGGGTAAGCCTGTAGGGGGTACACTTACCGGGTCGTCAGGATGAGGCAGATGTGGCGCATTAGGCGCGGGCGTAACAGACACCGTCATGTTGGACATGCGGTGTTCGCGCAGACGCGTGGAGCGGGTCACACGCGCGCGCCCGCCGCAAGACCCCGCCGCTGACATCCATTTGTTCTCGCGGGGACCTGCGGGATACATCGGGGTTAAAACGAGCCTTATACCTCAGCGGATGGCCGCCATCACAAAGGCTACTGAGACATATTCGGTGTTTTACTACCTCAGAGCATGACACATGCTGAGCGGAGGCCATTTTTGATCCTAACTACCATTTACATAATATAATCAAACTGTGTGTTATTTCTATAAGTTGGAACCAAAATAAATGTTTTTCTTTCTTTCTTTCACCGTGGTCCAGTACACTCGCGACGCCTCTAACCGTCAGAAATGGAAGCACATCGCCAGGAGAGCTACCCTCGGAGATGAACAGTCCACCGTGTACCTCGTCAGCGTAACCACGACCACTCTGACAAGAGTGCCCGACTAAGAAGAATACCTCAGCGAAGCTCGCGAAGTTAGCCGAAGAAGATAGTAGGGGAGAGTTCGGTATATTGTACCGCCGGGTAAATTGTACCACCCTTATATTTCGTAAAGTATTTATTGAATGTCTGTAATTGCAACACTCAGCGATACACAACTAAAATCAATTAATATCGGCCATGTGGTTTTTGCCGTGACAACAAACACGTGTGTTTTATTTTGAAAAGTATTTTTTCATTGTTTTCAAGTAACTTTTGACAATACATGTTTAGTTTGTAATTTTGTTAAATTTAATCACAGGGTGTTTCTAATATATTATTTAGAAGCGTAAATTAGTGTGGATTACAATTATTTGAAACATTTTTCGGTATTTATAAGCTATATTTTTTACCGATTTTTTAAAAGCACTATCACCTAGTCGGCTAAATTGTACCACATCAAGTTGTATGGAACTTTACCAAAGGATTTTGAAATTTTTTTTAGTAAATCATATTTTGAAGTTATAATAGCGTAGTTATGTTTGACTAACAATAAATGAAAGCAAAAGACTGGCAAAGTAGATTAGGTACAAGTGTGCGTTACGATAATTGGAATTACAAAACTTGTACTCAAAATCGTGATAACGTGTAAAACAATATCGATTGTCTATGTTATTAACTACTGTTCCTCTTCGTTTCCTAATTTGTTAAGAACGTATCGTATAATATTTTGCCATAGTTTTTTTATAGGCTTGAAATTTATTGAAATCCAATTTAGTAACCCTGTGGTACAAATTATCGAACCGGTTGGCTAAATTGGACCGAAGCTCTGAACTCGTACTTTGTTGATTTGTGCTAAATATACAACAATCATGTTAATTAATACTTATGAAATAGTAAGTTGAATAATGTATCTTTTATTATATACCATGGACATTAGCAAAAACAAAAGAAAACTAAGTGTAAAATGGGATTGAAAAAAACTGGTCCAAATTAGCGGACTCTCCCTTATCACTTTGCTTCGAGCAACCGTTGTTGTCGGTATTGCGCCCGAGTCAAAGGGTCCGAAGTGTTTTGAAGTTTAAACACGTAGTGGTTGACTACACTATTCGGCTAATTTCGGTGCTTCTTCGAAGCGCCCAAGTAGTGCAGCTGAGGTATAAAAGAGACATTTTGGAGCCGTGTGTCACTCAGGCGCATTGTCAGGTAACGATAAACACACTGCTAGGTTTATTTTGACGTATTGGCAGAAAGATATTCAGGAAAGCTTCATTCTCCAGATAAAAAAGTGTTTGTATTTGTATTTAGCTTTCACAAATAAAGCGAGAAAAAGTAACGAGAATTCCAAACACAACTTCAAAAATTACACAAATGAACGTCAAAGAAGTATCAAGAACACTCACTCCTCCTAGTATCCTGCGCGGGCGGCTCCTGCTTGACGGGCGTGCGGGGGGCAGGCGGCGCAGGCGGCGTGGCGCCTTCAGGCTGGGCGGGCTCGTAGCGGCGCGCCGGCGGCGGCGTGGCGGCGGCCGGCGGGCCCTTGCTGGCGGAGCGGCTGCGGCCCGTGCTGTTGGCCTTCTCGGGCGTCTGCTCCGTTTTTACTTCAATTTTCTGGAAGATGGTTCAGTGTTGGAGGTGATCGATAGATGGAGCTGTTTGGTTTTTGAATCGCGGTAGCATTGTTTTTGGACAAAACTTTGTGGCAAAACAATAATACATGTCTCAAATATAGCCACTTAAAGTGGCCAAACAGTAGACAAGACGTCCTTATTCCAAATGTAAAAAATCATGTTGCAAACTTTTTGGCTACTTTGGGTGTCGCGAAGTATTTGACGCTGTACCCTAAATCAATTTCAGGGCAAGATAATTGACTAGTGCTGAAAAGAAAGAAGAAGCCGATGCCTTGCCCTGGCCTGGTGACTGAATCAGTACTAGAGTGGAAGCGAGAGGCACTTACAGTCTCCTTATTGTCGCCAGATACGCCGCTGCTCTTGAATACGTCGTAAGGATAGAGGATGCGTTCGTACGTAGTGGCTCTTGAGGATGCAGCCGATGCCTTGCCCTGGCCTGGTGACTGTCAGTACTAGAGTGGAAGCGAGAGGCACTTACAGTCTCCTTATTGTCGCCAGATACGCCGCTGCTCTTGAACACGTCGTAAGGATAGAGGATGCGTTCGTAGTGGCTCTTGAGGATGGAGCCGATTCCTTTGCCCTGGGGGTGGCCCATGCGACGCGCGATCTTCGACCATTTGCGCTCCGCGGAGCAGACTTCGAAGCCGCCTGTGAAGACATGATAGTGATAAAGATAAAGAAAACATAACCATCCTTCTGCACAGTTGGGTAAAAAGGGCCTTTCATATGCTATGCATCAATTGGAGCAGCGAATAATCTTGCATTTTGTTGTACTTTTCGCAGTAAGAATGAGCTGTGGCAACAAAGGAGCCAGCTGAAAATAAGTTTCAAGACATGTCTCTGCTCTGGGTGCCTCGATTCTCTCAGTGTATGCCGAGTGCGATTTTGTCAGAGGGCACATAAGCATTTTTTGCATGTTTTTTGCTATTTCTTTTTGTATGTGTCATGGTTTTTTGTCAAATGAAACTATTATTTTCAATGTAACTTACCAGCTTCACGAACGATCTTGTGCAATGCATAAAGGTCGAGGGGCTTCCTCTCGACAGTGGGGATCTTCAGCACGGAGCCCTGCAGCTCCCAGAACTTGATGATTTGGTCCAGGAAGTTTAACTTGACCCGGGTGATGGCCTGGGAAAAATAATGTTGGTTAACGTAAAGGAGCGTCATCATAATCATCGTTAGACTCACCACACACTACAGTCTAGTTAACTGTTGGGCCAGATTCTAATTTGTATGAAGAATCGACATACATGTCCATACCGATTAAAAGCTCGACCCAACTGTGTCTAAGCTTAAACTTCAGGAATTTTCGACAAAGACTCTCCCTGGGGAGTTCATCTATGGAAGGCCACAGCAAGCCAATTGCATGCAGTGACTTCGCGTAGTCTTAAAATGGTTTTCGGCCCACCGAGTGAAAGGCCTGCTACCGGTCGGCAATCGAATAGTTCTCTACGAGAACCTTTCAGATGACACTATTGCGCGATTTGACCTAACTATTACCACTTTATTGTTCCAATACGACAATTTTCCCCAGTTATTGGGTTTTGCATTTAAAGTGCTAAAACTTTCTAGAATATTATTATGTACTAAAAATTTAGTGAAGCCAGAGGCGGTCGATTTAATCTATGCAGTTTAAATCTAGTTTCAGCATCGTTTTACAACCCTGAACCTAGTGGTAAAACAATGGAGGTTCACTAAACTACTCTTAAAACTCTATCCAAACTCCAAACTAGATTGAAAGCTGTAAAATTTCAGATTTGTTTTAGTTTTAAAACGCGAAGTTTGATCGCGTTTTAGTGTAGATTTAAGAGGCTCAGATAAAACTGATAAGGTTTACGAAGACGAGCGTTCAGGAGAGTCACATAAATGACTAAGGACAATGACCTGATGCAATATGGCTACATCATTTAGTGCCTTTTTCCTGTGATGTGTGCATATAGCCTGAGTAATAGGAAAAACTTGAAATGAAAATAATGAAATGCCCGATGCGGACCAGATCCGCACGCGTGGCGAAACCGCATGGATAAAGGAAAAAGATACTTTTTTTATCCTCAACGAGGAAGCTCTTGGCCTGTATCTCACATGATGGTAAGTGAAGATCAGGCCGAAGGTGGAAGCGAGCTTCACCCGGAATCCTCAACCACGGAGGAACTGACTATCTTACCTCTAACTGCCGGAACACAACAATGCTGTTATCATTGTTGTTATGGCGACAGACTTAGATAAGATGGAGGTAGCTAGCCAGGCGGACTTAGACAAGCCCTACCACCAACCAAACCGAACAGTAAAATCTGCCCCCACTGGGAAGCGAACCCGAGACCTCTGAGTCTGAAGCAGGTGGTCTTACCACTAGACCAGAGAGGCGGTTAACAAAATGACGAGTCTATTCTTTTTCTTAGTCACTAATCTTGGGTACTTTACCTGACTTACTACATGTGGGTGTAACAAACATAAAGCGAATATCGTAATAGATTCACGACCACGAGATTCAATAACAATTTTTCCTTCCAGTATTCTAGTTACATATTACATATTTTTCTATTCATCTTGCAATTTAATAGTTTATAGATAGCTCATACCAGGTTAATTACAATTTAATAGACATCAAAATGGTATCACAAAAACATGGTTTTGAAACACAATTCAAATAACTAGACCTAATAAAACTTCATCAAATTCTAAAGTCCCAATAAAACATTTTGAAGTTGTTGGAATAATGTGCAAATGAAAAAGGAGTTGTCCCAATTTCGGCCCAGAGGTTGTACGCCATATCAAAAATCAAGAAAAATCTACTGATTAAGGGAAAAATATAAATAACTATAATCTAGCATATAATTTAGCCGCTCAAAATCAAAAACTATTCATGAATTATCATTCTCAAATGCATACACAAGATGGCGTATGGCGTCAGATAAAAAAAAAAGATGAACCATAGACTAACTAAACGTCAGTCGCTGTCAGATTTCATCTGTCACTCTCCACCAAGATACGACTTAATGTCAAAAGTGACAGATGTCAACAAANTGACAACAATAGACTGACATGCAAGGTGACATGTCAATGAAGTTTTCAGTTACTGTTGCCATTAAAAGAAATTAGTACCATTAGTTTTCCGCAACATGGCGAGGGTTTTTATGTTCCTGGTCAGGCTATACCTACGTAAGCATTAAGAACTTATTATTAAGTGTCGGGTAGTCAAATTTTTCTATAGAATTTGACAGCGGCGGCGGCGCCGCGCTTTGCGGAGCTGCGATGAGTGATGAGCGGACAGGAGAAGTGGAATNATTAACATTTAAATAGTTGAGTGTGCCATTGAGAATTAATTTATTTTTCTATTGTAAAAAAAATGAACAAAAGATTTGGAATATAATAATTATTAGGTAATAATATGACAGAAACACACACAACTGTATTTGTTTATATGTCCTACTTAGTGAGAAAAACGTACATCAAAATAAAAACAAATAGGTCAGAAATTGAAAAAAAAAACAAATGCAAATCGTTTCATTTCAAGGTTTATGACATCAATTCACGTATGAGAAACCGGGGCGAGTCGCTAGTCGCTATCATAAAACATTTCTAATTACTTTAATGAAGGTGATCTTCATTAAAGATTTACTCAACAGATATGCTGGTCATATATTTGAACTTTATTGTATGTATGTTATGTATGTTACGATACGATACCATATTATTAATAATGCAGAATGCAGCGAACTTATTTATAGATCAATCGATATCTGACTTCCAGTTAGGTTTGTACTTACATCAAAAGCTTCACAAAATGCGTTTTATTTTACCTTTTTTGTAAAAAGAAACTCGCAAATATAACACTTTTTAAAAGTGTGAATTCTATAACGTCTACAAGTCAAGGTGGTTCGCGTATCGGCTACATCGCCAGCTGTGGTTCGAATCCCACAGGGGATAAATTATAATGCTATGGGCCCTAGCATTTATATTCATAGTCAAGGACGTTTATGACATATTCATGTTTTTATTATTTAAATTAGCTAATCCATTATTATAGTAATATTCTGCTTATTTTGGATCTAAATTTCGCAAAATAAAATGTATTACATGCATAGATCATATCCATATTGACCAGTTGGTAGCGGCCCGTATCCAGCGCCTTCCTGCTACCTTTATGAGATCGTCGATCAACCTTGTCCTTGGCCACTCAATATGGAAATCATTGGGGGAGGCTAATGTTCAGCAGTGGACGTCCTGTGACTGAAATGATGATGATGAAGAGCATTACAACAAAGTAGGTTCCTGCGGTGTCGTAGAGTTTATAAAACTCATAGAGCTCATTTATTTATGCAAGTATGCTTTTAAAAAGCACTTTTACACGTCCCTAATCTTAACCCTACCACTGCTTCTGGACAATAAATGGGACAAGTAATGTAACAGAGCCGCCACGGTATGAACTTCTGAAGTCTCTTATATCTGACCTAAAAAAAATACACCCCTCGCGCACCGCTCCACCATCTCAAGAACTGACTCAGTTTCGCACTATACTTTTTTTAACTTCTCTAAAATGATCCTCAACACGACCGTTGCTAGTCGTCTTCGCCGTGATAACGATCGCAGACGCAGTTTCTATGCAGTCGCAAAGCGAGCGAGGTCGTTACATTTGCATGACATTGATCTCGATGGGACTGGTTTCGCATTGTCGTGTTGTCCGATTCGGCTGGCCAGTTTGTTTATTGTTTGGGCTTTCGCGCCTAAACGCGTCCCGCCGCGCGTAACATGTAATTTGCGTCCACATTGGGGGCATGCCTCGTGCGGCACTCTCGACATCTTACTCACTCAAGAGCAGGGTGAGCAGGATGACCAGCGCCCAGGGTTAGCAGGATGACCAGCGTGCCGCGCGAGCCCGTGTGCCCAGTGTGGACGCACCATGACGCGAATAGTGACCCGGGTTAAATAGGGATGGCAGAATTGAGTTCTGGAGGATAGCATGTAAGTATTTTTTTTTACAAGCACTTCAATATTTTACCTTTGTAGTGATGTATTACAGAAAGAGCGCCTATACAGCCTCATACATAAGACAGTTAATTAATTTTTAGCGTTAAGAGTCGCATCTCAAACTTATATGAAAATTATAAATAACTTGAAAACATCGAACTGCCTAAGGCGGAAATTCAACCCACGAACACTTTAAAATTTCGACGGGTTCATCCAGTGTCTAAGTAGCTCAGTTGGAAGAGCAATCGCCCGGAAGGTCGTGGGTTTAATTCCCGCCTTAGGCAGATCGATTTTTTCAAGTTATTTATAATTTTCATACATAAGATGTCACAGCACAGCGACGTGCAGTCAGGCCTGGCTCACTCCGCGCGGTACATCCGATAATTACCTACAGCGAAGCGCCCCGCCGGCGGGTATTATATCAGTCGAGTGTCACGCGCGCGCTCGTCAGGACGCTGGCATGCGTTGTAGTATGATTATAATTCTATGATCGAAGTATTATTTAAAAGTGGACATAAAGAGAAAGAAATATTGTGCGGCGTTCGGGTGTTTAAATTCGAAAAGTAATCTACCGGATTTATCTTTTTTTTTCGCTTCCCAAAGATGCTGAAAGGTATGTTGGCCATGTAGGTAATCAATAATTCTTAGGATAGTATAGGAACCTAACCTACTATGAAGGTTTTCCATAATGAATGCATACTTACCTACATACGTACCTCATTACAAATAAGTAGATTTATTATTTTTTTACTAGACGGCAACCCTAACAGCGTAAGAAGAGTTCAGAGGCACACGATAGAAAGAGACAAAACTTGTAGGTGAATAAAATTGTAGGTACGTAGTGCTGTGCGAGCTGAATTCCACTGTATCGCGTCGTAGCAAGACTCGCATTTATTTAAATCGTCTTGCGGAGTAATCCTTCTGTACCTGTACTATTACTTATTCTGTGGTGCAGTGTTTGATCTGCTGTCGTCTGTACACTAAAGGTCAAGTATGTGTAGACAAATGTAAATACTAAATATGTAAAAGATGCTAGTTATTTCACATCACACAAGACTGTATCTACACTAATATTATAAAGAGGAAAACTTTGTTTGTTTGTTTGGTTGTAATGAATAGGCTCAAAAACTACTGGACAGTTTTTAAAAATTCTTTCACCATTCGAAAGCTACATTATCTACGAGTAACATAGGCTAAATTTTATTTTGAAAAAAACATAGGGTTCCGTAAAATATGTAAATAATGTAGTCCACGCGCGCGAAGCCGCGGGCGGAAAGCTAGTAATAAATAAAACAAATAGAAAAAAGTGGTAGTGCACAAATTATGAGGTCAAGCGATCACGAGGAGTTATTTTTTATCGATTTCGATTCGACAAAATCACTTACATCTGCGTTTTTATCTAATTTTGTGACGTACAAATGATCTCCAAATAAACTTGAGGACAAATGTCACTCTTTAGAATAAAGGACTAGGATTTTTGCTGCCATGTGAGATCGAAAGGTAGCAGGAAGGAGCTGGATGCAGGCCGCTACCAACCGGGTGATGTGGAAATCATTGTTTAGCAATGGACGACCTGTGGCTGAAATGATGATTATGATTATAATAATAATAATAATAAATACTCTTTATTGTACACCACATAAAAGAAACAGAAAGAAAAGGAACACATAAGGTACAATTAGGCGGTCTTATCGCTATGAAGCGATCAAAATCTTATGAGATTATGAGATCAAAAGGAACGTCCTGCTGGGAATGCTAAATTATAGAGTTCTACTTTAACCTAAGAGTTGAGCTATATATTTTCATATTTAGGAGGAAATAACCGAAAGAAATTTTCAATGTTGTGCTTTATAATTTTTCCGTAATCTTTTTCACATTTTAGTACCGACCGACTGCATGTAAAAATGGCGATCATGAATCTTCTTTCCCTATTTCGTAAAATTAACGCCATAATAACTAGTTATGTGCACTTGTCGATATTAATCACCAATTAACACCAACAAAAGTTAGTGTATATTTATCATTGGTTAGGTTAGTAATGTGCCAGTCCACTGCTAAAAACTGTTATGCTGAGCAGCTACTGTGCCACTGGCATGCCAGTCACTGGCTTATGGCAAAGACGATTTCTGCCACAATGTGAAGCCACTACAACACTATCACGTTTCTTTTTATCGATAAAATAAAAACAACCAATTGTTTTTTACTTAGTTGTATGCTAGTGACATTGTGTGTAATGTATTCACGAGTTTTTAACATTGCCAGCTTAGATTAATAAAACCTAGATAGATAGTCAGTGCACGAAAGGTGAGGCAGATTTTAGTAAGCCAGAATGGCTTACTCGTAAACGTCACATGAACTGTCAAAGTGAAAAATTGGTAAACACGTCCGACGACTTTTAATTAATTAAGACGGTTTGTGCTGTGAAAGGGTGTCAAAATACATCAGAAAAACTAAAGAAAGTGACCAGTGTTACATTTCATAAGTAAGTACTACGATTCGACGCGTATTTTGCTTGAATTTGGCTTTCAAAAATTAAATACGGGAATGATACCAGTAACAAGAAAATTTATTTCCCAATTGTTCGCCGTACAAATACACTTCCTTTTTTATGAAATCGAGACTTTTCAGTCGATTTATCTTATTGTAATTAGGTAGGTACTTTGAATTCAATAAATAAGTAAGTACATGATGCGTTTTGTTTTTGTTAGTTATAAAATAATTAAAAACGTATTAAAATTTTCCCTACTTTCGGGAAAATCGCCTTCACTGTCTACACTCCCCAACAAAATTGACACTAATGACATAAGATTTTTGCCTCACTCTTGACGAAGCGTTTGTATGAAGACTATCCATCTAGGTTTTATTAATCTAAGATTGCCAGTGTGTAGTTAGAATTTACGAAAGTACCTACAATAGTAGCCTTAATTTTTATTTGCATAGCCACGTGAGACGTTTGTACGAGACTCAGGGAATGCCTGAGAGTCCTTCACCTGGACATGAGCTCCCCTGGCTTACCTGGAAGTCCTTAACCTTCAAGCGGGCGCGCGGTCTTTTGTAACGGCAGCGGTCGCGCGTAAACGAAAATACCTATAGGGTCTAGTAGAGAAACAAAGCACTTATTTTCCAATAATCATTTATTATTTTGTACGCAGATATATTATGATTGTATTAAAGTCATAAGGAATTTGAATTAAGTTAAAGAAACAATTATTTAATCAATAAAATAACGCAAATATTATTTGGATCAAAAACCAATTCTGGAACAAAAAATCTTTTAAAATACCTCAGAATAATTCATATACCTGGTACAAACGATAAAAATGGCAAAATAATGGTAAAACATAATTTTATAATTTTGGTTCAGTTTGCTTGGTCTCTGAGCTCCGATTCACTCTCTTTTTCATCTTTTCGTAGTAATGCCTCTGTTATTTCACTTTGTACTAGCAGTCTACGACTTATTTAATAAGAAAAAACAGTATTGCAAGCTTAATTCAATAATATTGGGTGATAGCCGAAGAAATGTTATATCGCATAGAGAGTCGCGCGTAACCTTTTCGACGACAGGCGCGTGGCGTGCTTTCGACGCCGGCGCCGCGACTAAAACAATAGCAAGCCATGGGGTGGGAAAAGCGCGGAGAGCTGAGGTAAGCTCTTTATTTCACTCACAATGAGCAAGCGACAGGCTACTAAAAATGAGAAATATGTGTAACAACTCAAAAAAAAGTTATGAACGAAAATGTGTTAGGCGCGGTCGATTCGACGCCGCGCGCCCGCTTGAAGGTTAAATCGACTTCGGACGCAGCTCGGCCGTAGTAAGGACAATCTGTTCAGGTGGGGATTTTTGGATGGCTCTAACTTGGAGTGCAGGTGCGGTTTTGTTTCCTAGACGATGAAGCACATGATATCATACCCTGAGTGCCCGAGCAACTGCACGCAGGATTTAATTAATGCTGCTGACAACGCCACTCTTGTAGCGGAGTTTTGGGCTGACACTGTGTAGGTTTATTGTGGACACGATAAGAAGATAAAGGACTCGCCAAAGGTAAACGAACTAAAGTCGCTGACATAGCCCGACGGATTAGCAAGCTAAAGTGGCAGTGGGCAGGGCACATAGTATGCAGAACTGGCGGCCGATGGGGCAGCAAGTTTCTGGAATGGAGGCCGCGTACCGGAAAACGCAGCGTGGGACGTCCACCCACAAGGTGAACCGACGACCTGATAAAGGTAGCAGGAAGGCGCTGGATGCAGGCCGCTACCAACCGTGCGATGTGGAAGTCATTGGGGGAGGCCTATGTTCAGCAGTGGACGTCCTGTGGCTGATACGATGAAGATAAAGGACTCACCTCCAACTCGTTGAGGCGCTGGATACGAGGCGTGAACCGGAGTCGGTCTACGTCCACCGCGAATGGCGGCTGCCAGTGCTGCAATAAATAAATATGAATATAAACGACAATATTAAATAACAACAGCGTTTTGTGCGATAGGTGTGTGATTTCGCAATAAACTTTACATACACGGTGTTTACTTCTACTTCTAACCCTCGAGATTTCGCAATACGTCCTTTAGAGCACCATAAGTCAATTTTCTTTAAACTTGCACAGAATAAAAGTCGTAAAGGAAAATAATAGATCAAATTAACAACCAATATTCAGAAAAACCAATATTTTAAGCACTACAGGTAAATGGTATAAATACCTAATATCTATACTAATATTATAAATGCGAAAGTAACTCTGTCTGTCTGTCTCGCTTACCCGCGTCCGTTTCAAAAACCGGGATAAAAACTATCCTATGTCCTTTCCCGGGACTCAAACTATCTCTATGCCAAATTTCATCAAAATCGGTTCAGTGGTTTAGGCGTGAAAGCAAGACAGACAGACGGACAGACAGACAGAGTTACTTTCGCATTTATAATATTATTATGTATTTAAATCTGAATGCGATACGAGAGGAAATAGCCAGTGTGCCTCAACACATAAACGGAGAGGATTATTAATGAATGCTGAATTTATAAGCAGATGTATACGATGGCACTGGTGACCGAACAGTGTGATTGCTCTATAAAAATAATAGTAAGGATAATAAATACACTTATTTTGATGTCTATTACGAGTGAACTTGTTGTTAGCCTTTTATTATAGCACAACTATCATTTTAATAGATGTTTCTTGTATCCTTATAAAAAAACTTTGCATGAAACAAAAAAGAAATATTTGCAGCTACTATGTTAATCATTTGGAATAGAGATGCACCGAATGTAGATTAAACCGAATACGAATGTTCGGCCGAATATTCGGTTCAAAATGTACCGAACCGAACATTCGGCCGAATACGAACATGAAAAAAATATGCCGAATGTACCGAATACGAATATTCAACCGAACATTCGGTGCATCTCTAATTTGGAATAATATTGCTAATGAGATATTACTCTATTATGTAGTAAATGAATAACAAAACTTTTAAGATTACTTTTGTCTCATTCATGAAAATAAAATATCCGATAGCAATTGCAACTTTGTTTACATTAGGTTATCCTCTTTCAAAACATTTACATAAATTAACTACATACTTTTCAATATCTTTTTAATAATTCGCTTTTAATTGGTATTGTAGGAATCAAGTGATTTTATTCAGAGGGCAGAAATACCTTATTTGTTAGTATGAGTAATAAATTATGTACTTCTGTTAGTTAACTATTTCATACAGTATTTATCACATACATATTATTATAATAAAGTCGCTTCACTGTCTGTCCTCCCTCCCTCCCTGTGTATGTTTAAATCTTTAAAACCACACATTTAAGCAACGGATTTAAGTGCATTTTTTTTAAATACAGAGTGATTCAAGAGGAAGGTTTTTGAGTTATAATACATTGTGACTGTGCAAAGCAGGGGTCGCTAGTTTTGGAATAAAGACTATCATGAATTCTCATTTTATAGCTCTAGGGCATAACATAAAATTAGATAATTATTATCTAGATAAGAAGGGACTGTTATAGAATCATTAGTTATAAATTGATTTTATCATCTTTTCAAAAAGCAACAAATGTTGATGAATGGTGGTTTGTCCAATATTTTTTCATAATCATGAACATCAATATTCAATATCTTGAAAATTATAATAGGCGCTTAGATGATAAAGAGTTCAATAACACCTTGATATTGACATAACTTGTTTAATCACTAAAAATATATTATTGAGGAATGTTTATTTGTAATTGAGTTGATTAAACACAATGAAGCATTGGGGGAGGCCTATGTTCAGCAGTGGACATCCTATGGCTGAGATGATGATGATGAGATGATGAAATACAATGAAAATAACTTATCAAGAACATGTGAGATTCAAAATAACACTACATTTGTTTGACAACAATGGTAGAATTTAAAAGTAAACAAAGTAGATAGAAGGCCTTGTTCATTTTATTAAATAATATTTCTTAATTATCATTTAAAGACTAAATCGAACAAATGAATTTAAAAATAATGGAACTGATTAGTTTCTTGCAGAAGTTAAATAATTTTACATTTTGGTAAATTATTTCATAACATTTAACAACATTAATTTAAACATATTATAAGTTAGTCAACTTGAAGACAATTTGGTCTAATGATGAGGAGGAAAATTGATTCATCAATTAAAAGTACAAACTGCAGGTAGACTATAACTAACCTACAAAATTATGATTTCAAAAGTGGAACCCTAAATAATGAGTCACAAATACTTTTCTGCAAAGCAACAGGTATAAAACCATTCTGAATTAGGGACATAATGTGAGTTTCAAAAAAGGTTAGAATAAAACAAGGACACAATCACATGTCATTTTATCCTCAAAATTAACATTTAAAACCTAAAATTCCCATGAGGGAACAAGCATTTTATGTAGATGCCAACTTTTACACAGCAAATGGACCATTTTTTGGTTAATTCTATACTATCCTTTCACAAATTTTGTAGGGAGGTAAGTGTTTGTCTCATGCACCACTCCTAGTTTTACTAAATTTTCATAATATTTTAGTTTAGTAATAAATATTAAGCAAATGTGTTCGATTTAATGACTAATTCAATTAAAATATGGGGCAATCAAAACCTATGATGGTTGAAATATATTTTTGTAAGTAGAAGTGACAGCACATCAGTGTTGAAAGAATTGAAATCATGCACAATATTGTCCTTGTTGAACTGTGCAATAGTGGTTTTAACATTCAAATGAATGGTTCAGACATTTCTCAGAACAAAACCTTTGTAGGACTTGCATACTAAAATCAGATGGGTATGTATATGTGCATGCACACTGTGAACCCCAGTAGATTTTAACACAAAGGCAGCACTGATGTTAAATATTTGAATTTTAACAAAAAATCCTAAGCAATCTACTGCCACTGTGGGGATTACAGTTATTTACGACAAAAAAGTCGCGACAATTCTTTTTTTATCTAAACTATCGTAGGCAGGAGGACACTACACAAAATGGCAACCAGATTTTCAATACAATATTGCATCCTCATACAACAAAATTTAAATGCAATTGCAGTACACAATTTACTTCAAATGGTGCTTTGACACGTATTATTTAAGATTAAATCATAAAACCGAAATTTAGATAACACGCAAATGCTCTACACGGTGTAATATGGTTGCATCACACGAAATCTGCGTATCGTTCTAAGGTTAGAAAATTACATTGCAAAGCGATAATTTACACTGAAATAGGCTAATTGGGGCAAAAACGGTAAGATGCACGCTTTGAAGACAAAGAAAGTCACTCACCGCTGGTGGTTTTATCTTGCAGATCCCTGACTTCTCGGCGATTGGCCTTATTTTACTGATGTATGCCAGAGGATCCAGGAACTCCTCTGGGGTAGGCTCGAAGACAGGAGCCTCAGGGGGCACCGTAAAGGTGAAATTATCCGGTTTCATGGGGGACGCTGAGTCCCCCATACTAACTTCGACATTAGCTTCGTCACATTTTCCCATTTTTATGAAAAATGGTATGCAGTTCACACAATAAAACTATAAACAACTATATAACATCATCAACCGTTAAGGAATAAATAATGCACGACCACAAAGAAATACAAGCATTAGAATTACTCTTTCCATAAGGAACCACAATGAGTTAAATTATTGAAAATTATCACTAACAAATAACAGCACCCACTTGCACGTCCGCCATGCGAAATTGAACTTTCGAAACCAGTGTTGCCTGACTAAAAAAATAATTCAGGTTCTCATTTTGTCATTTACGAAGATAGTGTAAGTAAATATAATATTTTGTAAGGACATGCATGCACTGGTAACGAAATATGTACAACAATGTAGATTTATAATACAAAATTTTTGTAATTAATCAAATAATGTTTACCAACTAATACCAAAATTCTCAAAAAAAAAATACGCTCACTAATGACTGATAGCTGAAGATTATTCTAATTTTATGGAAATAAAGCACTAGGCATTCTTTGTATTTAGTTTTACTGTTGGGAACTTGGGACTGCAGGTTAAAATAGAAGTCCGACCAAGATAAAAATGCTGATTAATATTGACACTACATTTCTCATTTTCCTCCTTATGTCCCTGTTCCGACTAAAGAAGAAGAGGGAGGAGTGCTACTCTCCCCTCTTCTCCTCTGCTGTAAATTTTAAAAAGACTTCGATCGACATTGTAGCTAACTATGGTTTGTATGAGGCAGGTCATACTACCTGTGCAGCAGTCATCCTCCAAAATAAGCCCATGGTGGTGATGGTGGTGGAAGATTTTGTTTACCTACACGTCGTTAGCTGATTGATTTTGATGAAGATCGGCCTTCTCGCTGCTAGAAGGTGCTTGATCGAAGCCACATATAAAGTCTATTGCGTTGTTTTGAGAAATTATCCTGAATGTCCTCTCTGGCACGGGAAAATTGTCTACACAAAACGTGTTTTCCACCGGGCGTGAAAAGTAAAAACATTGTTGATGCAAATAAACATGTGTAGTGAATATCTGGGTCTCTAGTGCGTGTTTTGTCCTGTGCGACGACTGTGCGACGTGCGCCCGCAGTGAGTGTGAGAGCGCGACAGCAACATAATTACGCGCGAGCGATGAGGATGGGTAGCTTGGGGTCATTGGACAAAATTCTACGTGCTCACAGACCGGGCTTTAAAAAATCAATAAAAACATCTCAACATTCAACATTTTTTATGGGCAATTTTGTTGAATGTTGAGTTAAATGTTGATTGTATAGGGCAAACACACACTGGAGACCCGGCTAAACAATGACAATTTTATTGAGAATGTACGTTATGTTATTGTATGCAAAATCATTTGGAACCTTTGTTACATTACAGTTAAGCTTTAACATAGNTTAATTATTCACAGCAGTGTTACATTGAGTTGAAATGGCGCGTTACGTCACGCCTATATATTTTTTTACTCAAAGTGACGTCACGTGTCATTTCATCTCAATATAATCAATAATACCTACTGTAATTATTCAAATGAAAAAATACGTGTCCATTTTTTATTATCTGTCTGACGGACTAAATAGAATTTCGATTTCATTACCAAGTCATCATCCCAATTCACAACAAACAAACATAACATTAACACCATCTTTATTCAACACAGAGAATAAAATTTGCACGAGTGGCATTTGACAGCAGCGCCGTGACGCCCGTGACGTTATTACGCATCCAAATTGAACACTACAGGCTAGCATAATGATCCCAATGCGTTCACGAACTTCTTACGTTGAAAGTGTTTTATATTATGCTACTAAATGTAAATGTAAAACCAAGAAATTTTGTACTTTGCAAGGATAATTTGTTATAAAATAGATTGTAGAATATAAAATAGCCTCTAATAAAGCTCGTATGAAGAAAAAGAAATTATTTGTTATATTTTTTTCAACGATGACATTGGCATTAATGACATAACCATTTTAACGTGTTCCGAAACATTCAGTACACGTAATGAAATATTTAAAATTTAACCTTTAAAACTTAATGTTTTGTGAAAATTAATACACAGTATTTTATTTTACATTATTATTAAATTTTAAAAATAAATGGGCTTTGTAATATAATTTCACTAAGTAAAGATAAAATTAATCATAATTACGGAAGTTACGGACTGTATAATCCGGCTGTATCTCCAGGTCACATAGCAGCTGTAATAGACATTTAGGTACATACATTTAGCAATTTTGGTGATAAATAGGCATTTTGTATTAGTTTTTGTATAACGCCTGAACAAAAACAAAGGGTAATATTTTGGTGTTATACATAAATTTCGAATATAAAAAATATATAATTTAACTAATTAAGACATGACAAAAAAACTGAGGTATGTCTCGTTTCTGTCGGGCCTGGGTCACAGATGACCGTTCTTCTTTGGGAATAAAAATAAATAAAAACAAAAATATCAATTTAAAAAAAGGTAGCTCACTTAGGGTTAAATGGGCGAACTTGTATTCTTAAAATGACCTTACCTATACATACACCCACGAAGTTTGTCTAACCTTCCGCCAAACACCCTGTATAATAATAATATGGTTTTAGGTTTGATTCAAGTCACAAAGAAAGTAGAGCAGAGATGTCGACATCAGCCATTGCGTAAAAATAAACAAAGTTTTAACGATCCTCCTTTCATAACCTTCACTTTTTCTCTAAAACTTTTTTTTTCAGGTTTAAACGTGGTGAGTCACATCACACCAGTGAAGGTGAAACTGAGGAGATAATTCAGGACCCATCACCTGCCGCGTAAGTATATATTTTTTTAATTTAAATAAAAAGTACCTTCATGTGATTATTTTACCAAAAGCAGAATGTTCTTTTAGATTTATGTCTTGTGGTGGTAGTGGTACCAGCACGCCTTCGAATAATACACCGAAGCACAAACGTTCGAGGATTGAGTCCACAAAGGAGATAATTCAGGTCCCATCACCTGCCATGTAAGTAACTATTTTTTTATTTAAATAACTAGCTTTCCGCCCGCGGCTTCGCCCGCGTGGAATTTTGTCTGTCACAGAAAAACAATATCGCGCGCGTATTTGCTCACCGTTTCCAAAATCAGCTCAATCGGCCCAGCCGTTCTCGAGTTTTAATCAGACTAACGAACATTAATTCATTTATAATATATATTTATAGATAGATATTAGTTTTTGTATAACGCCTGAACAAAAACTTTTTTGGTGTTATACATAAATTTAAAAAAATATATAATTTAACTAATTAAGACATGACAAAAAAACTGAGGTATGTCTCGTTTCTGTCGGGCCTGGGTCACAGATGACCGTTCTTCTTTGGGAATAAAAATAAATAAAAACAAAAATATCAATTTAAAAAAAGGTAGCTCACTTAGGGTTAAATGGGTGAACTTGTATTTTTAAAATGACCTTACCTATATATTTATAGATAGATATTAGTTTTTGTATAACGCCTGAACAAAAACTTTTTTGGTGTTATTTTTCGAATATAAAAAATATATAATTTAACTAATTAAGACATGACAAAAAAACTGAGGTATGTCTCGTTTCTGTCGGGCCTGGGTCACAGATGACCGTTCTTCTTTGGGAATAAAAATAAATAAAAACAAAAATATCAATTTAAAAAAGGTAGCTCACTTAGGGTTAAATGGGCGAACTTGTATTTTTAAAATGACCTTACCTATACATACACCCACGAAGTTTGTCTAACCTTCCGCCAAACACCCTGTATAATAATAATATGGTTTTAGGTTTGATTCAAGTCACGAAGAAAGTAGAGCAGAGATGTCGACATCAGCCATTGCGTAAAAATAAACATATAGTTTTAACGATCCTCCTTTCATAACCTTCAGTTTTTCTCTAAAACTATTTTTTTTTTTCAGGTTTAAACGTGGTGAGTCACATCACACCAGTGAAGGTGAAACTGAGGAGATAATTCAGGATCCATCACCTGCCGCGTAAGTATATATTTTTTTAATTTAAATAAAAAGTACCTTCATGTGATTATTTTACCAAAAGCAGAATGTTCTTTTAGATTTATGTCTTGTGGTGGTAGTGGTACCAGCACGCCTTCGAATAATACACCGAAGCACAAACGTTCGAGGATTGAGTCCACAAAGGAGATAATTCAGGTCCCATCACCTGCCATGTAAGTAACTATTTTTTTATTTAAATAACTAGCTTTCCGCCCGCGGCTTCGCCCGCGTGGAATTTTGTCTGTCACAGAAAAACAATATCGCGCGCGTATTTGCTCACCGTTTAGACCTACCCTGGACTACGACAAACATTTTAAAACCAAAATCAGCTCAATCGGCCCAGCCGTTCTCGAGTTTTAATCAGACTAACGAACATCAATTCATTTTTATTTATAAAGAAGATAGATAAGTACCTTCATGACGTGATCATTTTACCAAAAGCAGAATGTTCTTTTAGATTTATTTTATGTCTTGTAGTGGTACCAGTATGACTTCGAATAATACACCGAAGCAAAAACGTTCGAGGATCGAGTCCACAAAGCCGCTTACGGACCAGGATCTAAGTGATTGGCTTCACTATGGTAAGATTTTTTAATATCAATATTTATACGTGCCCGTAAATATTTCTCTCTGCATGTGTTGGCTAGGTTTAACTTTCGTTCGTGATGTTACTACAACTTTCACATTTACAGATTTTCCGTTTTTGGTTTAAGTATGGAAAGTTTAGATAACCCAAGATTTTTGTCTTAGGGAGCGAGGACGATAGTGACGACAGTGTGGAAGACAATCAGCCCCTATTAGGCGTCTGTTCTAGGGTGAAATTGGAAAGGGAGATGCTTGACATCGAAGACGAGGAGGAAGAGGAAGTGCCAAATGTGATTCGACCTGTCACCCCGTACGCTGTAGATCAGTTAAAGTACGAACCCTGTGAAGACGAAGACGAAGAGGAAGAAGCCAAACCAAATGTCATTCGACCCGCCTCCCCGATCACAGAAAATGAAATCGATCTCGAGCCCCGTGGTTTATTTGATTTTAAGTGGAAGCCCTTCTCTCAAGGAGAACACATACCTCCCAAGGAGCGGAGGGAGAAATTTACTGGCGAGTCACCTGGGCCCGTCCGAGAATTTCCGACTCCATATGACGCATTTACCGCCATATGGACTCGGGAATTCATGGAGGAGATAGCAGTCCAGACGAATTTTTATGCTCAGCAGGTTGCTGAAAGTCGCATGGCCCGTGACGACCTAATGCTGAACAGCAGAATCGCAAAGTGGGTGGACACTTCAGCTGATGAATTGTACACCTACTTTGCGATTATTTTGGCCACTGGTCTTTGCATCAAAACTGACCAAAAAGAGTATTTTGAGTCAAGCAATAAACAGGGCATCACAACAACACCATATTTTTCCAATTATATGAAGTACCATAGACTATTACTGTTAAATAAATTTATACATTTTGCTAATAACACTGAGAACCTGACAGGCCTAACGCGTCCCCAGGCAAAACTATTTAAGATAGAGCCAATAATTACCCACTTAAATAATAAATTCCAGGAGCTCTATCGTCTAGGGCAAAACATTGCTTTAGACGAATCTTTGACACAGTGGAAGGGACGGCTAAGCATTAAGCAATTTATTAAAAATAAAGTGGCTTCCACTGGAATTAAAAGTTATGAAGTTTGTGAAAGCCAAACTGGGTACCTGTATAGATTTAAAGTGCACGCGGGTCACGGTGAACAAAAACGACATGATGATAACCCTGTATCAGGTATAATTCCATCCCTTGTTCTTGAGCTAATAAAAGGGCTCGAGAATAAAGGACACACCTTGTGGATGGACAACTATTACAACAGTCCACCACTTGCCCGTGTCCTTAAATCTTTAGGGATCGATTGTGTTGGCACATTGCGGACAAACCGCAAATGTGTGCCTCAAGAATTGGCAAACCTGCAAAAAACGGACATGGCGAGGGGTCAAATCTCTGCTTTCACGAGTGGGGACATCGACATCTTGGTATGGCGGGATACCAATCGCGTAGCGATGATATCTACGTACCATGGTGTCGGCGTTCACACTGTGGAAGAAAAGACTAAGCCCACTGTAGTCTGCGACTACAACTTATTTATGGGAGGCGTCGACAAGAAGGACCAGATGCTGAGTACCTATCCTTTGGAAAGGAAGCGTACTAGCATTTGGTACAAAAAGTTTTTTCGGCGCCTCCTAAATGTAAGTGTACTAAATGCATATGTTCTGCACAAAAATAATACACAAGAGGGTGCTAATGTCTCGCACAGGTCTTTTCGTCAGAAATTGATTAAACAACTTCTGGAAAACCACTTCAAGGGACCTGAAATCAAAACGGCTGTTGTTTCATCCGACCTCGGAACACCTGTGCTTTCCCAGGAGGTGTTAAACCACTTCCCGATGGAGTACGGGATAGTTCCTGGTTGCGCCAAAAACAACCGTATCCGACGGACTTGTGTGGTTTGCCATAAGCGTCAATCATATTACTGTCCGGCCTGCGACAAGCCCCTCTGCATCACATGCACCAAATTATATCACAGTAGGCCTAGGAAATAAGGCATGCAAAAATTTCGGTTTAGTTTAGGTTTATTTTCATATTATACATTGTATGGCAAGCGACCGCGAATATACAGTTTTTTAAACACGTGTATTTGGGGTTTTCTCATTCTCGTTGATTAACTACTTTGGAAAATTACTCTGCCCTATACTACGTGTGTTTTGACACGCACTTGGCCAAATTTATTAAGTACTTTTTGTCGCATAACGAATAATTCGTTCGTTCGTCGTGAATGTGAATAATACATGCATTTTATCTATCTTCCTTCTTAAATAAATCGGTTGAAGAAAACTGATTCTTAGCAACATTTGACCCAAACATGCAAACATTGCAAAATTATTAAAAGCATGTAGGTAAAAGTCGTAGGTAAGTAATAAAGTAGTAGACGGCAGCAGTAGCTGCTCGCGCTAAATGCTGCCGTCTGATCCCAAGAGATTATCTCGTAGGGCTGCTTAATTTCATCCTAGACTGCATCCCACTTAACATCAGGTGCGATTGTGGTCAAATAACTGCCTTGTTATGCATAAAAAAAACTACATCTCAACCTCTAAATACACATTCTATTAAGCAACCACTACCTTTGCTTAGTTTGGGACTAGATGGCTCTGTGTAGTCCTGTGTCTTCTAGGTGGGCCCTAGGGAATATGCTCTCCGGCGGGCCCACTTTGAATTAATGTTTACAACAAAACTATAGATATTGTACATTTTTTTAAGTTAAGGCTATAATTATATACATTTTTTATACATTTCTTTCGTACCTATTCTATGTACAGTCGCGGAATGAAAAGGTTCGTCACCTTAGTGTCGGTTTTCGCTTGCACTAGGTACTGTAAGAGTCAAACCTGCCAACATACCAGTGCAAGAAACAGTGCTGCTAACATTTAAATAAATGTGACGTTTGCTAACGAAGAAGGTTTTGCTTATTTTTCTGTCCCATCAGTGCAATATTACAAAATGTATTTTTTTTATTTAATAGAAATAATAATGGCAGGTTGAACCAACAAGAAGGTTTTAGTTTATCAATCATAAAAATCTTCTTGACAAGATAAATGTCAAACAACTTTAATCGGAATAATTTTGAACTTTACTGACTAACAGTTAAAGATTATTTTGTCTAACTCGAGATTATTCTATAACATAGTTTCAAAAGGTAATATGTGCTCGCGATTCGTTGAAGGAATCAATTTGAAAACTGACGAACCTTTTCATTCCGCGACTGTACCTACGATAAGGTGGTCCCGCCCCAGAGCATGACACGGAATACCACTTTTTATTTAAAATGTTTATTATAGCCTGACCAGGAACATAAAAACCCTGGCATAGAGGCGCCTCAATTGCATTTGATAGTGCAACACTGAGTACAGTCGTACATGTGTTAAATTAATAGGCTAACTTTATGTATCAGGATTCAGGATTACGGGCTAATTTGATATTTTCATAAATTACCGAAAAAATATTATTAAAGGTAACCTGGTTTAAATAAATTAAATGAAACCATCAATCGAGCTAGTAGGATTTATTTTGTTATTCATCAATAATCAAATTCAGAACTTGAATATTCAACTGCAATGTCTGCTCATGAACGCTTCAAACTCGGTACCTACTTCTTTCCCAATTCCATAAAATTCAAAACTTAGAAAGTGACAAAAAACTTTAAAATAGGTAGTTGAAACAGACTACAGCTAATTTTCATAGTGGACTGTACTATACGATAAACATGTCAGTCAATTTGACAACCTTTGTCGGAAACATTATTCAATGAAAATATTGTCCGAACCGTTAGTATTTCTCTTCGACAAATACATTAACACATTGTGAACCACTTTTCTTTCACGACTATAAAAATATTTTAGCAATTTAATTCACAAAATCAATTGCACACATTTAAAATAAAGTTTGTTTACACTTTGACAACAATAGACTGACATGCAAGGTGACATGTCAATGAAGTTTTCAGTTACTGTTGCCATTAAAAGAAATTAGTACCATTAGTTTTCCGCAACATGGCGAGGGTTTTTATGTTCCTGGTCAGGCTATAATGAAAATACTCTGAAATTCACATTCCTGCCAAATAATATAAAATAGGTATTCCGCGGAGGCGTATCCATACTTACCTAGCTTTCGTGATTTGGCTTTGTGTATGGCAGATTGTGTACTTTTTAACTCGTGATATTTTTCATTTTATTTATCACTGTCAAAAACTATCACTGTTTACGGAAAGGACATTTAATCTTGTGTTTGCTACAATAATCATATTTTTAAACAAATATGTAACCCCTTTAGACGATTTTGTAGGGCACTCATTTCGAGTTTCAGATTTATGTGTGGGTTTATACCAACTTGCACAATGTTGCTCATTAATACTTGAACTGTGGTTTATAGTTAGTTCGTACATATAACTAATAAATTATGATCAGTTTTTAAACAAATGACGCAGTAGAAGCGAGGTATGGAACGTTAAGTGAAGAGTGTTTTTGGTTTAAGTTAGTAGTCTTTTTGGGTAATGATAAAGATGGATGTATTTTGTTGTTTAAATGCTTTGGAAATGTATTTTTGTTTATAATAAACGTGTATAATGTAATTAACTTTGTAAATAAATGTTACTATGTCACATTACTCTTTTAATTTTAATTCAAGTTCAATCACAAAAAGTAACAAAAATGAAAAAAAAAAATTCTTTCAAGTAAGCTTAGTACCAAAAATATACAGGGTGTCCCGTAATGCAACGTCAAGCCGGAACTGGGTGTTGAGGCAAGTTTAAATTTTTATGTTGAAAATTTTTTTTGGGAATAATGTATTTTTTTCATCCAAGCTGGAGCAGCTGGTTTTGTAATTTTGATAACAATTTAGAGAAACATTATTCAGGGTTACATAACAAAAAAAAAAATTTGGAAAAGGTGAAGATTTGTGGCAACACGAGTAAAAAGACCGTCACCGGGAGTAGAATTTTTTTTAAATGCCTGTTATTTTGACAAAATACCACATAGATTTCTTTTTATATTTTTCTGATAACCAGCATAACTTGCCTCAACACCCAGTTCCGGCTTGACGTTGCATTACAGGACACCCTGTATATGTATTTGAGAGCCTTAAAAGTTACACCACTAGATGGGAAAAATATTATCCAGATTCCAAAAATGAGACTTGATAAAGGTTTAGTATGTAATGGTAATAATGATAAGCTATTTTAGGGAAAGACTGCGCTTAGGTATTTTTATGCCGCGCGAGCGGGAAGTGCCCGAGCACTTGTCGACCAAACGCCCTCGCGCCGAAAAGCGCTTGACTCTACTTTTCAAACTTACACTATTTAGTTTAGATTTCATTTAGCCAGAGTTTTAGGTCATTTTAAGTCAAGGGCAACTAGGTACCTGTGTTTTCACAAAGGGAGTAATTTTAGCAATCTTAAACAATTAAATGACTGCAAAGCAATATCTCCAATGATAACAAATGCGTCTGCTATTAGCCACACACTATCTTATCTCAAGGTTCAGAAACAATGAAAAACCGGCCAAGTGCGAGTCGGACTCGCGCACCGAGGGTTCCGTACAAACCTGCAAGGTTTACAAAGTTCGTTCATTACGACAATCGAGTCATAAAACTATGGTATTTTTACTGCAAAATGAAATTCATAACATTACAATGGGGAAAGATGGAGGACCATAAATTTAAGACAAAGATCTCTTTATCGTTTAAGTAATCCTTTATTTTATAGTATTTGATATGAATTTCAACTTGATAGCTCTACGCGTTCATGAGGAAAAAATTAATAAGTTTATATTTATTAAAAAACTAGCTTTCCGCCCGCGGCTTCGCCCGCGTGGAATTTTGTCTGTCACAGAAAAACTTTATTATCGCGCGCGTCCCTGTTTCAAAAACCGGGATAAAAACTATCCTATGTTCTTTCCCGGGACTCAAACTATCTCTATGCCAAATTTCATCAAAATCGGTTGCGAGGTTTAAGCGGGAAAGCGTAACAGACAGACAGACAGACAGACAGACAGACAGACAGAGTTACTTTCGCATTTATAATATTAGTTGGTTAAAATTTAAGGTTTTCGGAATTTTTCCTTTATGTGTGCTATAAAACGTTGCTTCATGCCAAATTTCGAGATTCTAGGTCGACTGGAAGTACCCTTTAGGTTTTGATTCCCTTGCGAGTACTTGCGAGTTTCAAAATATGCAGCTTAAATTGCTGTTTCTTTTGATTGCGTTGACATAGTAGTTTCTAGTTGACATGTCTTCTCTAGTACGTAGTACATTATAACTCAATGCATGAACCCTGAACGAACGTGCACTGTAGGCACTCTACACCGACGGCACATTGGACTGGACACATTGAATTGTGTACATTATGTAAATCTTGTATATAGCAATAGCATAACAGTAATAAACCAGCCCCCTTAGACAAAACGCACTTTTTGATCGAATCGAAAATCGAATCCGTCAAATCTCCATACAAAAAAGGGGCTTTTCGACCACTTTTCCACTGGTTTGCGATTATAATTTGCACTTTGTCTAGACCCACAGATAATCAACCGTCCGCGTTGTGTTTCATTTCCCCCACTGAGGCCAAGAAAGCCTTAGTGCAGTCTTCCTTCCTATCAAACCTTTCTTTAAATCTAATTAAAAGGTGTTGTTAGGGCTCTAGGGACTACAAACGAAGCCAGACATATAGCTTGGTTATGAGTAACCAATACCTACTACCTATACCGCATGTAATCCTGTCTCATTCTATAATATGGCCGCCTGAATAAACTTGAGTGAAAAAGTGTTTCCACTGTCTCAATTACATCAAAAGCTCCAAACAAATCATTTAATTCAGTTCAAATTCAGTTTCCATTTTGCCGACTAAGCGTGATTGACAATATGCGTGACAGTTGTGGTGACAGTGACAACCTGCACGCGCAGTGATCGCCATCGCGGTCGCGGCAGTGTGAAACAACTTTTGCACGCGCAGTGGTCGCCATCGCCATCGCCATCGCTGCACGCGTTGGTTTGTCCGAACCTTTAGCTGACCACCACTTGTAAGGATCAGCTTTCCGATCTAGTCGATATGATTTCAAATAAAAATCCATCTCATTTGCCACAGTATTCTTCTCCACGTTCTCCTCATCATTACTATTTTGCATATTATCTTTAGCGACTTCCTCAAAGCAGTTCCAGAAACTGTCGGTGTATGTATTTCAAATGACTTATCATTTTCGTTCAAGTTTCTTCTCTTACGACGTGGAGAAGAATCGTCATCGGTACTACTAGACTCATCATCATTACAACTTAGTTTCAGAGCTACTACACAGCAAACAATTGGCCAGTTTATTATTTTCACTACAAATCTCATAATATTCCCATATGGCCGATTTTTTATTAATTGGTGACATTTTTTAATGAACAAACAATTGAAAAAGAACTAACGAACAAACTTTTCAGCAAAATCGTAACGTTTTAATAAATTTTAATTTATATTAATCTGACAATGCGTGCCGTGACGTGATTTACTCGCAATGAGGGTTTTCGCGATGGAAAAATCCGCCAGATGGCAATACGTAGACGCGAGGTCCAAATGCTGCATGATTGGTTATTTTTGACATGACATTGACAGATATGTCAAAATCCACCAATCATGCAGCATTTGGACCTCCCGTCTACGTATTGCCATCTGGCGGATTTTTCAATCGCGAAAACCCTCATTGGATGAAACAGTCAAATAGCCTCACACCGCCCGCGCGCGATGGAGACAGGTCGCAACCTGTCGTATTATTATTTACGCGCTCGACTAGTAGTCCAGTCATTATAGTAAGTTCACCTCGGAATGAGGATCATTTCGATTTTTAGCTGTGAATGCAGATTTATAGGGCTAAGAAATCCTTAATACACAGTCCAAAAATTTTTGTTCTACGACAAAAATTGACGAAGTTATGGCCAGATTACTAAAAAAGTTCACTGACCGCCCGGCGCGGGGACGATGACGTCATTATATCCGATCCGAACGCTGCCGGCGTACTGCGTGGATAGAAAATATTTTTTTCTAGCCAAACTATCAGTTTTAGAGAAAAACTTGTAATGACATTTATTCATCAGAATAAAGTNTATAAGACGTTGCTTCGTACCAAATTTCAAGATTCTGAGTTCACGGGAAGCACCCTGTAGGTTTTGATTCCCTTGCAAGTGTCGAAAATTTGCGGCATAAACAGCTGTATCTTTTGATTGCGTTGGCTTAGAAGTTTGATTTTTTTACAGCTTCAAGCGACAGTAGACCTGAGTAATTGATATAAATTTCAGCTTCATACCTCCACGCGTTCCTGAGAAAAAGGGTCTTGACAGACGGACGGACGGACAACAAAGTGATCCTATAAGGGTTCCGTTTTTTCCTTTTGAGGTACGGAACCCTAAAAATCTTACAGATATTAATTTCCATGACATTGCTCGCTTTTCCACGAAAAGGAGACAAAACGTAATTATAATCGTCTCGTCTAATTAGCATTTTGTCTGCGTACCGCATGCAGCGAGCAAGTGAATAATGTGAACCAACCAAGGTCAAGAATTACTTTTCTCACATAAACAGGTTTCGTGCTGCATTTATTTTTATTTAAACCTCTAATTAAATGGAAAGAATGTGGATAATTTGTTGAAGAATATGGCGTCATATTCAGGACTTGTTTTTAGAGCTGAAACATTTGTGTTGTGATTCAGACGTTACCTAATGAAAGTGTACGACTAAATTGCATTTTTTAAATCAGAAATCGACGTCCACCTGTCGAAGAAATCAATCACAGAATCGAAATGTTTGTCGAATAAAAACACAAGTTCATAACAGGAAGACATTAAGAGCCATTTTACATTTTCGTGCGAATTTCTAAGATTTTGGAAGCATGAATTACTATCTTAAGCAACACCCAGAGACTATTTAATAACTGCGAAAGATAGGTCGATCCTTGTTGTTGACCATTAATGAAACGGATTTACTAAAACTCTTTTGCTTAATTCACAGTGCCCCATCTCCCACAACCATTTTACGAAAAAATTGCCGCAGACTCATTTTCAAAGTCCTGTATCTATTATTTATGCTCATATAATAAGCTTAAAAATATAAAGTAATCATCGGACATATATTCTTGTAGTTCATTAATGAAATAGATTCTTGAATTTCATTACCATTATTGAGTAAAATCTAAAAATAATTTGGCAAATTTGAAGATTAACGTCACATTTTGATCGTGGTTTTTGCCACCTCCGTAACAAAACAATAGAACCCTATGGAGTTAAGGCTTGTGTGATTCGTCTTGACGAATATTTCGTATCCAGGGTCCGATGATGGAACTGTAAGGGGGCAGATTTTTTTTTTCACTATGTGACTGTCTTTATTTTGTACTTAATATATTTTACATATTATACCTATTCGTGTTTCATTATTTGTATCCAGGGTCCGATGATGGAGCTGTAAGGGGGCAGATTTTTTTTTCACTATGTGACTGTCTTTATTTTGTACTTAATATATATTTTACATATTCTACCTATTGAATCGAAATATAAAAGACTTATTAAACTCTATTAAAAATTTAATTTAATTTATCAAGTTTGAATACCTCATTCTACCTTAAAATTAATAACTTAAATCAAGTCTTAATACGGTCACGGCTCAAGATTTTTTTGTCCATTTCAGCGTTCTTTTTACTCTTTTGACGTTGCGTTGACAGCTTTCACCTAAATTCGCGCGGAATATTTTTGTGAAATGGCTCTTAATAATAACTTGCTATGATGAATACTGGTCACATCGACTAAACTTTGACATGAGTAACAACAACTGTAGTAACTAGAGCTAGAGATGTAATTATTTTCTAACGACATTTTCACAGCACTTTCACGCCTCAGGGGAATGCGGTAGATCATTAAAATATGATGTTTGCTGAAGGCGATAACATCGAGCAAACCTGCGCCTGCGACTAGGAGCGATGAACGCACTGATTACGCATAACTTGAACGACCCGTCGGTGTGGGAGGCATAATGAACACCTGCCATTAAGTTGCTTCAAATAGATCCGGTCCTTCCACAGGTTCTGATATAACGACTCAGCAATACTAGTTTATAAACAGCAGTTGAGTGCTTTGCGTCCCTGGATTTTAATATGTATATTTTCTTATGGAAAAATACAAGCAGCATAGCCAAACATAACAAGTTTAACTTTAGAATTAAAATTTCTAATCTTACTAACTTAATATTTTAGCTGACAAATTCAAACTCTCTGCGAGTTCTTCCTCGATTGTTTCAAGCTCATGATAAGTAGCAAATGGATTTTAATTTAAATCTACATAGAAGAAGAATAACTGTGTCACGCTCAAAGTAACTAGCTCAAACAGCAAGTAGAGTGCAACACTGAATGCGAAAAGCGGAATTGAAAGAAATAGTTTGAAGCACGATCATTCCAACGAACCACGCGTTTCTCGAAGAAAGACAAGTTGTGCAACTTCTAACGTATCTCATGTGCACGTTAAATTACAAAAAGATGTAACAAAAGGTAAAAGGTACCTAAGCGCAAAATAGAGGTCTACCATACCAACTCTCTCTACCAATTCTGGACTCTACCAAAAGTCAAGTATGATAACATTTGGCTAATTTACCGGAATTCTGAAGTATTCTGCGGTACAATAGTTGCGGTATTCATAATTGAAAAGCCGTAACTACAAGTTCGTCTCGCATTATGAAATTATGGTCGATTAAATATTCCCATCACGCAACGGTTCGGCTTGACCGTGCGTTTGACGTAACGTGTTTAGTTCGAGTATAAAGAAAGGTACGATGTTAGTCACCGTGTTCCCTCAATGCCAAGGTTGGGGCATCGCATTCGGCGGTACTCAAAACTGGTTGTAAGTCGGTCACCGCTGGCTCGGCCTCCTCTGGCCAACGCAACGGTCCGCGACCGGTAAATTCGCTCCGCTAATCCGAAGTGACTCTTTTCTGTCGACGAGCGATTGCATTATACAGTTAATATCAAAATGCACTACCAGTTCCAACGGATCTTGTAATCATGCGATGCAAATTCCTGCGGATTTCTTTTGACTACGCTCCATTCAAATGCAAATCGCCGTGTTATTTATAGATATTTTCTGCTTGAATGATCTTTTCACATCACTTATTCAATAGGTAGCTTTATAAGAAGCCAGTTTCAATCAGAATTATTTAATATTTATGTGGACGTGCGTTTTAAATACCCATGATTATCGTCCTTAGAATTCTGATAACCAGTAGAGACGCCGATAGTTATTTTTATCTACGAGTAAAGTATTTATGATTGCAGCGATCGCGATAGTACAAGTTGTTGAAATCACACGGATCTCGACAATAATAAAAAGATAAATGCTCTACAGTCTGTATGGTCATTTAAAGTGGCGTAAAATACTGATACGATCTGGTGCATCGTCAGTCGTCACTCATCGCCTTCGCTAGAGAAAGTAAGACTGTAACAAATTATGGCATAGGGAAAAACTGCATAATTACATTGTTAACGTAAGCGATACAAGATGCCGCGCCGCGATATGTGAACAACAAGCCTGACGATCGACGACATGGAACGGTTTTGGTATTTCCGCAAAAACTTTATGGTCGTTTTAATTAACGTACTATTAATGTAACATTATAAACGTGACCACGAAATTATCATCAGATTCGACAATTGAATCAGTATTTTGTAGCAAAAGTAGTTTCAATTGAAAGATATTAGTTACAGAAGATTAAAAGATTGCGATTTCATGGGAAATAAAAGGGGCATTGCGACTTTTCTCCGATTTATTCTATCCGAAAAGGAATTAAATGCGATCGCAATGCAAAGTTTCCACAAACCGCCAAAACGTCGCTACCAACCGGCCTTTGTGGGAAATCTTTGGGGGATGCCTATGTTTAGCAGAGGACGTCCTATGGCTGAAATGATGATGATGGTGAACGCAAAGGTACCAGAAACCTTCTGAAATCGTAATCAGGACTTTGACCATCGCATTCAGCTGAAATATACTTCAGGCTAATTACACCATGACGATGGCGCATCAGAGACAATTGGCAGTAGCTGATGTCAAGCAATGAGGTCAAGCCGTATCAATATGTGCAGGTTAACGAATAAATCATCGCCGGGGCGCACAGGGCCATATCAATTGATGCCCCTCGCTGCTGATGACGCGCGGGAAACCTCGCAGCTGTAGGGAACTGCGCAGGATCGGTCTGAAACTGACTATAACCGGCGACGAAAATAATAGCCAGTCAAGCAACAATCGCTCAAACAAAAACAATAAACAATAATTCGAAATTTTAATCGCCGTTTTAAAAATAACGCCGAACAAAGTTACCCAACCACGGTAAGTAGACTGTGTTAAACTTTGTCTTACGAACAGACTGAAGTAGTAATATCTCAGCTGTTTTATACGCAACACAACGGAGACTCGGCGGAAACATAACATTTAATTTACTGTTTAATTTGCTGCCATTAAAATTCATGAGATCGTTTTTGCTGTTCCTATTCATTTATTTTGCAATGTTGTAAAATGGGTCACGTCAGAGTTGATTTATTATCTAGAGTGCATTTGCGGGCCACTTTCTCCGGTTAATCTCGCTGCAGCTTCCAGGCGTTATATTCTAATGATGAATTAAGTGAAGCTTTCTCGTACGTGCGTAATCTGGGATAAATGGTAGTGGTAAAGATTGAGTGAGTGCGTTCAAAGCGGATAGTATCCCGTTAGTGGCAGATAATCTCCGAGCCGATTGAGTAACGGTACCGAGCCCACGGGCCGGGCTCCGGTCAAGACGGGCAGGCAAGCAAGGCGAAGGCGCTGTACCGTGGCGTCCGTCAACAGAAGCCTTGCAAGAGCGATCGATATCGCGTTACGTGGGAATACAGCTAGAGTACTGCTTATTATGAACACTTTCCGTATTTACCAAACTATTTTTACAATCTATTAATGAAACTATGTCGAAATAAAGACATTACGAACAGGATTGCCTTTTACGACAACAATTATTTTGATGGTAACTGACGTTAACAGCGGACGCGCACTTTCTAAATCCTCACGTCTCTGGTTAAAGTTGCCAAATCATCAATACTATGTCAATCATTACCAGTGGGAATACTGAGTCATGTTTTAAGATGCACTTTCACTGTTTGCTGAAGCACTTTAATGCAGCTTACATGTAAGTAATTGGAGGGAAAGCTCAGTATCAGTTCGGCGAGGATAACAACGTTTCTAAAATATCTTAAGCTCTAGACTAGCATCTAGATTCGAGACTCAAGCTTTCGATATAATTCGTTCAACTAATCGAGAATATTCTGTAAACAAAAACTTTAAACAAAAACATGATTATTTCCATAGTTAGACTTGGTTCTCATGAACTAAGTACCTGAAGTAAAATAAAATGCTTTCTGCATCTGCTCTGCTGAATCATTCAGTGTAATCGTGCGCATATTAAATTATATTATTTAAATAAATTACACCACACATTCTATATTAGTCTGTTCTAAGAAATGGTGCCTCCATTATGAGTGAGCATGTAATATGGCAACAGTTTGTTTGTACAAATGTTTAAGAACATTTCGTTGTTGGAATAAACAAAGTTAGCGGGGGTCACTGTCAACGCTCGGAGCATTATGGATTTGAATATCGATCTTGCACGTGTTACTTCTATCTCTTTTCTTTTTGACCAATAAGAGTGAGTGAGTGAGACTATGTTATGGTTATGCTAGGGTTCGGATGTCCGTGTTTCCGTTGACTACCGGCGCGTGACCGTGCCTTCCGTTGTTGGGGTGCTGACATTTACCAGCGTTGTTTTAACTGCGATGACGTCATCGGCCAACAAAAACCGTCTGGTCGAGTAATCATTGCGACGCTTAGTTCCAACCGGTACCAAGCTATAGGTAATTAATTTTGCAATCGACACCAGAACCACAAACAGAACTAAAAGAGTAATTTTTCGTACCGATTGTATCAACAAGATATGGTAGGTACTTACTTTGTACTGCATGTTGATCGGCAGTTAAATGTTATCTTACGTAAAGCATCGGATAATGCAATTTGAAGTAGGTACCTCCTTACATAGGTTGCGTGACGAGGATCGCAGAGTAATAAGTCCCGTACATAATTTGTGACAAACCAAAATCAGAGGAGGTTTCCTTTGCTAGGTAACGGATGGTATTTTCGAGTTAGATCGATACTCGAACCATGACGCAAGAAAACTTTGCTTACGTTCTATACTTTGGGGACTATCGATAACACTTTAATTACAAAATTTCTTTTAAGCCCAACTGTTCCGTTTCTTTCATGTATTTCATGAGCATTCTAGGACATTTAAGAACCTAGGTTAATATTGTTTAAAATTATCACATCTCGGATTAATATACCTAGTTAAGAAAAGCTTGGAAGCTTTAATAAGTGCAAAATTTTGACTTGAAATTCCCATAGAGTCTCAATATTATGAAGACCCACTGACACACATTAATTGAACATGTTACTAAGCTAGATTAAAATAAAAGATATAAATTGCAATAGGTAACATTCCAGCCCGATAAAAATGCGACAGTCTTATCTTATCATCATCATCATCATTACTCGCTGCCCAAGGTGTTGCCAATCTGAACACTAATACCAAGGAATGAAAAATAAAATATAATTATACAAAACTGAAAAACATTTATTACGTAATAAAATAATTATAAATAATACAAAATAAAAAATATTCCCCAAATTATCACATTTGACGCCTGTTCCCAAACGAAATGCCACTTTGTTGACCTTTGTTGGTGCCGTACTGCAGGGAAATTACGTTTTGGCCCGACTTCAACTGTTCCTCGGAGAAGTTGCGCACGTTCTTTTCGGCTTCCTTGGGCCCGATGGAGGGCTTGCCGTAGTTACCAGCCTTTCTACCGAGCGACTGCAGACAGATGAGCACAGAATAAAGGTTCTGCTTCTCCCACAGGTCGATCGTCTGGAAAGTTTCCTGCGGAGGCACGCCCAATTTCTTAGCCGCTTCTAGGAACGCGTTGATGTTCTCCATGCATTTGAACGCCATGGTGGACTGGTTGATTTTCTTCACCGATCCCTCTTCGATGGCGTTGACGAGTTTGCAGAGGAGGGTGCCATCCTTGAGCACCGCGTAGACGTTTTCTGCGTCGCCAGAGGTATTGGATGGCTCGCCGGTCAGCTCCTTGACCCACTCCAGGATCTCCTGGCCGATGTCGTCGTTGTACTTGCTATTGATGCGCGCCTGGGCGTCGGCGTTGATGCCAGATTTGTTCGCGCGGTACTCGGCCATTTCTGTGCTGTCAGGTTTGCGGACACGTAACCACTGAACGCCGCCCGATAAGCACTCTTACAATATCACTATCATAATACTTTTGATAGCGATTATCGCGTACCACGAAAGCATTTAAAGTATATGATTCTATTCCACTTTATCGGGTGGTATAAATGATGATTAATAAATTGCTACAATTGCTGGCCATAAAACTGTTTGATATTGGCTTGAACAGCTAAGGGAATCATTAGGCACATACTTTGATTAACAATACGTTTATACGCTATAATTGTTATTGACCAATATTTATGGACAAATTACCTACTAAGGCACACCTATAGACCATTCTAGAAAGCCGATCAGTTTATCGGTTTCATACACGATTGGTAGATTTTATGAACGATAGCTGATAGATAACAAAGCACCGACATAATTATACATAATGAATAAGTTTGTGTCCCTCTTTTTCGCAGGCGCGGATCCACCGTTGTGGGCACTGTGGGCATGCCCACAACCCTAATTTGCTTGTTTTAATTATGATCTATTGATAAGTTCGATAGGCATTTAATGTCCGGGCATGTAGTGACTCTCACTTTGCTAATTTTTGGTGGCTGTGCCCACAACCTTTTTTGAGAGCTGGATCCGCGCCTGCTTTTTCGATGAGTATGAAGTAGATAGGTAGGTACTAGGATTAGCTCAGGATTTCGAAATAGCTAAAGGCTAACGTTGGCAAAAGCTGTGTAGGTATGAACCGGTCCCATGCGTATTCAATCAATACTAGCGATTCAGCTGGACCGCAATTATACGTAACAATTCCGACAGGTTTGGAGGAGAGAAGTTTCATCACAGGAACTTTCGGCCTGGAGGTTTTAGCCTAGGCGCAGACCAGCGACTTTTAGTTGGCCGATAGTTGGGTCGGGCTGTTAATCGGTATGGAGAATATGGAAGTGCGCACATTACACCGATCCACCGATTACATTTGGTGTCGGCCGATTCTTCATACAAATTAAAATCGGGCCCAACTAGAAGTCGGTGGTCTGCCCCTAGGCTTAGATGACGACCCTAAAATTCTCCGAAGCGTATTTACGACAGCAGTCGGTCGGCTGCAGCCGTCATTTTCCGACACTAGAGGCGAATCTCCACAACTTACATTTTCCAATTGGCAAGTGGTGTTGCATTGTTAGCGAACAGCCTTGTTTCGTGGCACAGATATGCAATTTTTATTGTGTTTTATTGTCTGCCGAAACACAATGGCCATACGGCAGATTGCTGCGAACAAAGACTATCACAGAATAGCCTGATAAAATCGCACAAACAATTTTCAGCTGATAGCAGGCTTACCTTCAATATTTAGTTTCATAAGAATAATTGATTGAAAATAAATTCGAGCTAATGATTACTGGTTTAAAATATCATTATTTAAAAACTAATTAAGAATCATTGCATAATTAATACTCTACTCATAACTGCTCATAATGTTTTTTTACTAATTAAATTATTTGTATTGAGTTTTGCTAGTAGATGGCCTAATGAACTCATACCACAGAATAATAAATGGTCAAAACAACATTTCAAGACAATAAAGGACTTATTACAAAAGCCCGTTAAACAGATGTTTAAATTGTCTTTTAGTATGGAAATGTCATTTTAAATAATTTTTAAGACATGTGTAAATAAACACAAACGAGTGGAATTTTTAACATCCATGTATGACATGTAAAGAAAATGCCTTCAAGGGAATAAAACAAATATTAATCAAAATTCTATACAACAAAACAATCATTCCATCCAGAGCAGAAAATGTTTCTGTTTGTCTACATTCTCTGCATTTAGAATCTAATGCAGAAAGGTACAGATGCATATCTGTATTGATTATTTCTTCAAATTTCATTTTGTTTCTCGGTGGACATTGAAGAGAAGAAACTAAGATGATTAGGTAATTTTAATGAAACTGACAAGTAATATTTCGAAGAATAGGATTGGTAAAATAAACTGCAAGTGTCCTTGTCAAAACTTTTATTTCATTTATAAACTTATTTGTAGCAGTAAATATAAAATGAAATAAACTGAAATCAAGTAGGCATGCAAAGAATATCTCGTAAAAATGTATTATCGGTACATATACCTACATCTATAATCACAGGATTTTTTCAAATAGCAAATTACATATTTTATGTAGTAGACATTTCACAAGAAATACTACCCAGATAAAGTTATATAGGATTATTCTAGTAAAAATGACAAAAGTTAACAAAATTAATCTGCCAACAGAACTTAATCTATCTGGCTATCAACTTATCAGAGCACCTTTGTTAAATGTAATTAAATATTCTATGAATAACGTAAGTATCACTGATTACTCAGATTGGTATTGTAGATACTAGAGAGGCGAGTGATAGAGGTTTAGTAACAAAGTTGAACAACAAATAAGTTTTATTGTTTCTTTTCTTTTATGATGTGGCACAAACAAAATTCCCTGCAACTATTCGTGATTTTCAAACTCACTTTAGTTCTAAAGGATTTTTACCTTCTATGTAAATCGACAAAACAAGTTTGAATCCAATAAGATTCTAATAAGTGTCACGTCTGATACGTAGTGAAATGACTAAGCAATGGTAGTAGGTATTTTCGTGATAAGATCATAGTCAAATAAAATAGGTGAAACAAAGGTACGCAGGTAACTTTGCAAAAATAGCAATACAAACTTACCGAAATCTATGTAGAAATGAATAAATCCACTTAACACAATTCGCAAACGATTAGCAGTCAATGAGCATTGTATTTTTCACAAAACACTTCACATTCACGAGTTAAACTTTTATTTTATGCAGTAAGCAGCAAGCCGACCGGTCTCGCCACAAGAATTTTGTTGACAGCGCTCGAAAAACTAAGTTACCTTTCGTTCAGAAATGTGCTATGTTTGTCCCCCACCACGTGACATTTCAAATTTATTATCTGTGCTTGATTTCTATTGGCTGGTTACAGAAACGTGGAAGTGGTGGAAGTTATAGGGATGTTCGCACACATTAAATCGATAAAAATTGTTCGACAGCTTATCTGATTACTTACAGACGCGCTTCTTCGATTTCTTCGATTCTGCGATACGGATTGGTCAAAACAGCTGACGTCGTCAGTTTGTTTGACTAATCCATATCGCAGAATCGAAGAAGCGCGTCTGTATTGGCTATTGGAGACGTTAAAAATTAGCGTAATCGGGGCACGACTGTATCACTGTACAATACGTTTTCGGTTCTTGAATACTATTTGAGATTTTTCTCTCCCAGTTCTATGACCTAGTGTAATTTTTATGCACCTATTGCCATTTAAGTTTGGTAAATAAGCGGGATAAATTGTTTACGGGCAAATCGGAAATGAGGAGAACCAAATAATATTTTTTCTCATTTCTGATGACTGATCTGATTGATACTGATCTAATGATAGTTTATATTCGTGTAAACTATTGCAGTAAGCACAACACTATTTCACTCATTGAAGTTTTGACAGCTTTCGTTCAGAAATCGGATGTTTTTGATTATTTATAAAATAACAGGCAGTTTCGTAAAAAAAGAAATAATATTTATAATTTCATTTGACTAGGTTGTATTTACTTATTACTTGCAAAGGAAATTAGAGGCCGGTAAAAAAAAAGTAAATAAATGCAAAATTAACGAATTCGGCTACGGGATACTCTCTCATCTGTGGCTACGAATACCTAACTGCCCACTTATACTCCATAAATATTTACTTAACTTTTTATACCTAGTAGGACTGCTGCTTTATTATTTTTGAATACGAATACAATGTAAAAAAATAATTTATTTAATATTTTATTCTTTAAATCTTCCCTTGAGTTATTGCTCTACGCGGTCCGAGAATTAAAGCATTTTTGTATGTATTAAATACATTCAAAAATGCTTTGTATTTATCTAATGCTTATTAAATTTTGTAATGTATACCTTCTACAAGCCCAATAGACCCTATTAAAATAAAATAAATAATAATCATCATTAGACATGCCACGAATATTCGGCTACTATTCGGTATTCGGCCTATTCGGCCACTTTGTTTGGTATTCGGTATTCGGCCGAATAATAGGTACTATTCGGCCGAATACCGAATACCAAATCATGGAAAAAAAAGACACATCATATTAATCAAGATTTGCCTTCATTATCAAATTACAATACTTTAATAAGTAAAATTAATCAGCGGTAAGTTGTGATGGATAAAAACAAGCTTTTCAGCATTTGACGGTAGCAAACGATTACGCTTTTCATCATAAATGATACCAGCTTCAGAAAACAACCTCTCACTATACACGTTACTCCCGGGAGAAAAAAGATAAACTTTAGCTCGAGAGGTTTGGGTATTGTTTTTCATTAAGGTTAGACCAGACCAACGCGTGCAGCCGGCGTGCACGATGACGATGGCGATGGCGACCAGACAGCGTGTATGAATTTGTAGCGATCAGTATTGTTCCTGACAAATTTAGGGTTGCCGTATTCTAATTCTAAAATTGCCGGATTTTTAAGGAAAACTTAGAAAAATTGCCGTATTGTACAACATGCTTACTTGGAAGGTTAAAATTAAAAAAAAATGTTGATGTATTATGTACTATAAGTACGTAAACTACTTTTAAACTTACTTATTTTATTCTTCACTTTTAAAGGTTTTGAATAGTTTAGTTCTAGAACCTACCCGAATAAAAGTGAAAAATCTACCAAAATGAGGAACTAACGATTTTAGACATTAATATCTCGGGATAAGGTTGCATTTGGTTGAATTCTGTTGACGTTTCTTTTCATGGCGCTTCTACTTCATCTATGATTAACAATTTGGTGCGTTCCATTAGACGAAATATTTTTTTTTGTTTACTAAAACTCATGAAAAACTCATAAAACTCTACATTAATCAATTGCCGTATATTTTGATACGGTAATGAAAGAGCTGCCGTATACCGTATTTAGGGTGCCTAAGATGCCTGAATGCCGTATATTACGGCAATTGCCGTATCAAGAACATCACTGGTAGCGATGTGTTCACATCAACGCGTCCTGTCATTGGTCGCGGCGATCTATGCAGCGTCTGCACCACAGATATGGATAGATGCAGCATGTGTCAAAAATTGTATGAAGCCGAGCGTGCCACTTTTTAAACGTCATTAGTGTCATTTTAGCGAATTTTAGTGATTGCCGCAACGTAAAAGTAATCGTATCATCGTACTGCTTTCGCAAAGTCATCGAAAGATATCGTGCGACTCGATTCGAAAATTAATTAATTCCGATAAAACTGATAATTTGTTAAATACAAAACCAAAAACATTTTTATTTACCTTTTTAAAATAAAGTAATTCTTACAAATCCTCAAATCTCGTTATTTTTTTTACCCTACCAGCGTTTCAAGACATAAATTTGTCAAATGCATTAATACATGAATCAGTGTGTGTCTTATTGTTATGAGTAAGTACGGTTCCTTGGGATCGGTATGAGTGCACCACATACAGGGACCATTGTTTTAACTCTTAAGAGTACATCGCAGGATATGTATTAAAAACAATGCTACTTTATACTTCTTCTACTGCTACTTTATTCTAATAAATTATTTGCTACTTGTGCTGTTAATTACAATTCTCAATCCGTAAATAATATCTTCTTTCTACCGTGTTCGTACTACTGTTCTCGTAAAATCATCGTAACCGATTGTTGTAATCGGATTACATGAACATCACTCGACCATGTATGTCCATTTGGACATATCGGAATGGCACGCTTTGACGATCAACTTGCTGTATCTACTCTAATCTATATCTGTGGTCTGCACGCAGCGATCAGTGATCATCGCGACATTTGTCACTGTGACGTTTCTGTTTTTTAAAATCGATGTAATAAATAGTAAGTAGGATCTGTTAAAAAGTTTTTACACAATTAAAAATGAATTATTCATAACATACCATTACACCCACTAGTCTGACCTACTTGAATAATAAAAAAGGTTTTAGAATAAAGTATCAATATCAGAATTTATTTTTATGTAATAAACAAATTATTCTAGTTTTCTTGAGAACCTGCTTCTTCAACTTTATAAATAAAATTGGGATATTATCTGCTGAACAAAATATTTGAGAATGTACATGTCTGCAGCTTTCTCAAAGGCCCTAGAGTAATTCTAAGTATGCCTTAAGTAAAAACCTAATTAAAGTCATCAAACGTCTCAGTCATTAATTTAGTGCCACTAGAAACACCTAGTTGATCAAAACTGATGTCTTTTTGTATTTTTGGGTTATTATTATTCAAGACAAAAAAGATATTTGGACTATTATGTAGGTACTCTGTGGTTTGGGTGCATAATGTAATTTCCTTTGCCTTAAAAAAAGTAAATGTCAAGATTACTGTTGCACCAAAAATGAAATTGATTGAAAATTGATTTTGATAGATGTTGTGTTGAGTTCTGTGTAGTTTTGTGCGATTTAACGATAAGAACGACAATGGTAAAAGGTAATGGGGGCAAATTTTTCCCTCAAGGAAAAAGATGAATTGGTTATAATCTTACTTGCCCACAAGGATACTGTACTTACGAGCACGTCAGCATCGACCGCGACCTACAACATGCTAGCCGACTGGCCCATGAACCCATTGAAGTAATATTACTACGTATAGAACAGACATCGCGAACAAAATATGTACAGTGCGGGGTGCGGGGCGGGAATTTGACGGACAGCTGTCAGTCAAATCCATGACTATCAAGTTTCATAATTTATGGCGATAAAATCTGCACCAGAAAATGTCGTACTTCATTGATAGGATTGCACGAATAGTGACGTTCCTGCGGTCGCCTCATCATAGACANAAAAAGCGCAAAAATACGATTTTTGTGACCTTTGACCTTAAAATTTAATAGTTGCTTACACCCTACCATATGTAGGTTTTGAGACAACTTTTAGGGTGTCAATATACAAGTATTTACAGACTTACAGCTGGGTATCTCGAATTCCGAGATTCTTACCTAATTTAAGCTTAAATGACTGGACTATAGCATGTACTTTGTGCCGAATATTCGGCCGCCGAATATTCGGCGCTTCGGCCGACAGCATTGCCGAATATTCGGTATTCGGTCAAATCACTATTCGTGGCAACTCTAATCATCATCATCATTTCAGCAACTTCCACTGTTGGACAAAGGCTTCTCTCAAGGATTTCCCGACCGGTGCTATAATATGCTACCTGCAACTGTACTTCCCGCTTTAATTTCCTTTACCATTCTTTACTTGTAGTTCTTGTAAATACATATTAAATCGAAACAATAATAAACGCCTTTTGTAATTGAACGAGCAATGAACGTTTGTAATATTTGGTTGCAAAAACTGATAAGGCGTTAAACTTTAAACTTCTATGAACATTATAAGTTCATCATAAAAAAAATGTTTTTTGACCGCAATGTCCGCAATCGCACCTAGTGTTAATGAGATGCAGTCTCGAATGGTAGGTACATAATATCTGCCTTGTCTTGCCTATTCACTCTCGCCTTGAAAAGGCCCGGATTATAGTGTTCGGGAAAGAGAGCAGCAGGCAGCGAATTCCAGTCCCTAGCTAAAAGCAGTGCGAGATTGTGGAATGTTGACAATATAGGGATGGTACTCCAACCTACGTCTGGTTCACCGGTGATGGAAGGGGGGTGGCGGAATTAGGTCGTGTAATTCCTTGGAACATTCTTCGAAGTGTAGCCTGTAGAGAACCGTTAGAGATGCTTTTGACCATCTTTTGAAGGAAGAGTTCCTGGAGCGACGCTTCAACAAGGGTAGGGCTGTCGATTAGTATTCTGGCAAGCCTTTCCATCGAATCCAAAGCCGCCAAACGTTTCTTGGAGAATTAGAAGAAGCAGCCTTGCCAGTAAGATGCTGTTACCTCTTATTCTCCCTGAACTCCCTTTCCTTTTAAGTACCTACCTAAGATACCTGAGGTAGCCTACATTAATTTTAAACAAGCTTACGTACCTCTATGAAGGTATTTACAAAAAAATAAGACTCTTCTTCTGAGGCTGATTGCTGTCATTGGCGTACTTATCTAGGTTTATTTAATTTTTAGCGTTAAGAGTCGCATCTCAAACTAATTTTGAAAATTATAAATAACTTGAAAAAATCGAACTGCGGCGGGAAGGAAGGTCGTGGGTTCAATTCCCGCCTTAGGCAGTTCGATTTTTTTAAGTTATTTATAATTTTCAAAATTATCTAGGTTTATTTTTCAGTGGTAAGTACCTGGCCCCTGACATGCCTTGTGGCCGATGGATACGGGGGTGCGTTTAGTCTCATAGCTATGAGTGAGTACTATCACCTATTATCTTCGAATATAACCCAACATCCTGGGGTGGTGGGCACTAGACTTTTGCATATTAATAACCCTGGTTTGCACCATCTCACATCAACTTTAACAAAAGTTATATGTCTGTCAAATAAACTCCATACAAAAACACCGGTTATAAATGTCATGGTTAAAGTTAAGGTGGTGCCATAAGTAATATTATGGTTAATAATAAGTTAATTTTTTTTTAAATTAGAGAAATGAATAAATTACTCTTTACGCAATTTATTCATTTCTATAATTAAAAAAAAAATTAACTACGAAATGCTTCACGTGGAGTGTGAAACCAGGAAGCAACGAAGTGAGCAGTGTTAGGTTAGTTCCGAGTTCCGGGCGGGCGGCTTCGGGCGACAGCGCGGCGGTCGCATGTAAACAAGCCTGAAGCGATCGCGCATGCGTGTGGGGCGCGCGGCCGGGCGGGCGGGCGGCGCGTGCGCACGGCTCAGTCCGCGCGCGCCCTCGCCATGGCTCGGTGGCTGAAGGCCCTGGCGGTGCTGCTACTGCTCGCCGGTGCCGACGCGCGCAAATCGCCCGCTCCCACAAAACACGAACCCCAGATCGAGGAGGTCACCGCCAAACAACTCGAACGCGTGCTGGAAGACAAGGACTTCGTCGCGGTGTACTGGTGTAAGTGCCGCATTCGCCCGCCGCTCGCCGACCGGCGCGTGTCTCCGCTAATTTTGCGAGGCTCGGCGCTGGCCGCCCGCCAACACCCGTGGCGAAACGTCTGCGACGGCGCCCGTCCAAATGGGTTACCCTCGAGTTAATGATCTTCGGACGGGCCGGCGGGAAGACCGCCTCGCCGCAGCCGCATGATATTTTCGAAGCTCGATTCGCGAGTTATGCAACCCAGCCGCGGAGACAATAAAACTTGACCCGCCCGGCTCGGCCGTCGGCGCGGCCTAAAATGGTGGCGTGTCTCGTTTTCCACCGTTCCACGATGCTGCGAAGGTCGCGGCGCCTACGCCGGGCCGGGCTCGGCTAAAACTAGTGTGTGGTCGCCATGCGCCGCTTGGACGTGCTCTGTTACGTGCTCTCGGCATTCTAGACTATTTCTATTGTCACAGATGTTTGTTGACATCGCATTCCTCGGATGCCTCTTGAGAAAAGTGCATTTTGTGAGTGAGGACGCGTTGCCGCCCGCCGGCACACGACTATCAGTTACTCGACACTGCTATCTATATTCGTTGCTGTCTGCAATGCATCTCTCACTCACTGCGAGGATGCACTGGCTAGACACAAAAAGTGCAATAAATCTCTGTCGAAGCGCACGATTGCAAGATTGTTTCTTGGCTGATGCACTAGATTGTTCTGAGCTAACTATACCTACACTGCCATGAGTTGATTAGTGGTTCCCCCTCATTAACAGAACGTTTTACTGTCCAAAAGCTTTGAATTCGCGACGATGACATTAATGGCATCAATGATGTTAATGATGATATCAACAAACGTAAACAAAACATTAATGACGTAGTTTGTATCATGATCATAGCTAACTACTGAAGTGAGTCTGAAATAATGAAAGACCTACAGCTTCAGTTAACAACAAACCAAGTGAAAATTTTCCAAATCCCCTCTAGTTTTGCTACAAAAGAATTAAAAGCCAACGACCTTCCTTAAATTTAAAATCGCAATCTTACTGAAAGAGCTCAGCATGCTATTGCTATAGTATCCTCCAAAAAATGTTACGAAAATAGGCCTCGAAGTAACAGGGTTTGTTATAGAAAAGACACATAATTACGAAAACGGTCCCGTACAACTGTTTCTCTTGGATAACATCCAAAATCAAGAATGTTATCATTAATTCGTGGATTAATGAAAACGAGACAGTCTTCTAAGAAGAATACAATAATTTTGCACGTAGCACTTAACGAAATCTTCCGTTCTTGCTTGTATTTTCATGGTCCTTGATGCACCAAAATCTTTCTTATGTGCCTGTTTGGTTGGTAACAAGCAAATTGTTATTATTGGTGTGTACAGAATCAATTAATTATGTAGGGCTCATTACTCAACTGCAATCCTTGTTAACTTCATAAACAGCTGTCACTTTATCGACGTCTTCCTGCTTCTGCAATTCATCAGCTAAGATTGATGGATTATTTTGGCTTTTGGTTTTCATACATATTTGTTTGTATTGGACGCCAATCTTTACGCACGCGTATGTTAATTACCTTTTCGGCTGAGTTGCAAAACCTAACTTTAACGGTAATTAAAACGATAACCGGTGTTTTTGTCCGGAGTTTGACAGATTTTTGACGAATGTCATAGTTAAAGTAATATGTTACTACCTAGCCAGTCGTATTACTTTGTGTAGAGTAATAACAGCAATATATTTATCACTCTTCATTGTGTTAAATTTCTAAAGTGCACTGTACTTTATTGACAAGACAATATCTGCTTGCTCCACTCCTCGTTGCTTTAAGGCCTATCTATCTATGAAAATATTATCCTAATAATTTCTTTATTGTATCAATACTTGTGAAGATAGTATCGAGTAGGTAACCGTTAGTTAAATGTAGAGTTCCTAATATTTTCATGTGACATGCACTACTATGTATTGATTCTTGTAAGTTTTTGTTAGTGCAGAACATAAATAAAACAGATTGGTTGGATTCTAAAATCTATCGCGTTTCATATAACTGCTGGTTTCGAAGAAAAAGTGTCCAGACAAATAGCACAAATTATCGCAATCATTTTTAAAACTAGTCAAGCATGTTGTATTTAAACAATCCTGATTTCATGATTTAGATCAATAACAACTGCTAATATTTTCCATTTAAGCTTTCCACTCATACACGTCCCATGTTACCTACTCACGTTGAAGTAGCAATGACAAAGAAAAACATAAACTTTTAATTACGAAGATAGTAGGTAAATTATATCAGAAATAGTACAAGATGGAAAAGCTAATATGGAAAGATTTTGAGAGCCTACTTATTGATTTTGATTCCGCAACTCGAGTTATATTATTTTGAGAGACTGCCGATATTTTAATTCATAAACAGCATGAAAATCTGTAAAGCTAGAGTGTTTTTTAACCAATGCGAGGAAGTTCTTTGCCTTTATCTCACTTGATGAAAGGTGAGATGATGCGAAACACATGACATACGGGATGATTTTACTGTGGTTATTCACCTACTATCTATTGTTTTAGTAATAAGGTAGTTTTTAGTAGTGTTGTGAACATAAAATGATTGATCCATACAGATGATTGTCGAGTATCGACATTTATTAATTATTGTTATGAGAGTTACTCGTAATGATTTATTGTTGTAAACAAAAACAACTTAACTACCTACTGTTTCATTGAACACTTTTTTTCATTCATTCAACTGAATATAGCTGCAGCATCATTCTCAGATAATATGTCTGTTAATCTGGATAATATGAATCAGTGGGCTTAAAAATAAATACACCATAAGTATGATTCGAGAGCACCATTGCTTTCAGAGATATTTTTAATTTTATTATGTACACGTTGTGCCCGCGGCTTCGTGCATGGAAATCGTTTCCAGGGTTTGGTAGAGCCGCACATGAATCTATGATGATTCTATGTTACTTTGGAATTAACTAACTATTAATTAAAATGGTCAAACAAAATCGACATCAAGCATCGTAAACGCGCATGTATGTATTTATGTTGATTATTATTTTATGTTGTTAGGTTCTTTGAAAGTTTGAGACCCAAGTTTGCACCCCTGAAAACCCTGTGCTACCACCCACTTTTGTGGTAAAAATTTCGCAAACTATGCTTTTTTGAATAAAACGATTTAGGAGCCCTTTAAACTAAAGCCCATAAAAATTTTGACAAGTTAAGCCTAACCTAGCTCTTGTTCCTTTGAAGATGATAGATTGTCTTATTAAGTACGAGTATAGAGTTGCTTATTCATTTCGAAAACATTTTAGCATACCTAGTAGAGTTCTGCACCTCTGCTCTTTGTTTATGTAATGCAATATAATGCTAAGAAATATTAAACATTAGGCGGCTTAAGTATCCCCAAAGGTCCACAACTCTATTGTTTTCAAAAAAATCTAAATTCATACTTTGATTCCCAAAGGGTGGCGGCATGAACGTTTTACTGGACCCGATGGGAAAAGAAGAGCAATAGAGTCGTGGAGCTTTGGGAATAAGCCCATTTTTTATGTATTTAATATATAACAAGGCAGGTATGTAGGCTGAAATTGCACCTGGTGTTATGAGATGCACTTGCAGTCTAGGATGATACATTTGCCCTGTAATTGCCTATTCACTCTCACCTTGTAAAGGCCCGGATTTTTTTATATGTGTGTCTATAAACACTCGTATTCTCTTCTTTAGGGCGCTTACGTTTCCGATTAGAATTAAATAGGCACTCTACATTTTGTTGACCCTGAAGAAATAGAACAAAAATAGTGCACGATGTTTCTAATTTATTTAATGTATGACCACTTTGTATATTCATCATCATCATCAACAGCCCTTTACAGTCCACTGCTGGACTATGAGCCTCTTCCACTATAGTGGAGGGTTTTGCCATAATCTCCACGCTTGGCAGGCGGGTTGGAGATCGCAGTTTAAAAGATTGATGTTTTTCAGAGAGCGCTGCTGCCCATTCTCTGTTTGATGTGTAGTCCCTAAGTCGCCTCTTACGACACCCGCGGGAAGAGTAGGGGTTGGTGACAAATGTATTCTACTCTGCCGTCACCACACGGCTTTGTATACAGGGTGTCCCAAAAACAATGGATAACCCTGTAACCGTCGATAGGCCTCGCCATGGTCTCACGTCCAATTTTGACCCCAGTAAAAATATCACCGTTTCAAGATTTTTAAGTTTTTGTGCATTTTTAGAAAATTGCCACCTGCGATTACTTTTTCTCATGCCATTTCTACAAATAAGGATACTTTTCAATCTAGTTTTTTTCCTTATCACAAGGGATAGTTGGGCTATCAAAAGAAAAGATTAAAGTTCAACAAACTAGTTTCAAAGTATGAAAATATTAAGAAATTGCAGAGAAGAAGGAAAAATTAATTCATTGTCTTGCACTTTTGATCAGCCGTCGTGTAAAAAAAATGTAGGGAGACCATCGTGCCCATTACCTTAAAAACTTCCTTGTTTAATTGAGATTCTAAAAAAGTATCACAAGCCTATGTATTCTGTATTATTTTTATCTTATGGCTACTTGAATAGCAACTAGTATGAAAACTGCAAAAATGAGTTTTTTCGTAATTGTTAAACTAGGACTGCATAGTGGCATTAAATACAAATGGATAATTTTTAGTGTAGGAATTTTAATAAAGCAACATTTTAACATCATCATCATCATCATTTCAGCCATAGGACGTCCACTGTTGAACATAGGCCTGTACCCCAATGATTTTCATAATGACCGCTTGGTAGCGGCCTGCATCCAGCACCTTCCTGCTTACCTTTATGAGGTCGTCGGTCCACTTTGTAGGTGGACGTCCTACGATGCGCTTTCCGGTACGTAGCCTCCACTTTAACCCTGGACGTTAGGGAGACCATGGCGAGGCCTATCGACGGTTACAGGGTTATCCATTGTTTTTGGGACACCCTGTATTTACTTTTCCAATTTGAACCGACCGAAAAATCTAAAGTAGAATGTTTAGCCAGATCAACATAACTAGGGAGATATTATTTGTTCTCATTCTACGTACGGACAACAGCGCCTGAAGACGCTCTACACTGTAGAGTCAAAGAAGTTGTAAATGGGTGACTTTGCAAAAAAAAACTTGCATACGTAGGCTAAGGTAATTTCAAGGGCAAAGATATTTTTGAATGGTAGGTACTTATAGTATTTTTTGCTTGTTAACTTCTTAACGAGATTTATTTTTGTTGATTCCAGTTAGGTACCAAAACCAATATTGATAACAATTGAACAAAGTAAGTAAATTATTATAAAACCGCCTCTGTAGTCTAGTGGTAAGACCACCTGCTTCAGACGCAGAGGTCTCGGGTTCGATTCCCAGTGGGGGCAGGTTTTTCTGTTCGGTTTGGTTGGTGGTAGTAGGGCTTGTTCTAAGTCCGCCTGGCTAACTACCACCATCTTACCTAAGTCTGTCGCCATAACAACAATGTTAACAGCATTGTTGTGTTCCGGCAGTTAGAGGTAAGATAGCCAGTTCCTCTGTGGTTGAGGATTCCGGGTGAAGCTCGCTTCCACCTTTGGCCTGATCATCACTTACCATCAGGTGAGATACAGGTCAAGAGCTTCCTTGTTGTGGATAAAAAAAAACTAAAGGTACTTTTACCTCCATAGCTTTAACATGGGCACGACCTCAGATCATAATTATTCCCTTCTATGACCTGAGGCACGACATTTCCTTTGACACTACGATCGTTCGAATTCAATGTTTCATGTAGGAAGCCTAGAGAATCATCTTAGGGCGTTGTGAATTTTCCAGTATTTCCCGTTTCCGCTGTCTAACTAATGTACACACTTCATTGACTTCCTTTCTCATCGCTGTAACCATTTATTTTGCTTCGCAATGGTGTCTCCATAACCCAAAGGCCAGCTCTAACACGAAGCTCCGATGGCGGTAAAATCAGTTTTGAGATAATAATCTATTGATATTATAATAATGTGATAAGCAATCACTTGATTACTGTCTTAATCTAATCTAAAAAAAATCTTTAGACATTATGCATTTTCATCGCATGATCTTTTGTGCATTTCTGTATGCTAATATCGTAGTTCTCCAACTCCACTGAAATCTACAATTAAGTTAATGTTGCAAATATGAATAAATAAATTATAGAAGCCTAATGTTAAAATCGCTCTAGTCAATCCATACATCCTTAACCTTATCTTGTTGTTGCATTTTTTGTATTGTAGCATAAGGAACATTTTTGTAGAGCTAGTTTTAGGTATGTTGAATAGCAATCTATTCGGATCGTAACAGATGGTTAGCAATTTTATAAAATAAGACTCTATGGACTTTTAACTCATTCTATTTGTCTCTGTTTGACGAATGTATTTTTACAGTGTATCATTGTTATACAGATTTTATCGTACGTTTTGAACTGTCAAATGAATACGATTGCTTTGTAAGTATTAAAAACTCCATATTCTAGCAGTACCCATTTAAACTATTGATAATAGGGCTGTTTGGACCGCGGTGTGTCAGTCCAATTCGTGAGATACCTGTCATTCTTGGCGACGTAGACTTGCGGCAGGTCTAGCCCACACATTGGAGAAGCATATAAATAAAATAGTATTTCAAGTCATAAATCGCGAATGCTCAAGGCTGCATCATTATCAGACGCCGGGTGACTGACGTTACGATGACACAGACGGTGACGGCGAAGGCGCAAGCAAAAGTCATGGCCGCTCAACGCCTGCTGATTTTCGTAAATAGCATTACTGAAAGTCAAACAAATAGACGGTTGACTGAATTTCAGGTTCACTGTTTTGAATTGAATTCCATTTGATGCAACTATAATAGTTGACTGAATTCAATAACGCATGTCAAGAATATTAGTTCCATTACCATTTTAGACAACTAAGTTTGGTTTCATTTCAGTTCATTGGGATGTGTGTCTTCTTTTATTTCTAACCAGCTTAATGAAAATGCACTTAATGATTCCTCATATTCCAAACATGAGAAATGATGGATTCTTATAACTTTCATCCCCTTATTTCGTCTGGATGCAGGTTAAAATGATGACTCTACATTTCTAAAATATTGTTAGGTATAGCTAAAGATTCCTTAGAGTGAAATCAGACATTGATTTTTTTTTAAACTTCAAAATACCTACACGGTGCGTTTATCCTCGAGTCGAATACAAAGCTCAATGTCTTGTGTCAATTCATTGTAGATCGTAGGTCATAATGAATATTTTGCCCTCCACATAATATAAGTCGCCCTCAAGATTTGTAGCATGTTGCAGAGCCGTAAAATGATTTCATTGTCTCTAGCTGAAGCCGTTCTCTTACGAGTCAGTTAATTTTAGTTTTCTAATTTTGCTTCTTCCCATTAACACTAAAGTTAGATGGTTGCCGACTCTAGTTGCCAGACGCTCTAAGCGAATTGCATTGCAATCTTGTAATATTTTTCTTTTTAACGTAGTTGTTTCTTATGGTGTGATGTTGGTGTAACTTAATTAAGCCTATTCCAATATTATGTATTCTCCAGATTTAATTAGAAATGTGTTTAATCCACAAAGAGCTACGCCTAGCTGGTTTAAAAAATCTTAAAACTGGATAGTTTTTTTTTTGGTGTTAAGAGTCGCTTCTCGATCAAAATTTTAAATACCTAACTTAAAAATTCGAATTGCCTAAAGTGGGAATCGAACCCACTGCAACTGAACTAACTGAAAGTAGATGTATTGAACCTTGAATATCCGCAAAGTAGCATAAGTCCGTAAGGTAGCATCCCTATCGGTTTTCTACAGGCTACACTTCGGAGAATGTGCGAAAGAATTACATGAATTAATTCCACCAGCCCCCTTCCATCATCGGGGAACCAGACGCAGGTTAGCGTACCATCCCTATATTGTTGACATTCCACCAGCTCGCACTAAGCGTTTCGATGACTCTTTTATAATGCGAACAGCTAGGGACTGGAATTCGTTGCCTGCTGCTGTCTTTTCCGAAAACTATAATCCGGGCCTTTTCAAGGCGAGAGTGAATAGGCACTTACAGGGCAGATATGTACCATCCTAGACCGCATCCCACTTAACATCAGGTGCGATTGTGGTCAAATACCTGCCTTTTTATGCATAAAAAAAAAAAAAGTTTCATTTCAGAAATCACGAGATGTATTTGTTTATCATTATATCCTTCAAATGATTATTAAACGTAACGTAACAATAACTTAAACGAGGCATAACTTTCAAAATTAATTAAAAGCTCAATCAGTGCTCTACGGATGTTACAATAATTTGATTTTATTACTGTGAATAACACTGTGCGAATAGGTAGGTACATCACAAATAAAACACGATCATCCAGCAACAATAACACGAAATTACATCTGGAGTTAACCCAACTGTGATAAATACTTCACTGGGACAAGTTATTTACAAACATCCTCTCAGTCTGAACCGCAACGTGGAACCGAAATCCTGACCTGTTAAACGTTATGGAATTTGTTACGCAATGCATGAATGAAGCCGAAAACGGTGTAGAACAGATGATTTATAATAATAAAAGTGATTAGGTTACGTTTGAGGGCTCTGAGGCTGTTAAAGCTGTAGAGCAACGTTTCCTAAACTTTTTTGTCCACGGACCTCTTAGAAAATCAAGCTCAATTTTAAGGAGCCCCTTAATAAAAAAGCAGCAGTAAATTTCGATTACGATTACGAGACTTTTGGTCCATAGATGAGGCTATGGACGGACCCCCATACATTTGCTCCCAAACCCACAGGGGCCACGGAGCCTACGGACCACAGGTTAAGAAACACTGCTGTAGAGTAAAGAAACACCAAAGATTCAATCTTTCACGGCCCAAAAAGTGTCGTAAATAATTTTAATTCGTCATCTGCTGAAGATCCTGATAAAAATAGCACTGAAATACCATGCACCGTAACATTAGGTGTAGACGACTATGTTGCAGCAAATACAGTAAATCATAAAGCTGAAGCAGTTAAATTAGCAGCTACACCACAAATTAGACCGTAAGACCAAGCCGGCCGTGAAATGGCTACATCGTAAACTTTCGGCCTTACATTTATTAGTTTTATGTGTTTATTTACAATAGCAAGCGCTATATTTCAGCAATTAAAAGTTCACCTAATTGGAAAACATTGTGGGAACGTTTACTGAGTTACTGTAGCTACTTTTTATTAGATCCATAGAATAAACTCTATGGCTACAAACATTACTAAGATTTAACAACTCAAAGGCGTTTAAAGTTCAAAGACACTTTAGACTCTAGTGAATAGAATTCTTCTGGCTTATGATGCCTAAAAGTTTAGCCAGCTGGCTCTTAACTTCTCAGATGATAACTTATTGACGATGATATTGTTAGAAAATATGAGAGGGATAGAACTAGGCTAGAAATACCGAAGAGCAAGCGTAGGAAAGAGTAGACCATAAGACTTTAAGAGCTCATGGCACTGATAAATCAATGGAAAAAGCTAGTTGCTGAGAGTAGGTACCAGTTGAAGTAATCAGGTCGATTTTATCTCTAAACAATATGCATTAAGGACATACTTCAGCTATGGCCCACGTAACACAATAAATGTCTATTTCAGATGCGAGAAGCTGCGTGACATGTGATAAAGTATTAGAAGAGCTAGAGAAGATTGACGATGACACCGACACGTTCGGTGTCGACTTCGTCAAGATCAACGACAAGCGACTCGCTAAGCAGTATGGCATCACGAAGTTCCCCGCCCTCACGTACTTCCGTGAGAAGGAGCCGATCATATACGAAGGTAGGTTTCGACTACCGATAGCACTGAAGGTAGGTAAATGAAATGAAAAAAGAGAATAAAGTCAAATTTACACAGTGGAGCTACAGTTCCGTCAATGTTCGCTAAGTCAATATTGTGCAGGTCCTGTGACGGAAATATAACTTCACTGATATGTCTGAATCAAATTTTAATACAAATATAGTGGTTCTTAAGAGGGCAGGCACCATTCATCAAAGTTTTCTTCTATTATAATGATGAAAAAGATGCTTAGTACAGAATGTGTGAAAACAGGAAAGATAAACCATTTCAATGCTGCAAAAGCATTAAACACCTTTACTATTTGTACTGGCAATACTGGCATGTACGCAAGTTCTCACTACGCGAGTATATTAATCTATTTTATAGCTTTAAACTTCAACAAAACTAAGGTTTTGAATCGTTAAAAAGCAAGATCTATTTGACTGAACGTTAAACATAAACATTCTGACAAAACACATTCCCATGGAATACATCCTCACCTCTTGAGTTATCGGTATTTACCAATACGTGTTACGATAGCAAAAAGAGTATTTCAGCACCACATAAAAGTAAATCAATCTTTAAACGTTGTAGGAGATCTCATGGACGAAGAAAGCGTCCTGGATTTCTTGACGAGTTTAGAAGCAATGGACCTTCCTGACCGGATAGAAGAAGTGAACCAAAAGATCCTGGGAAAGATCATCGAGGACACAGACTACGTAGCCGTTCTCTTCTGTAAGTACCCGCGTGTTCTCAGTGTTTTGTTCTTCATAGTCTTTATGAGCTATTGTGATAAATTCGTTTTCAAGAGCCATTTCAACTAACATTCCGGCCGATGCCGATCTGTAAAATCTTGTAATGTAGTTCTGTCAAATATTGTGTACGTAGTTTTTATCTGTCGCCTTTACTTGCTCATCGTAATTGTCTAGTAAAGGTTAGAGTCTGTACATTGTGCCGTGTGTTTGACTGTGTTTTTGACGTAGGTCCTGATCACAAAAGTTGCGGCCCTTCAAACAGTAAGTAAGACCAGATGGCGGCATGCTCCTTTCAATGTCAGTTTGGCTGGACCTCTTCTCGCTTTGTAGAATAGATATTTGTACGATTTTATGTTTCAGACGCGCTTCACGCTTTTCAGTGTCTCTTATCTGGCAAGAGAGTTATCGAATCGAAAATCCTGTTACGAAGTCAGCTCCTGTTATTCTAAACGAACAATTGATGACGAATGCATCTAATTAAATATTTGGCACAGACACAAGAAATCGATGCAGTAATATGAGTTAATATGACTCAGTGGGCATATCGTTACATATCAAGTAATCATATCATTATGTTGAAGTTAATTGTTACATTCAATCTTCAGCTGTTCCAGTAACATACTTGTAGTTTCATCTATCCTTAAATCTGTCTCTATCTATTCATTAACGGGGTTTCTGTTCGACTCGAGATCGGTTTCAGGATTACAAGCCGTTAGCGTCTGTCTGATGTAAGGGAAAGCCAGAATCAAAAACGCGTTTGCATTATCGGGCGGTGAGGCTATCTATTTCGGGCGAGCTATTTGCGTCTCGCCAGCAAGCTCGGATTGACGGACCGACCTGTCACGCCGACGACGACGTCAACTGTACATTTTCTCTCCTTAACGACCGCAAAAACTATTAAAATCTCATCTATTCCTAACACCAAAACAATGGACTTTACGATCGACGTACTGTACATCATAAAATTATAATAACTGACCAGATGACCTTGACCCAAATTTTTGATGGAAAATCACACTGTTCACACTAGAGCATGTCATTGTCTTAGAGAAGTTGTTTACGTATCCTATTTATATCTGTCAACATCTTAAAACTCTATACAAATGTTAATCGATTGGCGTTCACCTGTGTTTTAATGAAATAAACATTCCATAGAATAGCTGTGGTAACACCGGTGAGGCCTGAAACGGTGGTAGTTTAGAATGTTTTAATGTTGTTAAGTCTCGCCCATGTAAGATTGTTTGGTATGCAGAGCTGAGTACATAAAAATAGTTCCCGCTTCTTTATTCTATTTATGCAAGACGTATGTCTACTCCATAAACTAGACTGAGGCATCTCAGATTCCAACGCCAACATACATTCTGCACGATACAAGCTTCATAACTTACACACACTAAACTTTCCGTTATAGCACCGACCCAGTTCATGAGCAACGCACTTAACAGCACAGCTTCAACTCCTATGGCATGGGGAAGACAACGGAAGGATTTAAGGCTGCGTTCCGTTATTGTTCATAAAATTCAGCATATTCTCCGAAATGTTTCAGATAAGCCTGAATGCAAGAAATGTGCGAAAGCTCTCCAAGAGCTAGAGAACATTGACGACGAAGCGGACCAGCTCGGGATTGGTTTTGTGAAGATCCACGATGAGGACCTGGCCGAGGAGTACAGTCTTGGCGAGCTGCCAAGACTGGTGTACTACAGGCATCAAATACCTATTATCTATGAAGGTTCGTGACTCATTTTCGCGGTTACTGACGTTTGTATTACGAAATGCGCCAGAGATTTTGAATGTGGTGTTTTGCGTCATCGAATATTTTTCCTTTTCCGTGCCGTGTTTTAAATATCACGTCACGTTCTAAAAAGGCGTCTAGACTTTTTTTAAATAAAAATATATTTCATATCTCTATCTATCTATCTATCTAGTAAAAAAGATTGATTTATCTTTTCATAAGCGTATTATCACTTAAACTTTCTCCTTTACATTTTCCAGGAGAATTGAGCAGAGAAGAGGATGTGCTGGAGTGGCTCATAGCGAACAAGTCGACGGGAGATGAGGAGGACATAATTGAGGACGTCACCGCGAAGACCTTGAATACCCTCATCGGGAATGTGGACAACCTTGTTGTGCTATTCTGTGAGTAGGATTTTCCATAAAAGATACATGTTAAATTATACTAAAAGATGAACTTGCTCTTCGATTGTAGTAAATGAGGATACCTATTCAAAGGAAATGATAATATTTTTGCAAGATAGTTATAACGATTAAAATAGACATTCAATTAAAACAAGGATGATTCTAATGAGGAATATTTCATCAAAATTTCAGACGACCACGGCGACGATGAGTCAATGACGGTTCTGGCTGAGCTGGAGAAGATAGACGACGACTGCGACCGCCACGGCATCCAGTTCGTCAAGATCGACGACGTGAAGGCGGCCAAGGCTTTCGGCATTGACAACATTCCGTCCATCGTCTACTTCGAGAAGCAGATCCCCAACGTTTACGATGGTAAGAACCTTGACGATTCTAATCACTTCATCTCAATCTCAAATAGCAAGCGGATTAATAGCTAGCTGTTTATATTTATAAAGTAATGATCTTATAAATCTTCGAGGATTAATTGAACTTTTGTGTAGGTGGAATTGTTTATTTCGAGTACTTAACATTTTGTTCCAAAGTATCTTTTTATTCAGCCATAACAAAACCCACCTGTTCTGCGAATGTGAAAGTTGACCTTGAAAATAATTTGAACATTACAGGAGATCTGGAGAATGAGGAAGAAATCTTAGAGTGGCTTGTAGACCAACTGGAAAAGGACGAGATTGAAGATGTCACCGATGAAATGTTAGATCGTCTAGTCAAGGATGGAAAGACAGTCGCCGTGTTATTCTGTAAGTTTTGTAAAAATCAACACCCACCACTCACACTGTGAACCTGTTTTTAATTATATTCCGTTTTCGCAGATGATAATAACGACCGCAAATCACAGAAAGTATTAACCGAATTGGAAAACATTGACGATGAATGTGATCAACTTGGCATTGCATTTGTGAAAATTGATAACGACGAGGAAGCAAAAGAATATGGAATCGAAAAGCTGCCTACTTTGCTGTACTTTGAAAAGGGTATTCCAACTTACTACGAAGGCAACCTTGAAGAAGAAGAGAAAGTTCTGGAATGGCTCAGGTACCAGACGGTGAGCGATGAAATCGAAGACATCACTGACGAGATGTTGGATTTGATCATCGACAAAATGCAGTACGTCGCGGTGCTGTTCTGTAAGTATTTTTTCTGACATTTGTTACGGCCTTAACATTGGTCAAACACTTGAAACTATGCCAAGTCTTTAAATTACTTTGCCGCTCAGAAATTGTTCAGTAATAATTCAAACTTCTAATTTAGTTTTTACTATTCTGTCAAGAACTGGCATATAAATGAAATACAGTTTATCAAATTTATTTCAGACGACAAGGATCAGAAAAAGAGCCAGAAGATCTTATCTGAATTGGAAAACATCGATGATGAGTGTGATCAAAATGACATCGCTTTCGTTAAAATAGATGATGACAAAGAAGCTAAGGAATATGGCATTGAAACGATTCCAACAATGGTGTTCTTTGAGAAAGGTATCCCTCACATCTATGAGGGTGACTTGATGAAAGAAGACGAACTTCTGGGTTGGTTACTTCACCAAAAAAGACACAGCGAAATTCCAGAAGTAACAGACGAAATGATGGACAAACTTATTGAGAGCACACCTTATTTGGCTGTTATTTTCTGTAAGTATTTTTTTCCTACATCTGTGTATGTGAAATGACTTTTTGTAAGCAATGTAATTAATTTATGATCATGAATTTACTTGGCAGACGATAAGGATGATAAGCAAGACATCAGGATCTTAAACGAACTTGAAAACATCGATGATGAACTGGAAAAGGAAGGCATTGTTATAGTGAGAATGGATAACGAAGCAGAAGCTAAAGAGTTTGGAATCGATCATCTTCCTACTCTAGTGTACTTTGAAGAAAATATCCCAGCGATATACGAAGGAGATCTGATGAATGAAGATGAAGTGTTAGAATGGCTTATTGAGCAAAAGAATAGTGCAACTATTGAAGAGGTTACCGATGAAATTTTGACTGATCTTATCGAAGAACACGAATATGTCGTTGTATACTTTAGTGAGTACTATAAAATACATACTAAATAAATAAATAAATAAATAATAAATTCTTTATTGAATAACTTATTGACAGTTTTTAACAATAGGCTAATATTAAACTATAATAGGTAAAAGTACATACGTGCCTGAACTAAGAATTATAATTCCTGTATCTCAGGCAAAAAAGAGGCTTACATTACTTTATTAATAGAACTATTTCCAGCAAAATAATAATCTAATATGTATACATAATTATAGATTATTATAGATTATACTATTACATACCTATTGAAATATTGTCAATGAGCTACGGATGTAATTTTTTTTTAACTTGTTTTAGGTGGTAACTGCGAAGAAGGTGAAGAATGTGACAATATCTTGGACGAACTAGAGAACATCGATGACGAGCTGGATGAAACCGGTATCATTTTCGTAACCACTGAAGATATTTCTTTGGCCAAGAAATACGGGATCAAGACCTTCCCTACGCTTGTGTTCTTTAGAAACAAGGACCCGCTGATTTACAAGGGTAAAAACAAATTCTTTTAAGCAAAAACAAATTAGTGGAAAAAACAAAACTCTAATTATTCATGATTTGATACAGGTGACATCGAGGATGAGGACGAAGTTCTGTCATGGTTGACTGATGAGAATACACTGGAGATCCCTGGAAAGATCGAAGAAGTTAACTCAAGAATGTTAGAAAAGATTTTGGAAGAAAACGACCACGTTGTTGTCTTTTTCTGTAAGATTTTTATTCATATCATAATGTTTAGACATAGTGAATAGTTTATGATATTCAATATCTTTATTCATCGTATTGCAGACAAGGAAGGCGATAAGAAATCGCAGAAGATATTGAGTGAGCTGGAGAACATCGATGACGAATGTGAAGAGAAAGATATCGATTTCGTGAAGACTTCAGATGAAGGAATCGACAAGGAGTACGATCTTTCAGACCTGCCCGCATTGGCTTTCTACAGGCACAAGTTCAGAACCATTTACGAAGGGGACTTAATGCATGAAGAAGCCATTTTGAAATGGGTGTTGGAGCTTCACGACTCTCAGCCAGACATCATTGAAAATGTCGATAGAAAGACTTTGAAGGACCTCATTAACGACGTGGAACATCTAGCTGTGTTTTTCTGTATGTATCTATGCTTTTCACGAGAATTTCTTGAAAATGTGGCTTTAATATACCCTAATGCTATGTATTTGTTTTTAGATAATGACGATTGTGACACTTGTGATGAAATCCTGGAGGAACTTGAAACAATTGACGACGATACTGACAAACATGGAATTCAGTTTGTCAAGTCCAAAGATGCTAAATTGGCATCAGACATTGGCATTTTCAGCTTCCCAGCATTGGTCTACTATGAAACTGGTGTGCCAATCATGTATGATGGTAAGGTTTTTTTTTCTTTTTGTAATGAATAACATTATTGTTAACTTATGTTTATAAAGGAGATCCTTGTGAATATTACAATCACTTCTCATAGACAATAAATTAACGAAGTCTTTTACATGTAGCTCCAAGGAATAATATCTTACGACTGTGTCCTGTTTATAGGTGACTTAAAGAACGAAAATAAGGTTCTGCAGTGGCTTGTAGATCAGAAAAGTAAGAATCCACATCCATTTAAATAAATTTCTATATTATCTACCTACTTATTTATGATCAAAAGATTTTATAATATTAAAATTGTTGAGACGCAAAATATTACGTGCATGACATCATTCTCGAAATCTTTACAATAAAATGTACTATTTTACGCCTTAAATGCTGGATGTTTGAGCTGTGTCATTTTGCATGACAGTTACTAATGCCTGCAGGTGAAGATAGCCACCGCCAAAAATATAAAGCTAATACTAAATCGAAGGCCAGTGCAGATGGTGATAAACAGTCCTCGGGGTTTCGGAGCAAAGCTGATGTAGGAACAGCTAGTAAGAATACGCCTAAAAATGCAAAACCTGCAGAGTGGAAGACTATGGGAACACTCAAAGTTAGGTTTCCTGGAGAAAAACCACGTAATCCTGGCAAGAACGCCGTGAAACATAATATGAAAGATGATGATGACAACAACGATGATGACGATAATAACGACGACGACGACGATGATAATGATCATGACGACGATGATGACGACGACGACGATGACGACGACGACGATGAAGACGACGACGATGATGACGATGACAATGACAATGACGACGATGATGATGACAATAATGACGATGAAGATGACAATGACAAAAATGAGGACAATATAAGTAAAATAAAAAGCCTTTTTAAATTAAACGCCGCTAGAGATAAACCCACTTGGAAAACAGTTGGAAAATTAAAAATTCGTTACCCGGCGACCAAATCTAGTAAAAATTCAAAATTAGACAGTGATGATGATGACGACGACGATGACAATGACGACGATGACGATGATGACGATGACGACGACGACGATGATGACAATGATGACGATGACGACGATGATGAAGACGACGATGACGATGATGACGACGACGACGATGATGATGATGACAATGAGACTGAACTAGATAATGAGGATGATGATGATGAGGATGACGATGACAATGATGACGACGACGAGAATGGCTCTGATGAGGATGATGATGACAATGAGGAGGATAATGATGAAGATGACGACGACGACGATGATGAAGATAATAACAAAAGCAAAAAAGAAAAACGAAGTGCAAATAATAAGAGTGTGCGTCATCGAAAAACAAATGGTGATGATGAAGATGACGAAGACGACGAAGATGATGATGATGATGAAGATGACGATGATGACGACGACGATGACGACGACGCTGAAGATGATAGTTTTTTTGGTAGAATAAAACGAATGTTCACAGGTAATGAGTATTAGCGTTGGACCCCGAGAACCCTGCACGGAGGCACGGACCCACTACCCGTCACACATCTGCATGGTCGAATACGGAACCCGCATGGGTCCTAGCATAAGCTGTCGCCTGCAGTCATTCGCGAACGCTTACCTACCTAAATGTTTTCAATCTTATTCTTACTAACATCCATCTAGACTTAACGGCGCGATAACTTTAAATGCACAGTATTAACTTTGTATATTACCTTTAATGCGGGTTTAAAACAACAGATTTTTACTGACTGCAGGCGATCGCTGTTTCTACATTGGATTGGGGGCGAAACCGGCTGTCCCAAAAATGACTTATGAACCCTACCAGTGCTGTCCTACTAAAGTCCAAAGCCCGACCAAAGTAGCCAAAGCCACGCCGACCAAGGTGCCGCCCAAGAAACTGGACAAGGGGAGGGACAAACTGCAGCCCGTGAAGCCGGCCAAGGGCAAAAACAAGGCGCTGGCCAAGCCAGACAAGCCGTCCAAGGGGAAAAAAGGTTTATTCGAGTCTGACAATATTTGGTGGTGGTAAACAACTAGTCAATTACTTACTGTAATATCGTCCGGTATTACTGTGAGTAAGCGTGCACGCGAGGCGTCAAGTGGACACGAATGTTACCGTTATAGTTTTCGATCCTTGTCGAATTTAATGTCACCTCATCTAATAATAGTCTGGTCTAACGTTGCATCGTTTGCCATTGCACATTAACACGCTAGCTTTATAACCTCGTGTCCCTTGGTCCCCGCAAGCACTTAACAGGGTTGAATGTTGTAACATGTAGCATATGGACTGCTTTCGCTTCTCTTTCAAAACCAGACAAACACGCGAAAGCAGTCCACATTGGTTCATCCTTCTCAAAGTATTATGCTTTACTGTAAATTCAAGAACACTAAAAACTAAATATTGGGATGTCTAGAGACATCATATAGGTGTACAAATCGTTATTAAGATTGTTATTTGATTCCAATATTTAGAAATTAAAGTTAAAAACATCAAACATAAGGCATTTCTAATTGTATTTTGCCGTGCCATCTTGAAAGACTTATTGTTGTAAGGATTTCATGTTCATATAGTTTTCTAGTTCTCATGGAATCTCATTATTTTGTAATACATTTATTAAAAAAAGCTACTTATCTTTTAGATTTTTTAATCTATAGTTCATATTCTTTTGTATCAACAACTTTAAAATATTCTGTCTTACAAAAATGCAGTGCCAAGTTTATCTCTCTGTAAATCATTTTCATTTTGCAAATTAAGTATCGGAAAGTGGTAGACGGGTTGGGAAATCATCTTATTCTGGGATCTCCCTCTCGAACACGAATGTGGCTTGAATAAGATCATCCTCCATGTCGTCTAGTGCTTTTCGCTTGCAAAAGTGCCGGCGTTGTGTGACAATATGTCGATATGTAAGTTGTATTGGTTGGCCGAAAATTCGCATGGATGTTTATTTATTATTGTTACGTTGAATTGTTGAGTCGGCGCTATCAATCTTTTGTTAAATAAATACATTTTTCTATTAAGTTCTGTCATTACTCATTTTACACACGAATGATGTCAGCATGGTATTGCTGTAGTTGTATCCGCGCATGCCATTTATTGGATGTATAATGGTGAGTTCCTAAATTTTAATGAAATGGATGTGGTTTCTTTAAAACATATTGTTTTAGCAATTACTTTTCAGCATTTTGTAATAGACTAAAATATTTTAGGAAATCTATTGGATGAGTCTGAGGTCTTGGATTGGATGGTCAAACAAAAAGAAGATGAGAGTATAGAAGAAATAGACCGAGACAAATTGTTCAAATATATTGAGACAAAGGAGTTTTTGGCTGTTGTTTTCTGTAAGTAGCATTTTTGTGTAGGCATGAGTATGTCAGTGGGAGCAAAATAAACATCGAAAGATCATGACACAGAAAATTTCCTTTTAGACAAAGACGATGATCCAGGAAGTCCAAGGGTCCTCCGCCATATTGAATTGATTGACGATGAAGCAGCAGAATACGGAATAAAAATAGTTAAGTGCAGTGACAGACTGATGGCTAAAAAGTATGGATTCCGCAATCCGCCTGGGATCACTTACTTCAGAAAAGGCAAATACATCAATTACGATGGAGATGTTGACGACGAAGAAGAAATATTGGATTGGCTGACAAACCCTGAAAACATGGAACTAACTGATCACATAGAAAAAGTCAACAGAAAAATGTTTCAGAAAATAAGACAAACATCGGATTATGTCGCCGTATTCTTTTGTGAGTATTTTGTACTTCGATAAATAAACAGAAATCGAGATACATTTACAAGTTTTCACAAAATTATAGAAAAGATTGTAAATTTTCGCTCATAGTCCCAATTATATTGCACATATCACATGTTTTAGACAGTAATGACTGCAAACAGTGCCCCAGAGTGCTGGCTGAGATAGAGCACATTGACGATGACGCCGACGGCGCGGGCATCAACTTCGTGAAGATAAACGACTGGCAGATGGCTAAGGAGTACGGAGTCTTCGCTCTCCCAGCAGTTTTGTTCTTCAAAATGGGATCTAAAGATCCTGTCATCTTTGCCGGTAAGTAATTTGTTATGCATCATCATGTCATCATAAAATTGTAGATTGCAGAGAGGGGCGATTTCCCCAATTTCTTTTTAGGCAGCGTCTCATAGTTTCATATTTTAATTTTAGGCGATCTTTATGACGAACATCAACTGCTGAATTGGCTATTGACTCAGAAAAACCCGGCTGGTGACGTAATTGAAGCCTTAGAAGGGCAAGATCTGCTCAACGTAATTGAGGAATCAGGGTCTTTAGCGGTATACTTCTGTAAGTTGCTTATTGAACTACAGTCACAGTTGTACACTTCACAAATTAACACAACTATGATCTATGTGTTTCAACTACAATAATCATGTCAAAAGGGTATTTGACGAGAATTAATGTTGAAAATATTTAAGGTACTAAGTTCAATAACACAGCATGTGAAAAACAGAACAGTCAATGACGCTATAACATAACACATCTCTGCTTACTGTTATGTAACTCTATTAACTTGTTGCTTTTTAATAGGGAACAAAACATTGTGTGAGATTTGCAATTCAAAAGCAATGAGAAAGGCGATGAAAAAGAAAGACCACGAGGAGGAAGAGGGGCAGGATCAAGAGGGTACTCATAAATTGCAGTCGATGCCTTTTGGGAATTTATCCCGGTGTTCAATAGTGCCCCGTCATTGTCCTTTAACTTTCCCAATATTTTCTAGTAGCATGCAGCATGTTTTCTTCATAGTGTAGGATTCTGTACTTTAGCCAACATTATCAAAGACGTCCACGAACTCTGTCTGATTTCTAGATGTTACACAAATTCCTTTGTTGTATTGTCGCACTGTGATGTCTTTTTTGGCCAATAGTTTTAGTTTAGAGACATTCATTTGCACAATTCCAATAGAATCCTTTTAGTTATAATGCATTATACGGAACAAATGAATCCTCCATGGGATATTGCTCACAAATCGTCATAGCAACCTAACTGGCAATAGACCTTGGTGGTGTTTCAGACGGCCCCGACTGCGAGCAGTGCGCGGGCATATTGGAAGAACTGGAGAACATCGATGATGACTGTGACCGCCACGGCATCAAGTTTGTCAAAACACAAGACTACTCTATAGCTGAATCCTACGGAGTTACAGATTTCCCAGTATTAGTATATTTCGAAAGCAATGTGCCTAACGTGTACGAAGGGTCTTTAGCTGAGGAAGAAGAAGTACTTCAATGGCTGATTACGCAGAAAACAGAAGATCGTATAGAACTGATTACCAGAGTAATGTTGGAAAAAATGGTTGAAGAGACACAATATTTAGCAGTCTATTTCTGTAAGTATAAAACCTGATTGATGACTGCTACTATAAATTGTTTACAGTTTTTCAGTAATAGGTAATTTGTTTTTCAGATAAATTAAACTGTCACATCTGCGATCATATCTTAGAGGGATTGGAGAGTATTGATGATGAATGCGACGTTTACGGTATACACATGGTCAAGATACAAGATCCACAACTGGCCAAAAGATATTCTATCAAAACTTTTCCCGCTATGGTCTATTTTAGGTAAAGTAGAATAACGCGAGTAAACAAGTGTATCAAAAGCCGAATAATGCGACTCAAGTAACTTGAGGTCATATTTTCTTTCTTTGCAGGAACGGCAACCCACTTCTATTCGAAGGAGATTTACAAAATGAAGAATCTATCCTCGAATGGCTTATAGATGATGATAATCGAGAACTGGCAGATGAAATTGAATCAGTCAACGAAAGAATGTTGGAAAGACTGCTTTACGAATCTCACTTACTGGTTGTCTTTTTCTGTAAGTCTTAATTTTTTCTCGTTTTCAGGCGCAGAACAGAATCATTCAGTTGTTTGTCAATGTAAGGGAAATATTTTTTCAGATGATGATGAAGATTGTCCAGAATGCGAAGAGATTTTGGAATCCTTGGAACAAATTGATGGTGAAGTCGACCAGTTTGGTATTGATTTCGTTAAGATCGCAAGTCCAGAAGCAGCTGCCAAGTACAACGTTGTCAACATACCCACACTCATATATTTCCGCAAACAAGTACCTATGCTCTACGACGGAGACCTACACCAAGTTGACAGAATCCTGCAATGGTTGACATCTCAGGACGTTTTTGAAATTAAAAATGAAATTGAGGAAGTCAACCGGAAAATGCTGGATAAACTTTTGGAAGAAAATGAATTCTTGGCTGTTTATTTCTGTAAGTAATCTTTCACTTACGAAGTACCTGTTAAAATCTCTCTTCTCAGTAGTTAACTTTACTTTTCTTGTAGACGAAAAATCTGCTGAGAGTCGTGCTGTATTGGACAAGTTGGAAAACATTGATAGCGAAACAGATAATTTGGACATCACTTTTGTGAAAATGCAAGATCCTCGGTATGCACGCAAATGGGGCGTTACTAAACTTCCAGCAATCGTTTACTTTAGGAAACGATTCCCCAGTATTTATAGAGGTAAGGATATTATTGAGACTTTAAAATCTGTACTGGTAAGATTCGAAACTCATGTGCTAATTTGGTCAATTCAGGCGACATCATGTCGGAAGACGAAGTACTGGAGTGGCTGAGAAAGAACCGATTTAGACAGCCCGAGCTGAACATCTTTATGTATGCGTTGATCGCCCTGTCGATAGCGTTCATAATGTACACTGCGTTCCTGCTGCAGTGCTTCAAGCCGACACCGCCGGCGCCCACGCCGCACCCGAAGCAAGCGTGAGCTCTCCGCTTCAAAGACTTTAACCTATTTTTCTCTAGGTTTTCTCTGTTATGACGTCTCGGCCGCACCAGGCCTCGATCGACTCTTGACTACGACTTTACGATCTGCCCGCTTCTAGTGATCTATAACAAAAATCTTCCCTCTGAAGATTTCATTCTGCGGATGGATCAAATCTAATTTAGACAATTACACGTTCTTGGGATCAAACTTTTACTTTGATAGAGTTTTAGAATACGAATGCCTAAATTTAGTACGGATTATGTGACAGAACGATTACTGGATTGACTTTTTTAATAATAGGACAGATTCTTTACACGTTAAATGGTATTTGTGAGACGTTTCTTTAATGTGAAATTGATTTGACTTTACTAATAATAACTGCCTCCTTGTTAGTTTTCTTTTCTGTGTATGGCATTTTGATTTTTTACTGTTAACTTTGTTAAGACTGTGCAATCTATTCGGTAGCAATATCTGTATGATATTTGGTGTGAGATTACCGTTTTCCAGTGTGTCCATGTCCATTTCAAGAACAATTATTTCTTTTCGTATGGGATCTGTCCATTTACTTTTAATGACGTTCATAGCCTCTTAGATTTCGTTGTCTCTGTTAAGTTTGTGTTAGGTTTTCGGAGCTTCTGAATGATGCCACTTTTGCTAAATGTTTAATTTTAATTGGCTCGGATTGTTATGTTAACTAACATTGAAAACAACATTTCTTATGGGAAGGGATCGCAAATTATTAACTTAACAAAAAATATTAGTTTGCGTTTTTTTTTTTTGCGATTGGTTAAAGCAAGTTAATATTCCGTAAATTAGAAGGGTTAAAAATAACTGAGTGGCTTTATTCATAAACTCCAGATTTTTTGCGTGAGTGTTCGCTGGGCGGGATCTGCGGGTCAGAACAAGATCCTTTTATTTTTCGTTCACCAGAAATATACCGAGTACAAGGTGGCGTAAACGATTGTAGTCTTGTTTGTATACAATCCAAGAAAAAAAGCCTCCTGTGTTGATCCGCTGACTGAGGCCCGCATGCTACTACGGTACTTTAACGACTTCTTTTATTTTTCCTAATACTTAAGCAAACTCCTTCGTCTATTCACAAAATTATATGGTCATTTTAATTACTAGATACCTTATCAATTTTCGAGCTGCTTAAAATACCGAATACAAGATTAATTTAGTGTAATTTCAAATGATAAAATAGCATTATATTAGATGTAAGTAGTCCAATAACTATAGTCTTTTTCACCTAAGATGATCCGTATGACGTTTCGAGTTTGAAAGATTTAGAGATGTCACATAACTAAACCATAGCGATTTATCTATCGATTTTTTTCGAAGAGGTAGTGAAACCTACTTTTAGAGAAATATTTTATATAGGTGTAATTTAACAAAAAACATGTTTTTTTTTAATTACAAATATTATTGTAACAATTTTTTATTGATAATATTCAAATTTCATGGTTCGTGTTCAAAAAAACGATTCCTAAAAAGTACTGGTTCTGTTTCTTTAAATTAAAAACTATTAATTTATTTTCAATGCGTTTATTAAAGTCAATAATCGAAAAATATAGTTGATTTTTGTGATGTTTTTAATAACTAAGTATTCACTACAATCGATTAATGAACCGCGGAAATAATCGATTTTATTAAACAAGAAATACCCCAGCACTAAATCTATTCCGTTTCACACATTGCGTACATTAAATAAAAAATATTTTTACATCGTATTTAATTGAAATATAATCAATAGACTCAGATTTTACTATATATTTCAAGACAAGTAGTAAATTTTTTTTAATTATATTCCTAATAAAATACAAATATTTTTTCAAAAATATTCTGCATATGTAGTATGCGAAATATGGATAACCTTGAAGTGTCATACGGATCATCTTACGTGAAAAAGACTATAACCGATAACGAAGTCCAAAGTAACGTAGCTTCATGCCTATTATGTATCATTCCCGCTCTCTCAGTATGTATATTGTTGTGTATAATTATAATGATACCTTCATTAATGAAACGTTAAGGGAAATATGAAGTTAATGAAACTAAATGCTCAAAAGAGTTAGTGGTGCGCGAAGACGCGCGCAATCGTTAAATTGTATATAAAATGTAAATATATAAAATGAATAAAAATTGTAAAACTGTTGTGATATTTTATTGAAATTTCTTACCATTAGCTGTGTAGGTAATTTATGCTGATTTTTTACTCAAATTACCGCGCGAAGAGCATTATTTTCATTGATGGCTGTCATAATTGACGGCTCTCTGGTAAAAATCTTCGGGATTGCCATTTGCTCAGCAGAGGTTTTCGTTGGATTTTACCAAATACTATTCCCCATCACCCGTACTTTGGTAAAAATCGTTCGATTATCTGATAACTACTAAGGATTTCTTCACCCGATTACGAGTTTCACATTCTCATGATTGGTGATGTACTTCGCCTTCTCAGTTTCGAATAGTTCGGTAAGCTTGTCCATAAATGTAGCGTGTAAAGAATCTACTTCCTTTGTCGAAGGCTCTAGGTTCCTTTCCACGTGTATTGGGGCTCCCACTGAAACAAACACATAAGTATTTTGTAACACTGAAGTGATGACTTACAATTAACTGGTTTGGTCTATTTGGCTGCTTTAAGGCTCGAAACGTCTTTAACTAGAGGCTGAAACTCTAACTCTATATAACTCTATATTAAACTCTATATTATGGTAACTCTTTATTAAAATCCAGCGGAGGAAATTCTTAGTATAGCTGGCGAGCTTTACTAGAGGTTGCTCTACCTAATGTCACTAAGCCTAGAGAAGTGTTCAGTCTACTTTCAGTTTAAAAACTAATTGTTTAGTTATCGGTATTCCATGATTACCTATCATGCTAAATATTGTTAAAACATACTAATTTATAAATTCTGATAAAGCTTACCAACAACAGTAATTGGTCTCCGGTATGGCAAAATACCAAAGGAATACTGGAATACGCCTCGCCCAATCGGGAAGACGGGAATAAAGCCAGTGACCCGACTGACCCATTTGTGCCATCTCCTCATCAGAGTGCCCTCAGGATAGTTAAAATCCCGGAACAGGTCCGTCTCGCCAAATGACAATACTGGCACGAGAGAAGCCCTGAAATTAACAAGACAGTTTTAAAAAAAACTTATTTCATAATCTACACGCGTGTAGTGATTTTTTGTCTATCAACTTTTAAATTAATGCACGACAAAGCCTTGGTAGATGAAATATAGCACGACATTGATCAAAGGTGAGGTGACTGACTTGTATATTCGAATAATTTTTTGATATTTTTTCTTAATGAACGCTAACCATATTTCCAAGTGAACTTGTTTTATACGTGGTGAGTGAGTTAGGTAGTTGTAGTCTTGTTAAAATCAACATGATGTTGCTTGCTACTTACCCTGTCATCAAGGCGACTCGGACAAATCCTTTTCTGTTCCGCAACTTCACGTTGTACTCTCCAGGATGTGTGTCCAATAGTTCCGCAGTTCCTCCGACAGCGAGTGTCACACATTTCCCCTTCTGTTTCTTCGGATTAAGCAAGTATAGCAGACTTTGCATAGAAGAAGAACAGCCTCCCCAAGCAAGGAACAGTTCTCTCAAAACAGGAATGATCAGGCGCTCTCTCAATGTGATCATGTTAACGGTAAGGCCGGGAAAGGTTTTGTAGAAGTCTAGGGCATTTGTGCCGAATGCCCCGAAGGCGCCGAAGGTGACCACTCCGTGAGGGAAGCAGCCTAGGATGTAGTTCTTGGAAGGGTCTAGCTCAGCCGTCTTGACGAGCTTCACAGGAAAGTAGTCGCAGTAGTATCGCCACACGGGCAAGTTACGGACCCAGTTTGATCTGAAATCATATCAAGCCTTTATGTGTTGTTGATACTTCCAATCACCGAATGAATCACGTCAAATTATAGCTAAACGCAAGTAGTCGCTAAGAATATTAATTCTTCTATCATCAGGACGATAGGACTTAATTGTATCCACAATCCACCACTGTAATGATGGTGGACAACATTATTTTAATCTGGATTGATTCAAGGTTTGAGGAGCATCTAATTGCCACATCCACTGTCACCAGCCAAGCAACTGAGTAGGTAGGTAGGTCAAATAATTTTAAACTAGAAAGAACTTACATCCGTCCACCTCGGTTGCAAACTTCAATGTCGTAGATCATCCACATTAGGTACAAGATGGCTACCCACCAGTATTCCGAGTAGAGCAATTTGTAAAGTAGATATTGGGTAAAGGGCACTCCTATTACGAAGATAAGGCACATGCCGAGTATGGAGAGCGTTTGCAAACGCCTTTTTAACGGCACGTCTAGTGGAGCCCATTGAACTTTTGGGAACATTGTTGTTTCTGGAAAGAAAGTATAAATCAATAGTAAAATGATGCACACAATCATGACCTCATAAGTTACGATAATACTCAATCGTTTATTGCTTAATCACATTGATCTCATTGCAGGTAGACCTACTATAGGTACTATAGGTACTTTACTTACTTACCCGGACACAATTTTTGTTAAAAGAAACAAAGGTTCGAACACAGATAATGATTTTCCTTCAGTCACTATAACTTCGCAAGCACGGTAACTTTTTGTCTTCCATGAGATTTAATTTTATTTTTTGAGAGACCTAGTCATCACTCATCCATCACTTATGAAAACTGACTGAAAGACTTTGAGGTCACATTTTTAGTATTCCGCAGTTAAATTAAAAACGATTATATTGTACTAATAACTTTGAATAATCACTACGTAGTTTGGGCCCTAGTAGGTATATTCTGTGGCCCTAGGAAATTTTCCCGGCTTTTTCAATGGGGAGACGCGTGCGATAAAGTTTTCATGCGAAAGACCGAAATTCACGCGGGCAATAAAATTGTTAAAGGTCGACTGGCGGAAAATGCTTTTAGCATTAAGACCCCCTTTTGTATAACGTTTGTGCAAATATTTTTTTAAATAAATAAATAAGTCCCAAATAACAATGTAAATAACCATCGTTACGGAACACTTGCTTAATTTGCTGCTTGAAACTGTCCATTTTTTGTTAAAATTATGTATATTTTATGCATGATTAGTTATGGATATGTCACCGGAAAATAACAAGACTCGTAAGTTGATCAATTTTCTAGGTAGTTGATCAACTCTCGGAAAATAATAAACGGCATTTGAAATGTACTATTTAACGTATGTATTTTAGTAAGTTGATTAATTTACGGCGTCTTGCCGTTAAATAATCCGACAAAGGCAAGGTGCACGTTGATTGGTTAAAAGACTCACGTGCTTTTATACCGCTCCCCGCCACCCGGCCGCCGCCATTACCAGTTTAAAAACGTAAAAGAATCTATCTATTTTCTTTATTTATAGTAGTAAAATTAGCAATTGTTGTTTTGTGTGGTAATAATTCTCATTATAACGCGTCATTTTATTTATGATAATGAAATGGAGTCTTAAAATAATAAAACTCTGAGCTCCAATATATGTTTTTTAAATTTTTTCATTTATTTAACTGTATAGCATAGACGAACTTTAATATCCCTATCTCTAAAATGTAAATATTAAAACAACATAATCTAAGTGTTTGTAACTCTATGAATAAACACTTGCTAAATGCTTATAATTAATGCTGTCGGCCAATCAGAGAAAAGTGTATTAAGTGACGGATAATAGTGTACCGTCAAATAGTACACTGGGCAACGATTGGCCCATTTGTGGATGATTTTACTTGTAGCAATATAGTTAATTATTAACTTACGGCTAGGTACCGTGAGTTGACCAATTAGCTGAAATTCGATGCGTTAAATAGTACATTTCAACTGCCGTTTGTTATTTTCCGAGAGTTGATCAACTTCCTAGAAAATTGATCAACTTACGAGTCTTGTTATTTTCCGGTGACAGATACATAGTGTTAAGTGGTTTTTTGTTGGGATTTTTTTTATTTGAAGCGGTATTTTAAGAGTTATTTTCTCGTAGGTATAGTTAGTTACTATTTTGGAGAAAGGCTATGAAACATCATCAGCATTTTCAAGTGCTGTTGCTTCGCATTACAATATAAAATTGCGAATAGAAAAAAAACGCAAGTGTTTCTCGTTTCGTTTGTTACCAAGTAGGTACGTTTGTTACGCAGGTGTATGTTTAGGGCTTCACTCATCTTTCATTGTAAAGTGAAATAATGTAAGTAGGTATCTAAACTAAGTAGATGATAAAAATTAAATTAAAAATAACAAAATATTTATTTAGGTAATAATTAACCTATTATTACAATTCAAGCAAAATCATGGTATGGTTTTATGCTAACAATCTGATAGTAAATAATTATGTTGTCCAACTTATTGCATTCTAGTTTCAAACTATGTAATCATAGTGGTACCGGCTTGTTATTAAATTATTTTTAAATGACGAATCATAAAACGCTATAATTTATTACAAATCGCATAAAAAACACTACTTATTAAGTAATTACCTTATAAATCAGTCTATTCTATCATAATAAAAAAATTGTGAACACAAAGACACTTCATAGGTAGGTACTTATCAATTAAGTATAATTAAAATTGCACACATTAGGTCAATCCAAGTTATTCCAACTTATGTATGCGAGTCATTTCTACAAGTATTTAAGTATGTAATCTGTAAGTCTAGATATTAGCACGTCACTACCTTGTTTAATATACCACGCAATTTTGTATACCCATTCTTATAAGATACACTATACAAGAATGCATGGTAAATTCAGTGAACTGCTCCTGAATCGAATGTACCTACTACTGCTATTTCTATTTATTTATATTAACCGGCAGACAGTGGTGACTGAGTTTGTTGCGGCGCTTCTTCTCAGCACTTGCCAAATGTTGGTCTCGAAGCGCTGGTAGGGTAAAAAGATTATGAGACATGTAGAGGCTCCTTAAGAGCAAAATGACGATTTGTAAGAACTATTTATTAGTCTAAACAAATAAAGAAATTTTGACTTTGACTTTGACTTAAGTAATTAATTATCTTTAGAAAATACGGGATTATCATTAATGTGATAAATATGTAAGGGTTACATAACCCTATCTCTTTTTTGCACCATTAGAATAATAAATCTATGTAGTCGTGGTGACTATTTCCTACTCTATCTAAGGAAGTGAAGGAAGCATCCATATTTTGTGCCGAAACATTAGCTAGCACCTTAATTTTAAAGTTGAATTTTCATTTTATAATCAATTAATCCTTGCAAAATATTACTTATTTATTATGCACTCAGTCAGTCAAAATGCCAAAGGAATGGCCACGACAAAAAATGCTCGTGACAAAATAAAAAAAGTCAGAATCGAATAATGAGCGCAAAATCGAACCCTGCAAGTAGGTCTTAATTACACGTTAAGTGGCTGGACATCTTAAACTTGAATACCCTGTACAGTAAAGTGGATTTTGTGATATTATGTGATGACTAGTTTCACGTTCTTGTGGTTAGGGAGGTATTTTGCCTTCTCCTTGTCGAACAGTTCCACCAGCTTCTGCGTGAACTCGGCGTGGACCGCGTCCACTTCTTCCTGGGACGGGTCTAAGTTCTTCTTCACTTCGAGTGGGGTACCAACTGGAAAGGAAAGCAAGGAATTTACTGACGGTTTTATTGGAACGCTTACAAGCTCTACTTACTTACTTCAATTATGTAACTAGGTGCAACCCAAAGTATCATAGTTTTATTGTATTGTACCTAAGTCTAGGCGCAGACCATCGATTTTTCGTCGGCCGATAAGTTTAGTCGGGCAGTTGATCAGTACGGGCATGTATGGAAGTGCGCACATTACACCGATTTGCTATCGGCTGATTCTTCATACAAATTAGAATCGGGCCCAACTACCGGCCGTTGAAAAATCGATGGTCTTGCGCTTTAGTAGTGTTTAGTTTGCAGGTGCTTTGTATTACGAGTATTATGTTTTGAGAAAAAACTTATATTAACAAACACAATAAAGGCTTCTATCAAACCAAAAGTAATGTATTACCAGTATTACCCAATATTCTTTAAATAATGGAAGGAAATCATAAAAAACTTACCGACAGTAGTAATGGGAGATCTAAGAGGAACAACCCCAAAGGAGTACTGGAAGACTCCTCTCCCAATCGGGAACATGGGGGAAATGCCGGTGATCTGCCGGACCTTCTCCTGGAAGCGTCTCAGCAGGCCGTCTTCAGGGTTATTCAGTGGTCGGAACACGTCAGTTTCGCCGAAGGAGAACACTGGTACTAGAGGTGCGCTGGGAAGAAAGAAATAAACATGTTTGTCACTTGAGGGCATACCTAGGATAAATATTGATGCATGAACGAAGGGCATGATCAAAATGGTTTACAAAGTTACAATGTCTCACGTTTTGTTCCCAAACATGTCTTCTAGTGGCATCGCAAATATTTTTTTCACCGAATCACGGTTTAGGGTTTTGAATAAAACTAACTAATTGGCAATTCTTTGGAACACTTATGTCTCTATTTACACTTCACAGATAACTAAGTACTAAGTTAAAAAATAGCTACAGAATTATCTTTCAAATACTTTAGGTATTATACGTATAGGTAAGTCAATCAAAGTTACACACTCACCCCGACAACATAGCGACGCGAATAAAACCTTTCCTCCTGCTCAAAATCACTTTATATTCCCCAGGGTGCGAGTCCAACGCCTCTGCAGCGCCTCCCACTATGAGAGCTACGCATTTGCCCTGATATTTCTTCAGGTCCAACAAATGCAGCAAACTCTCTCTGGAAGACGAGCAGCCTCCCAACGCCAGGATCAGATCTCTGAAGAAAGGCACAAGGAAGTGGCCCCCAAGCGTGATCATGTTACATGTCATTCCTGGGAACACTTTGTAGAAGTCTAGAGCGTTGGTGGCGAAGGCCCCAAAGGCTCCAGAACTGACCACCCCGTGGGGAAAGCAAGCGAAGAGGTAGTTCTTGGAGGGATCCAGTTCTGCTGTCTTGACCAGCTTGATGGGGAAGTAGTCGCGGTAGTAGCGCCACCACGACCAGTTGCGGACCCATTCGAATCTGAAAGCGAAGGGATGGTGTGCAATTTACATTGAACTGTAGAACTAGAAACACTTTGTAAAAGTTAAAGTAAGGTGGTGCGGGTTGCACCATTTGCCTTAGAATAGGTACACACAGCCACACTGTTAACTATCCATTTCCGTTTTTGCTCTCGCTCTCATCAAATGGTGATTCTTTGCGATAGAACGAGACGACATGACAGGCAATGGATAGTTAACACTATTGCCGATTTCATAAAAAAAAACTTGCTTTTTTAAACAATGGTGGTTAGGTATAGTTAGTGCTTTGTTTGATGTTTGAGCACTTACTTTCGACCACCTCGCTGGCAGATCTCAATATCGTTCAGCATCCAAACAGCGTACAGGATACCCAGGAACCAGTAGGAAGAATATAACAACTGTATGGCCAGGTAGATTGCCAGCGCTTCCCCAAACAGCACGAGACAGATCCAGCCGGTCGCAGCCAGGGTTTGCAGACGCCTGTTCATGGGCAGGTTGGTGGGAGCCCATTGTACTCCTAGGACGTCGGATATGGTTCTGGAAATTAGAGCAGAGAAAACTTTATAGCACACACAGTGGCGGATTCACCAGCAGGCTCAGTAGGCTGAAGCCTAGGTTATTTTTTACATTATACAAAGTAGGTACGTATATTTTCGGATACGAATATAATAATATCAATGTTCGCCAGGCCAGTCAAATAAGATCCAACAACACCCAACCCAAGCCTAAGGGCGGCAAATCTGTAAATCCGCCACTGAGCACACATTAAAAGAAAGGCAAGCTTAATGCCCTGTACCTATAGCATTCTGTTTCAGTCAACCAATTAGGTAATTCATCAGTTCTGTTAGGAATCAATTATTGTACCTATTTATCTTGACTTATCGAGTCGATATTGTTTATTAAGGAATTCGAAGTTTCTTTGAAAAGAGAAAATGATTAATTTATTTTAAGTTTCGAAAAAATTACCAAATGAATTAACGTACGCCTGATCGGTAGAAATAAATAATCTTCTAAGGCCGATTAAGCTAGTAATGTTTAGCAGGCGTTACTGTGAGCGGCTAATCTTACTCAGTGTTATCATAAAATAGAAAGGTGTTATATAGGTTGTAGGTGGTTAATCATATTATATCAATTAGGTTTTGTACCTCGTGTCTACTTATTATCATCATCACTATCTATCTAATGATATAGGTACCTAGTGCTATCACATGCATAAGAACATCTAGTTTCTTGTAACCATAGGGTTATTATTACATATGTATATTGCGAGAGTCGTGGATTTTCATACTTAGCTAGTACTTGGATAACCTTTGTTAAAGTTACCTACTAGGTACATAGGTATCTAGATTATTTCTTTACTTATCAGTCAAACAGCACAAGCGCACAAGGAAAGTTATGCAATGCGTTTACCTACTTTACTTACTTAAAAAATTGTTATCGGAAATACTACATGTTTTATCGGAAGGATTATAGATTTGTCGACATATTATCGCCGTTGGATTCGGGTAACGACAATACTATGCAAGTTACCTACCTAGGTATTGTTCGTACCAGGTAAGTACTTATTTCTTTACATCCAGTAAATTTTTAGTGATACCTACAGGTAAGTCCAAAAATCCGGCGTTTACCCGTGGCCCAACATGTCCCCCTGGTGGGTCCACGGGTAATTTTTTTTACCCGTTGTCCCACCGTTCTGAACAGTTTTTGCCAGTGGGTCTACGGGTAATTTATTTTAACCATAGTCCCACCGCACAGTGGTAAACGTTGCATGTCACCTAGGTATAATTATAAAAAAATCTATAATTATTAATTAGAACTGGCCCCATAGCAGACAGACATTTTCCTACATCTAAAGGCCTTTTGAAATATATATTGGTTATGGCTATTGGAGCGGGTACCACTTTCCATACATTTGTGCCCATCATCCTTTACTTTCAATTTTATTCCAAGAAGAAAATTTATTTTATTTTATTTCCAATTATTTTTTAATTAAAATTGATGTAAAAAAGAATAGACTTTCTATTTTATTTTATCGATTTTTTTCCAAGAATATGAGGTGACATGCAACGTTTACCACTGTGCGGTGGGACTATGGTTAAAATAAATTACCCGTAGACCCACTGGCAAAAACTGTTCAGAACGGTGGGACAACGGGTAAAAAAAATTACCCGTGGACCCACCAGGGGGACATGTTGGGGGGACCACGGGTAAACGCCGCAAAAATCGTGTTCTGAAAAATATCAAAACTTCCATAGGTTTCTTTTGCGTTACCTACAGATACTTTTACAGACATTACAGGTTTTAAACTAAATTATAAACATCTTGAAAAAATCGAACTGCGTAAGGCCGGAACGATCGAACCCACGACCTTTCGCTTGCCGGACGACGACTTCTCTTCCATCTGAGCTAAGTACTTGCTACTATTAAGTATTCTATGCTATGGCTGGCATGTTACAGGGTTTTTACATACATAAATCGTACCTAAGTATATCGGTTTTTTGAGCAACTTCGATGTGAACAATAAAACTACACGCTCACGCATCATTAGAATGATCATTATCAACTGTCAATTAATAAGTATCAATTTATCATAGTAGGTAGGTACTTATGTGTATATCTAAGATTATTACTAAACATTTCCGCGAGAGACCAGTCATTGTCAAGGATCAAAGTTTATTGTATGAGCAAGTTATGATTTACGTATCACTGCAGTGACTTTATGTTATAAATAAAATAATATTTGGTTCGACTGACTGATTACTCATACTTATCGATGACTTTGTTATTCTGCACTGCCAAATATTTTGTTTAAAATAATCTTTGGACACTAGTGATATAAACAGTTTATCTAGGAGGCACTGCACTGGGTCATACATGTCACTTCAGTTAACTGTAATTTTCTGAATTAATATAAAATACATTTAATTTTGACCCAGGCATGGGCCGAGTGATCTTACCGAGGGTTATTTACCCGACTGCGCCAGAAGGAGGGTTACTTACTTAATTTGTATTGATCTTTGTAAAAAATATTTTTGCTATCTATTTTCCTGATAGGCAGGATAATTTGATAAGAATCCTACAAGCCTACATGCGATAACTTAGGTCCTACTCTTTAACGTTCGTCCAAGGTCCTACTATCTGTATGTAGCGGTCGCTGTAAAGTGTAAAGCAAGCACATTATCTGATCAAAGCCTTTAAAACCAGTTCATTTGACCTAGCAAAGTCATTCACTAACTCTGTTATGTTTAGTTGATTACTCCTACCAAGACATCGTAAACAAGTTTGTGTTATTTTTGTTTACTTAACCGCGAGACCACGCCGTCCGTGGCCGTCATGCGGTCACCATTTAGTTTACAAACTCGATTTAAAAATATTGAACACTATGTCTTCTAGAAGAAGACATTAAAAACAATTAAAAGATTATTAAACCATCTTGTAATTTTAGGAAAATAATTGCCTGTAAATATGAGGAAGCGTTAACTGATACACTTACTGAAACCATGTCGAAAATAACCGTAGAATTTGGTGCCAGTCCATGGTAACAGATGGTTAAAAAATAGGCCACACACACACCCGCACTACACACTGGCACTATAACGACTAAACTAATCTCTCACGATTCACGGTTTGTGTGAATCATATAGTGGCATAAGTATGTATGGTACGCGACGATTAAATATTATTTATATTTAATTGCTTTTAAATTCACTGTAGGCGTTTTAAACGCATGTTTATTGCATTGTTATTTTAAAATTTTAATGTGGGGGTAGATAACAAAACCAGTTTTGAGATCATGGCTGGGGAGTTTAGAACAGCTAAGTATTGCGTCAACTTGTTATCGTATGTCTTTCAGGAAGGTAGGAAGGATAAATTAATTTGACATTGTTAGTATGTACTTACGTCTACGCCGCGTCAAGTCATCTAATTAAATTAATTGCATGGATTTACGAGTACCTACTCATTTCATGATTGAGGCACATTGAGGTGACTTTACGTATGTACACACGCTTTCATGTTTTTCATTTAGTATATAAGTAGGTACGCACAGAAGACGGCACATCGTCGTTCGTAGTTTCAGTCAAAAGAAAAGAAATACACAGCTGGGCAAAGGCCTCCTCCACCAAGGATTTCTACAAGGACCTGTCTCGCCCTGTTAGCATGACAGGTGCCAGGTGCCTTTCGCAACCCGCACAAAAAATACATACGGTCGTCGCACATAAAACTGACAATAAAACATTATAAGAAGTGAGAGTAACGCTCAGAAAGAATAACGATTTTTAAGTTGACCCGATCGGGAATCGAACTTTTTCTCCATTTGGCCGTTAAAATCAAATTACAAAACCAGGTGCAAAGTGCACTTTCTCAAGGTTTAGGCACTAAACTTTAATATGTAAGCTTCTTGCATACACAGTGCCGTATTATCCATAAGGCACTTTAGGCCAGTGCCTAGGGGCCCACTATGAACAGGGGCCCAGCAATCACGATTAAAAAATGAAAAAAAAATATGTTAAAGTTTATTTTTATGTAACAAAACTCAAAGTACCTTAAAACTTCGTCTTATTTTGGTTTACACATTCAATCGTCATAATTATTTAGATATTGTGGAACCTAATTCATTTTCGTAACGTTGGCATTACTGCTTTGGTTTACATGACAGGTCGACCGTCGACACCCTTCAGAGGCTAAAAAAAAGCCTCACTGCGGAGGTTAGGGAGAGGGGTGACTGAGGGTGTGTTGGCTGTATCATTCGATATAGCCTCAGATCATAGAAAGAGAATAGATATGAAGTCGCGCGTAACTACAACGAGAACCAGTGTCCCCACATTTCCCCCACCACAGCTCCCACACACACATTCAACTGTGTAAAAACAAAGCGACTGAGAGTCTACGACAACATGTGCAACCGGCTTAAAAGTGCTGTGATTGGCCAGAAGGCGTGCCTTATGGCCAATCAATGGCCGCGTGACGTGACGCACACTTTGAAAAAAGCAATTAGAGAGAAGAAAGATAAAATCGAGTCGATAAGATATCGATACTTTAAATCCTGGGGGCAAGGCTCGAAATTGGTTTAAAAAATGCTTGTATGAAAACCTTTTTATTATTATACGTTATTATTATGTTCTTCCCCCCTCCCTAGTGTGACGTCACATGTTTTGCAATTTCACATCGAAAAATTATTAAATTAACAGCAGTTCCGAAATTAGTTTTATTTCTATTTAAATTAAGTATGTTTTTATATGAAATCAACATTATATCAAATATTTGAAACAATTGAAATGTGATGTCACGAAACTTAGGACCCCTCCCACCCCTTGTCACACCATGTCACACTTTGTCAACCCCCTCCCCCCCTTTACGTGTGACGTACTTTATGGATGACCCCTAATTCTAAATCACAACTTTTTCAAAATCCTTCTGTTTTCGAATCCTTTGTATGAGGAATTGGCCGATACTAAATAGGTGTAATCTGCGCACTTTTATACATCTCCATACTGATCAACAGCCTGACCAAATTATCAGCCGACTAAAAGTCTGTAGCCTTAGCCTAGGCGCAGACCACCGTTTTTTAATTGGCTGTTGATCAGTATGGATATGTATGAAAGTGCGCACATTACACCGATTTGGTATCGGCCAATTCTTCATACAAATTAGAATCGGGGCCAACTATCGGTCAACTAAAAATCGGTGGTCTGCGCCTTGTCTTAGGCTGAGTTACACCAACTTTCTTTAACCGTAACCGTAACCTATTTTTGTATGGAGTTTGACAGATTTTTGACTTTTAAACTTAAAGTAAGATGGTGCAACTCATCCTTAACCTGCAGCCATCAGTTGTCTAGCAGCATCAGCTTGCGATCCGATCGTCGTGTCGTGTCGCGGTCGCCGCGTGAGCGGGTGTCCGAGTTACATAAAGTGGCCGCCAGTCGACGCCGGGCGCCGACCGGACAGTGTCGTCTTTGCGTAAGTTTGTTTTTAATCGCAACTTTATTGTTTTTTGTGTTAAGTGGTTATTTGATTGCAACGAAAAAATTCAGGTAAGTGTTTAATGTATTTTTGTTAGTTTTAAACATTGCATGTTCAGTTGTTAGTTTTATTAAACATTGCAATAGGCATGTTCAGTTAAGGTGTACATGTTTTATTATAATTATAAAACTGTATGAAAAGTATAAAGGAAATTGGTAGCTCGAAGAAAAAAATATGAAATACCTACGTTNGCACTATGTTACGACCGGCACATGCGGCCGTACTGTGTATTTTCACGCGTCAGTGGATATCGGAAGAAATAAAATACATTGCGCAGTAGTTACGCATGACATAAAGTGGTTGCTAACTAAATCGTCAATGTACAACGTGTTTGAATTTTTATCACCACTAATTTCGATATCGCAGTAAATGTCACGGCACTGAATTCGTTCGTAAAAATGTTTAGTTTTTTTTATTTATAAGCAAAATACCAATGGATTTGCAATACTTACATGTGGTAAATGACTTCATTGTTCCTGTAGTTCTTCGTTTCACTTATGTTATTGCACGTTACGACGCATTATCCAACAATATCGGAGAACATTTCCTCAGTACGACTGAATCGCGACTAACCTGGCGTCGCGGGCGATGTTCGTTTCTGGGCATATCGCGGAGACACGCGCCACGCCCCCGTTTCACATCTATTCCCTTCTATGATCTGAGGATATAGCCAACGCTTTCAATACCATCCCTCATTCCACCATACTCTAGGCACTTCAACATCACAGAGTGCCTCAGTGTCGTAACTTCGAGCTCTGCTGGCCGATTACTTACGGAATCGCGAAGTCCTGTATGGTAACTGAGACAGCCAGCTCTAACGGCGTGGGGCGTAGCCAGCGGGGTTCCGTAGGGTTCGGTGCTCAGTCCACTCTTGTGGAACCTAGGCTTCAAAGGGCGTCCTTCTCGAGGGCATGAATTTCATATGCTATGCGGATGACACTCTGGCCACTGCCCGGGGAAGACATTTGGGGCCACGGCACGGCTGGCGTCGGCGGGCGGCACATTAGTCGCTCGCAGAATACGACGCCTCGGCCTGAAAGTCGCACTGGAGAAGACCGAGGCCCTCTTCTTTCTGGGCCCTCCCGACGCCCACATTGTGGTTGAAGACGTTAGAATTGACGTCAAATATGAAATATCTGGGCCTCACGCTTGACGGGAGGTGGCATTTTAGCACTTCAACGGGCTAGCGCCACGCCTCCTCAAGGCAGCCGGCGCACTGAGTTGGCTCCTCCCGAATTTGGGAAGGCCACAAACGAGGTGTCGTCGACTTTATGCCGGCGTTCTGAATGGCGCTGTATGACGCCTTAATCTGGGCGGACGCACTCAACAAGAGGGAGAGTGCCACCCTTTTGCGCAGGCTCCAGCGGGCCATAGGCCCATAGCGCAGAAAGTCGCAAGGACCTACCGAACGGTAGGGCACGTTGCGGCGTGCGTCCTCACTGGTACTCCACATTGGGAGCTAGAAGCTGGAGTCTTGTCTGTCATCTATCACTGGATGGCAGACCAGAAGGCGCGTAGAAAGCGCCCGGCCCCGGAACGGCGCGGCGCCGTCAGGCAGGAAGAGCGTGAGATCATGATCGACCGCTGGAAGGAAGACATGACTCGCGCGCAGTTTGGCCGCCGCAATCTGGACGCCATTGTTCCTGTTCTGGACCAATGGTTGGAACGACCGCACGGGTTCCTCACGTTCCGTCTGGCGAAGGTGCTGACCGGGCATGGCTGCTTCGGTTCGTACCTGCATCGGGCGAGAGGAATGAAAAAGACACTGTGCAGCACACCCTCGCGGTCTGCACAAGCTGGGAGGAGCAGCGCCGTGTCCTCACTGCGGTCGTGGGCCGTCTTTCGCTTCCGAGCCTGGTCAACGCCATGCTGGGAAGTGAAGGATGCCGGATGGCGGTTGCCTCCTTTTGCGAAGAGGTCATCCTTCAGAAAGAGGCAGGGGAGTGCGAGCGGAAGTACGATCTCTCGCCTCATCGCTGGCGGAGAAGGGGGTGGAGAAGGCGGTTGTACGACTCCCTCCAGGTGGCGGCCAGCAGGCCGGGGGTGCGGGGGCACCCTTGTCACCTCCGTCTGACGGGAACGGCTTGGCGTTTCGGGCTATTCCCGTCGGACCCCCACAAGGTGGGCGTGTAGGGTTCGCCGTGTAGGCGAGCTGTCGCCGGTGGTGTCGCAGAAGTCTAAGGCTACGGCCGGACACTCGCGACACCCCCACTTGGGCGATGACGGAACACCGCGGAGGTTTTAGTGGGTATACCCCGTCCTTTTGAGTCCCAAACACCACCCTGTCCCCCGGCAGTGGTGACGGTGCGCAAAGCATTTCTTCCGCGACAAAAAAAAGGGGGGCCCGAAACGAGCTGTGCCTAGGGGCCCCGAGATGGTTAATCCGGCCCTGTGCATACATAATATGGTTGGTGGGATTGTCTTTGTGAATCACTGTTTATCTTTTGTTCNTATTCTCTAAAAGTGTGATAAGGACGGCATCATCCCAGGTACTGCTGCATGTAAAACGTAATCATCTTCGGTCAAGACACTCGTATAATTAGATATCAAACATCACAGGTAAGTTCGTTTGATTCTTAATTATTGTATCAGAACAAAGGGCGCAATTAAAAAGGCACCGTTGGCTGTAAAACCTAAACTAGCAGAATTAACGTTTTTAGGATCACAATGAATTTCGTCGACTTGACTCAAGCGGCTCTATTTTGTATTTACTTGCTTGGAAAGTTAAGGTTGTCTACGTGCAGACTATTTATTCGAATTATGTATCCTAATTGATCTATATTAACGATTCGTTTTTGAAGAGTGTGTCTAGTTATAATGCAAACGGTATTTAAAACGGAGTCTTACATTTAAAAGAAGAAAAATTCTTGGTTTTTCACATTTTCAAAAATCTGACAGTAAAGTCAAACCATTAAGTGTGTAACTCGAACGCGTTCCAAAACTGCACGACTGCAGGTTCAAGAAATATTAAAATCTATGAGGCTCACTCATTTACAAGTGCTAACGATCGGTTCTACCGGCGGGCACTGTAATCTACCTACCCGATAATGATGACGCGACAGTAAACGATGATCTTGCGAATCCGTTGCTGGCGAATATTAAAATCAAAGGAGGATTTTAACGCTGTAAATCCTTCTATCTATCCTCTAAAGGTATGACATATAGGGTGATTTTGAGATGGGGCTGTATGGGCAAGGAGCTTAGCCATTGAAAAAGAAAACAAACAGAGCTTTCTATTAAAGTTGAGATATTTTTTATCGATTCTGTTTATGTCAAAAGTCATATCACGTCTTTATCAGACCAAATGGGATTGAAATACCAGTTATTACAAAATGCCTTTCTAAGTAACCTTGTTTTTTATTGACTGCACAATGTTTTCCAAGATCTGTGTTAGTTCTAAATAATCAAAAGTTTGGGAAAATATTTTAAAATTGTCTCTTTAGCTACAACAGTTAAATAAATTACTTTTATTATGAACTCCATCACCAAAAAAACACCCTGTATATCTGTTGAGGTTGCTTTAATACAAATTAAGAAATACTCCGCGTCAGACCTCGGATAAACGCCGGTGTACTTATTGAGGAAGCTTTCGATATAAAAATATTTTCAGTACCTTATTTTTACGTTCGGCCCAAGACGTCTTTTACGTGCCAGCTTGACTCAATCACACTTTAGAGAAACTAAAAAAGTTTTGATAAAATAGGCTACCTTCATGGCAGAAAGGGGCTATTACCTTTGTAACAGGTTTTTCAAGATGATATTTTTGTTGGGACAGTACTTGGTTATTCTTATGTATTTGGTGTGAAAGGAACGTAGGCAGTATACAGGGTGTTTGGTAAATGGGTATATGAGCCGACACTAGCCCATGTTAACATGGGCATATAAATGGTATAGTGAAGTCAGAAAATTGATATCTTAATTTTAACTATTTTAATTTTTATACAAATCGGAATTTATAAAATTTATTTTGTATGAAAATTTAAAAAAATAAAATGATGATATCAAATTTCTGACTTCACCATATCATTTATATGCCCATGTTAACATGGGCTAGTGTCGGCTCATATACCCATTTACCAAACACCCTGTATACGTAAAAAGGGTCAAGAGTTTAATATTTAGGTGTTATATCTTAGGCATATTTGAGGTTTTTTTACTCAGATGAGGAATTTGACCGCAATCTTACCTGATGTTATATTATTTTCGTCAGCGATTAATACTGTATTTTTTTTTTGCAAGACATGGCAGCTATTTCACCGCAATCGCACCTGGTGTTAAGTGAGATGCAGTCTAGAAAGATGCAATGTTACCTATGTGGAAAACAATCAATTCATGCTTGTCTCTAAAAGAAATAGGTCGTTTATTTTAATAATAAATGTGTGACAGTCTGCTATATTTTTGTGTTACACTACAATGAAAAGCAAGAACATTTAGGCAACGATGAGGCAAGTCACGCGATTTTACTTTTCTCTTTTATTTTCACAACTATACCAAGTACAAGTCCGTCTGTAATTTGATAAAATAAAATGCATTACGTAACATTCTAAAAACAACAATTTATTTAAATTCTCAATCTATGTTTCTTTGTGTATTGATGACATGACATCAGACAATACATTTTGTTACAGAAGAGCATCTACCCGTATTACTACATAAGATGCCACAGCTTAATGTGGCGTTGACTATACAAAAACGATCCTATCCACGATAAACCCTAACAATCATAAGCGATACTTTACTGTAACTTGAGCTGGTATTAAAAATAGTGCTTTTTACATGATTAACTTTTCTGCGACAATCCCTGATTAGGGATGGATAATCAGGAACATTCTGTGTTCTCTTCAATTCAGCCCCATTCTCTATTTTAACTTCTGCAGACGTCTTGTAAAAATAATCCCTTGTTTTATTTGTAGCCGTTTCTATTAAGGTTCCCGAAAGACGGTGCAAACTAAAATTATTAAGGTTACGTAACTTTTTTTTCCATTTATTTTTTTATATATTATAACTTTAGGGCTGGGTTGCACCATCTTACTTTAACTTTGACTTTGTCAAAGTCAAAAATCTGTCAAATTCCATACATAAAACACCGGTTATCGTTATAGTTACGGTCATAGTTAGGTGGTGCAACTCAGCCTAAGAGTCTCTTTCACGATCTCCGAGTAAAGTTTTAAGTAGTAGTAAGATTAACACTATTTAGAAAGTTCTTAGTACTCAGATATAGTGGTGAACGAGTCCCTAAAAGGCCAAATTAACCAGAGCTTTTGCTATTGGTTGTGTGTAAAATGATGACATCTTTATAGATACGCCATACATAATTATTTGAATACTCGTAACTATAGAAACGACGTATTTATTGAGCACGAGTATTGGCGCCTGCTCATCACAACGTTTTCCATAGCGGAATTCGCACCTGAAACCGCAGCTGGTGTTGCGTATGTAGCCGTCTGGTATGCGAACCACCACGCCAGCACGAAAACGCGAAATTGTCAAAACACCATTGTGATAGTCGCTTTGACAAAATTGTTGAATTTTCAACTTATTTAATTTGTAATTACGAGTATTTCTCTGAAATTGACGTATTTTTAGAGTTCGTCATTTAATTCAACTATTTTACTCGTTCCCACGATAATATTAAAACACTACTTAACGGGATCTCAGTTGGATATCCTGAATTCCGTCTTGTAACTATTTACAAAATAATCTTAGATTTATATTCAGTTGTTCAAATTGTTGCATCATTATAAAAAGAACCTTATGCGACTCACACTTGATTGTTTTTAGAGCACTCACTATGCTCTAAATGTCTGCTCTTTTTATATCTACCTTACTTAACATCTGCATCAAGTCCGGAATCCTCGACTCAGGGCTGCTTGCTATGACATCCGCACTTACTTTTTATTCGTTTCTGTATCATTTTTATTTTCCTTCAGATAGCTTGTGGACTTTTGTGTTGGTAAAGCTTTACTTTTAACACCCTTTCTTAACAAGGCTGGACTTTATTTATTTTTTGTTGTGAGCCTTAATTACGAAATTTTACTTGAAGCTTGTTCTTTTATCGTGTGGGTTACATTTGTTAGTTTCGTGCGGATTTTGGCGAATGTTACGCGCAATTTTAAGTATTTATTTTTTTAAATATTAGACTGTTAAAGAAGGCATCGTTGTTAATTTGCAGGTACAATGATTTACCAATGAATACAATAAAAAATACCTGATTCCACCAATTAAAAGTAGTAGGTAATTATCTTATCTGAAGTAGACGAAGTAAAACAAAAGTACACCCACACCTAAATGTGATAAAATTTTAGTTCAGTCAATATAATCGTATTACAGATCTCAAATATATTTAATTAAACAGTCAGAGCCCAAACACCCGAAGTGTCAACGTCCTAACATAAATAAACTTCCTTTGATTACGTAGTAAAATTCATCAATTTTATCTCAGAGATAAGTTCGGGTACAACGAATCAAGAACATGAAAGTGAATATCGGTAATGTAACAAACATTATAGTTTTAAATTTCAGAAACATCCGCATATATACAAATAGTTATGTGTAACGTAGTTCGCAACCACGTTTTGTATGTAAATGGGCTTTTCCGTTTGCAAAGTGCTCTTTTCTCCGAGGTGATCCTATGACTGTGACGCAGGATGAATTTTATGTCGCATTGGTGTCGTTTTGATGCAGAACGTAACTTGCAAAAACGTTTCGTGTCAATATTGTACAAACAAACCATTCGACTGAAAAAAAACGGGGTTTTTAAACTCAAAACAACTCACCCGAATAACTACATAGTTTGAAAACAATACGTGAAACGGTGACAACGCAATCAATTTGCCCAGCGCGAAGTAGCCCAATATTAAAAGGAGGTAAAAATGTTTGTAAGAGGATTACCTTACGAACATTTTACCCGTTTTCAGAGTTTACACTGGAAATGCTAACGGAATTCAAAAACATTTCACCAATCGACAGCAACACTTCTCTAATACCATATTGATATGTGATCGATCAATATTATATTGGAGGAGTTGATGTACTATTAGTAACAACACAAATTATTTATTATCACCTCCTCCTTGTTAGTCGGAGGAAGTATGGACATTATTTGTCGTCTCCGATTGTTCTTTTTATTCTTAAGACTGTTCCTTACACTCAATTCCTGACTGAAATGATTGATTAACATCTACAAACTCAATCAATTTCGTACACCATAATTATAAGAATATGAATATTTAAAAAAGGAGTAAAAATTATAATGAATACAACCTATGCCTATTTTAGTTAAATGTTACTTTGGTTTACTAAAATAATTTTATGTGTGCCGTTTCTATTGAAGTCTTAAAGCTCATAGTAGCAGTCCTGCTTTGTAACTGTCCGACTCTACTATTTTTTATTTCCTTTTTAGACGTTGTCTGATTTTCATGGAACAAATTCTTCACTTCACTTCACTTCTCGATCAACACCTCAAGAGAAGTGGGGATGGCTGAAAACCAGCGCCGTCTAGGGCAAGTAGTCCTTGGCAGCACAAGCTGAGCCACCTCCAGTTGCTTCCACCTTTTTAATATAAGTTTTTTTTTGTAATTCCTTTTTTGTAAGCAATAAACGATTTTTTTTTATTTATTTAAATTTCAAAATTCTGATTCGTTGCTTACTTTATAGTAGTCTGCTGTTATTTTCTTCGAAATAAATGTACAAGAGATTAAAGAAGTATTTCAAGAATACTTAACTGTAAAAGAAATGAAGGAATGCTGATGGAAAATTGTTGCTGATATCAGATTACCACTTACTGTGATTTAAAAGGGTGCATAGTTGCTCAGTTAGAATAGCTTTTAAGATCAGAAAAACGTCGAAGCTTCTTCTTGTTTAAATATTATTCTTTTTTACCTTTACCTGTAGCATCTCCCGGAGATTCTTGCAAAAGAGAAAATCTGGGAAAAATCTCGTTTAGAATACCTACCTTTTTGTCAGACCAGTCGATAGTAGCTTTTGTCGTGTCAGTGTAATTTTATTACAAATTGTTATGTGGCTTACTAACAAAATATTAGTGGAAACCCGCTGTCAAGTCGGTTAGGAAGAAAATTGTGACATAAGTTTGCTTCCATGATAAAATGATAAATTTGTTGATCAAATAGTACCATTCACGGTTGTTATAGAACTTGCGTAACTCTGAAAACTTAACGTTATATTCCGGGTAATTTCCAAAGTCCGAACAAAGGAAATGACGGAATCAATTGATGATTGATTTATAGGGCTTCAATCACTTAAATAGATTTTCCGAACACACACACCTTACCATATGAATGAATATAAGAGCATGTGTGTTTTATCAAGTACATAATAATATTATGTTATTCAAAGATACGAAGCATTAGAATCGTATTAAAAACATACGGGTCGAATTGAGAACCTCCTCCTTTTTTGAAGTCGGTTGATTACGAGAATGTAGGTACATCAAAGTAAAATTAAAAGAAAGCACAGACAAGATAATATCAATAAATAAAGGTTATTGTGGATTGCTTTGACCGGCAGCGCGCACTGGCCGCCGAGGATACATACTTTTTTTTTATCTATGGTCGAGCGTTTTTTTCTTTTTCCTTTCACACGGTTTCCGCATTCGATTTATGATAAATGATTTTAAATGCGTGTATTTCATACGAAAATGAACATTATTTCTGTAAAACAGATTTTGCTCGAATAACAAACCATATTGGTTTGTTCTCACGCGTGCATTAAATTTGTATTCATCAATTTTGAAACTATATTGTAGTTAAGCAATGAAACATGAAAATGATTTACTATCGTAAATTAAAATTGTGCTAACAGACAAGTTTTGTAATATTATTTTGTCTATTTAGTGAGAAGTTGTAAATGGCATTATTATTTTAAGCCACCACGTTTTCTCAAAAGTGCAAAATTAAAGAAATATGTATACTTACCATCATGAGAATCATAAATGTAGATGACGTTTTTCCATCCGTAGAAGGTAATGGTGTCTATGACCGCTCGGTGGTAGTCAGGCCGCATGCTCACTGCGTAGTCGATTAATCCCGATGTCGGCGGAATCACCTAGAGACAAAAAACTAATTTTATATTTGTTGGCGACAACAACCTTTTTATGATTTTTTTTAAATGTGTGCTAATGACATTTTCAACCAGTGTTCATCCCGGTTACAACATTTTATGACTTTTTATTAATAAGGCATTTTATGACTTTTTATTTGTTGTTGTTTTATAGTTTTCTTTAAACGTTTGTGAAAAAACTTGAAATCAACAGTTTTCTTGCGTTTACAAAATAGGAACACAATAAACAGTGTCTAAGTGTATCTGCAACAATATCAACTTAAAAATCATAGATGTAGGAGATCCACCGAGTGACCCCACTATTAAAATGGGCCCACGGCCCAAGTCTGCGGATTGATTTTATTTATTTAATTATTTATTTTTACGGCAACTGCTGGACCCGTTATATGCCAAACTGATGGTAAACCTTAATGTAATTTTTAGCGACCGTCCGCGTCCGCGTTCTCTCACTGCGTAGTCTCGTTAGAATTAATTTCACCTAATTTTTGCCGGTTTATGTCAAAGTCAAAGTCAAAGTCAAAGTCAAAGTCAAAGTCAAAATTTCTTTATTTGTTTAGACTAATAGATAGTTCTTACAAATCGTCATATGCTCTTAAGGAGCCTCTACATGTCTCATAATCTTTTTACCCTACCAGCGCTTCGAGACCAACATTTGGCAAGTGCTGAGAAGAAGCGCCGCAACAAACTCAGTCACCACTGTCTGCCGGTTAATATAAATAAATAGAAATAGTAGTAGTAGGTACATTCGATTCAGGAGCAGTTCACTGAATTTACCATGCATTCTTGTATGGTGTATCATAAGAATGGGTATACAAGATTGCGTGGTATATTAAACAAGGTAGTGACGTGCTAATATCTAGACTATGGCATAGGTTGTCACTGTTCTTGTGGTGTACAATAAAGTATATTATCCCTGTTCATCTAGGGCTCTGGGCATTAACTTCGACTTTATTCTTGTTGGTACGCGCCCTTGGTAAACCTAAAAGTTGTTTCTTGTTGTTATGAAAATGTTATAGTAAATTTTAATCCATCTTAAACGCTAAAAATAAATTGAGCTTTAAAACTCTTTAGATATTATAATAATTATTATTTAAATACGCATTTACATTCGAACAAATACTTTGTTTGCTGACGAAACATTCAGTAACTATTGTGTGAGTACCGTGAATTCGTACAACATGTGGTTAGGGCTTAGATAAATTTAATTTGTGTTGGATAATTCGAGCTGTTTCACTGTAAGTACAAAGTAGCATTAAATATATTACTATTTCCATTCTCCATTACGCCGTGTTTTGTAGCCAAATTGCATGATTTATATTTATTAATACCAATTTCTATATGGATTTTAAGCAGTATTATTAAGTACTTAACGAGTACGTGATAATTGTTCAAACCAGCATCGAATATACGAGGCTTATTTCCAGTTTTCAGTAAAGTGCTTTTATAGTCAGTGGTGGGTTCAATGTTTTTGTAATAAATTCATTAAAATTGTTAAGTGTTTTACTGTATCAAAGGGCATTTAAGTGTCATCAGCAACGGTGGTAAGAGTATGTTTTAACAGTGTTATGGATGGTTGTTTTATTGTTCATGCCAACGTGAAAGCTTCAACTAAAAGGTTCATTAATTGGCTTAGTATATTGATACCGGAATCATGTAGAGAAAAGTAACTGGTAAAGCGGAATTATTAAATGATTTTATAACATGGACATCACTTTAGTCGGTGGCCTGAACATTTTTCTATCTACATGATCCTACTTAATAATACACAGTTTGCACACATAAAATATTTTTAGTACTTATTTAGACTTATAATCTATACACACACTATGTGTGGACTTCATTTTCTATGCATAACATCAGAATTGCGATAAAATGAAGCCTAATTTAATTATTATTAAGTATCTATTTAAATATCATAACTCGTTTTTGTTTGTCGCAAATGAGAATATTGTGTAATACTATTACCAGAAATGAAACAGAGTAATACTAGTTTCATTCGTAAATCATTTTATTAAGCTGCTTTCAATATTGATTTCAAACATCCGAAGTGAGTTTTGAAAGGCAACTAAGTAAAGCAATTAGTGTTTTAATAATGTCCTGCAAAATGCAATGCAAACTGTATTTCTAGTAAACAAATTAACACTTCGCTACATTCTGTCAGTCGATTCGAGAACTATAAAGAAATTAACGAACGTTACATTGTCCAGAGTCTGAGGCACTGGTTCTCCGTCCCGAACAGTTCGCTTAACATTTTGGTATTAGTTACGTAAGGTAGAAAAGCCGTTCTAGTCGACTCATTTTCAGCCAATTACTCTTTCTATTTGACCGCTCTGTATCTTTTGCGAGAGCTTTTGTAGAAATCCGGGACCTTTCTTATTTCATTCCACAATTAGAAGCTGTCTTCCTTTCAATTAAAAGCTTTACGCTTTTACTTCTGGCAACGTTGCGACAACGATAGACATTCAAAATGCCCGGAGCTGGTGTTTTTGTTTTGAAATCAAAATGGCAGCATTTGTTTACTCAGTTGCGACTGTAAATAAAGAGTTGCTCCTCGCTGCCCTAACTAAGAAGACAATATTAAAATATTAAAACAAATGTAGTTAGGTTTACAAATATTATTTGTTTGGCTAGAGATACAGGGTAAATTAACTAAAAGTAATTTAAATATTTCAGGCTTGTTAATATGGTATTTTATCACGAGTATGTGCGCAGAGGACACATATTTTCTGCGTAGACATTTTCCGTATTTCCAATAGGTTATGGGCCCAGGAAATAAATAAATTGGGAATATTGGGATGGTGAGTGTAATTTTACCACACGTCACATGTGCTACGAGTAAGTTGTTTTGCGCGTGTCAAACAATTACAAGGAAAGAACACAAACAATATGGATGTTACAAAAATAAAAAAAATCTAGAGCCTTTTGATAGTGAAAAATATAGAGTTACCTACATTACGACGGCGTTATTACTGATTGAGAGTTGCTTAAATTTTGAGGTTGAGAGCCATCTGCGCTCTATTGCCCGGTGAAGCTGAGAAAGCCGCACACGGCTATCAGCACAGTCAGTCCGAAAAAAAAAACTGCGATTGAGACTCTACCGATGACAATTTAACACTAGCTTTTGTGAAGACTAGGATTTTAGATCATGAGGCGATATTGAGAACGAGAGCTGTGACTCAAGTTTGAAAGTATCTACTGCAAATGAAGAACAGAAACGAAATTGTAAATTGTAACTTTATTGTAGGTGACATTTGACAGTTCCTCCGTGATTGAGGATTCCGGGTGAAGCTCGCTTCCACCTTCGGCCTGATCATCACTTACCATCAGGTGAGATACAGGCCAAGAACTTCCTCGTAGTGGATAAAAAAAAAACATTGGAAATAGATTTATCTGAGTACCTACACACGTTCATGGTTTTTTCTTGTTGTGTTTATTTCTTTCGATTCGTTAATTTTCTTTAAATCAAACAATCAGGTTTAAACCATAAATTTTTACTAAAGAGTACTAATTTATAGTTGTTTCATTTGTAAAATAAAAAAGTATCTATCAAGTATGTTAGTTTATGGGTCTTGTAAGAAAGTGATTAAGAACAATGTTTACTTTTTGAATGAATGAATTGTATATACTTGCCTTCTCAGGAAACCATGGGGTGACGAAGGGCATCTGGAAGGTATTGGTGTACGAGTGGAGCGTGTCGAAAGAATCCGGCGTGACTGCTCCCAACATGGCGATTACACCCCGAGCGAATTGGTTGCATACTGTGAACAAAATGAGTTAGGTGAGAATCAAATTTCAAGTAAATTGTTATGTAGGTACAACATCAAATTGGTACGTCATTATCTTGGCACGAGGCAAGCAAAAATACGTAGTACAGTGTCCTACGGATATTATTATGGGAATAGGGATGTTTCCTGGGTGAAAAAGCAAGAGTTTTAATTAATCCGTCAGTTAGCTTATCAAAAACTAATCGACACATATTTTTCACTTTTTAAAACTAATGAAAATGTAAAGAGATAAAGCGTGCCAAAGTTCTAAAGAAAAGGCCCGTGACGTCAGTGAGTGCGTAAAAGTGCAGCACTTTGTGACGTTGCGCGGAACTTCAACGCACTATAACTTTGTAATTATTTGTTTGATTGACAATTAAAAATATACGTGTCCAATATTTTTTTATATTAAAATTGACGGACTAAAAAATTTTTTTTAGGAAACTAGCCTAGGTGTTTGTTTTAATCTATACTAATATTATAAAGCTGAAGAGTTTGTTTGCTTGAACACGCTAATCTCAGGAGCAAGCAGTTCCAGACGATTTGAAAAAATATTTTGTCGATTTATCTAAGAAGACTTTAGGCAATAACATAAAATTTATAACATCACCCTACAGCCGATAGGGGCGGAGCAGTAAAGAAACAATTCAGCAATGAATAACGGAATACTTAACGTATAAGAAAAGCTATACCAATTTGAACAATGCAACTACCAAGATACGTTTATAAAGTTAATGTTATTCGTCTTATTACGAGTACCTACATGAGATTTTAAAGCAGAGAAAGAATGTAGAACTACTACATAATAACTTTATTAGTATGTAGGCTATGATAATATTGTATCAAGAGGAAAAAAGCACTTAGTCATAAAAGCCATTATTGAATCGCGTTTTAAACTGAATGTAAAATGTTTTTTGTTGTACGAGTAAAATGCCCAGTAAGTAACAAATTAGTAATATTTTTAAAATCCGTAAATGCACTCTTGTCCATTCGAATATGAAATAAACTTTTCCTCCTTGAATGAAAAGTCCAATCTACATTATTTAAAGTACATCCATGCTTGCGGTTTGGTCGAGGCCAGTGGATTAGGGCTTGCAATATCGGATGGTTTTCAATTCCGGAACTGATTTCCGATATTGGGCACTCAACTCCGGAATTCCGGTTCTAGTTCCGGAGTTGGTTAAAAGAAGAAAGCGCCTCCCGACAAACACGTACACGTATGTAGCCTCCACTTCAGAACCTTGCCCCATCGGCCGTCTGTTCTACGTACTATGTGCCCTGCCCATTGCCACTTTAGCTTGCTAATCCGATCGCTATATGTCAGCCGACTTTAGTTCGTTTACGAATCTCCTCATTTATGGTTCGATCTCGAAAAGAAACACCGAGAATAGCACTCTCCATACTATGGTGTGCAACTTTGAGCTTATTATAAGGCCTATAGTAAGAGGCCACGTTTCCGAACCGTATGTCATCACTACTGGTAACACACACTGATTGTAGACTTTCGTCTTAAGGCACTGAGGTGTTTTGGTCGAAAAGATGTTATGTAGTTTCCCGAACGCTGCCCAGCCGAGTTGAATTCGACGTATTATTACATCTCCCTGCCTCACAGCTCGCTGCAGAGGAATCGCCCTCGTGCTCAGCCAGCCTCAAAGACTTTCTCATTGTTCTCATAGTCTAAGAACGTCAAGCATATAGGCAAGTTAGACTCTTCGGTCTTCTGTATAACCTGCCGTAGCGTATAGATGCGGTATATGGTAGTGTAAACTTTTCGATAACTGGCTTCCTCGAGAGACTATAAGTCATCGAACATACGCGCGTGATCATTAGTGATGGATCTCAAAAACAGCTTATAGACATGACTCAGAGTCAGAACCCAGATGGGTCTGTAATTCCTTAATAATGCTTTTACCTCTTTCTTAAATAAAAACACCACCAAGTCTTTGTTCCGTGCCTCTGGCATTATTCCCTGGAGTAAGACGGAGTTACAGTCTCTGAAGGACTTTCAGTATCGGCTTATCACCAGCCGCGTTCAGAAGCTCCGAGGTTATTCCGTCATCACCCGGTGCCTTGTTGTTCTTTAGCTGTTTGAGAGCCATCCTTATCTCGTAAAGGCTGATGTCCGGGTCGGGATATCTTCGATATAGTGTCGAGTTAGCTTAGCTCTTGGAACTATCTTGTGGCTGAGCTATTAACAGGTTTGGTGACCGAGGTATAATATAGCTGTCCATAACATTTTTTCGATCCCACCTAGAACCCTCAGCTTTTGTTGAATTTACACTATCATCCGCTGTCTTCAGCTAGCTTCGCCCATTAGAGTTGTCTCTAGTGAACATTTTGGAGCTTTGGTTCCGCTCTATTGCCTCTTTAATATTATTATTAGTACTAAAGTTGCGAATACATATCTCAAGGACTTCCTTCTAAGGACATATTTTGATACTTAAACGTTTTGAAAACTTAAAACAATTTATGAAAAATTTCAATATCGGAATACGATATTGGCTTCAGTTCCGGAATTGAAATATCGGAAAAATCTATCCGAAATTCCGGAGTTACGAAATTCCGGAATTCCGGTATTCAAGCCCTACAGTGGATACGCCCGGTAGCCACTGAGATACATACAATTCAATTTCAGGATGATGTACTGGTGAAATCTCATATATTTGTAATATTGTTAGTAGCAAATATTATTTGATATGATTGTAAACTCTTCCGTTACATAATTATCCTGCTTTCGCCTCCNCATAGCAATATGTCTGAAAATTGTTGGACATGATAAAATAAGTTGTCCACATGTGCAAAAAATTTATATCAGACAAATTAAGTGTAGCACCTTCTCTATCATACAACTTTTTGATACACTTAAAGTGTCTGAAAACAGGTTTTTGGTAATCATGGCAGCAATACGAAAAGTTAAAAAAAATAATTATCCGTATTGCTATGATACAGTTACAGGTCGGCTAAATTTGTTGACATTTTCAAAAATGCGCACATGCTATATGCTACGCGCAAAATGTCTGAAAACAAACTTTTTCGTAATACAATTATAAAATCTATGTACATTTTCACTATCAGACGTATTGCTATAATACCGACTGTCTTTTTTTTTTGACACAGCAGAAATGGCCTCCCACTCAGTTGCTACACTTTCGACCGTTACTACACATCTAGTCGGGTTCAGAATCATACAATCTAACGATTTTATAGGGTTTTTGCCGTATTGCTATGACACATGGTTTTGGTCGTGGGCTCTCGTACTAATACAAACGGAGAATCCTGTTGGCACGAGTTAGCCATCGGGCATGGGACATTTTGCCTAGCGATTTGTTCGCTAAATCGTTAGGAAAGGTGCCTGTAGAAACTGCTTCAACTATTTTGTACAAGTATTTCTGGTCTGTGCTAATATCTTCAGCTTTTTTAATATCTTCTACTTTTGATTTTGCATAACCCATGGATTGCAACAATTAATCAACTCGTTGGTACCATGCCCTTGATGACTGTTTCAATCCATAAATGGCACGTTTCAATCGCAAAACTTTATTTACATCATTATCGCTACCTTGAAAATCTGGTGGTTTCATCATGTACACATTTTCATTTAAAAAACCATTCAGAAAAGCAGTGTCAACATGTAAATGACAAATATCCAAATTAAGCTGGACTGCTCAAGCGAACAACAATTCAAAACTATTTCAAAGTGGAATGTGTAACAACAGGTAAAAAACATTAATCATAATCAATGCCTGGACTTTGGATGAAGCCCTTAGCAACTAACCTGGCTCTGTCTGTACCTGACATTATTATCATTAACAAATATTGTTCGATGACCTTATTTGGATAGCACAACCATTTCTTATTACTATATTCTTTTGCTTTGATATAAGCATTATTTACATTTGGTGTTTCATCTGACAATTATTGAGATTTACATTTAATACAGCCTTTAATAATATTTTTAAAACATTTTTTCAGGACCCATCCACATACATAATTGCTTTGACCAGCGTCGCTTTCATGTCTCTGTTCCATGCATATCTCGTTATTAAAATGAATAATATCAGTTTCTTTGGAAACATTAGGAGATCGAAAAAAAACCAAGTTTTGGAGGCATTCATGAGCATCATCTTCGCAATTAGCTTTAGTTCAATTGTGGAGAGCTATAATTGTTTAATAACAAAGATTGAAATGCCCCTTCAAATTCTACAGTATTTGGTGCAATATTTCTTGCCCCATAACTCCTAATGTTTCCAAAGAAATTTTCTAAAGGGTCCTGATTAAAATTCCTTGATAGCATTAAATCAAATTTATATTTGCCAGATAAAACTTCCCAAATATTTTCCATGCCTTCTATAGTTTTAATAAGCTTTGTCACAGACGGCACTACTGTCTCAACCAATCAGATTTTGTCACCTACTTTTACATTTTTTATATATTTAACAGCGTTTAAAACTTTCTTAGCTTCTTTCCCTAGTTTATGATGAGGGAACAGACTATGAATTTTGATCGTATTCGGAATTAATCTTCTGCCTCCGGTTTCACGTGAAAATTCAAGAAAATGTGGTTTGAAAGGTCCTAATGATATGGCAGAAACAGTTATACTGATCAACGCTATTTATAAATAAAAGTCTTAAATCNTTAAGTTACTGAATCACTACCATTTGTTAAATTGCTTTTCTTATAATTAATAAAAAATAGCTATTATCTTGATATCTCTGCCTTATTCATTCATCATGACCGACTCACTTCCTACATATTCTTAATTAAAATTATTCATGGAAAACATTGGTTTTAGGCTTTACTTGCTATAATATTGTCAAGAGATGAGTGTTATGACTGTGGTAGTACTAAATGTATGGAAGAAAGAAACATTGAATTTTTGGATAGATACAGTTTATTTTGTAACCTATTATTGATACCATTGGATAGAGCTTGTGAAGCACTTTTAGAATCAGTAATCAGTTTTACGATATCATGTGTAGTTTTTAAAATAATGTGACCGTACCAAATGTATGGAAGCTGGAAACATTTAATTTTCGGATAGATCCAGTTTATTCTGTAACCTATTATTAATACCGTTTGATAGAGCTCATGAAGCACTTTCAGGATCAGTAACTAGTTTGTTGATATCTTGTATAGTTTAGAAATAATCGAGTGAGATCACTTATCGTTTCCATCCTGTATACCTTACCTTTTCCTTGCTAAAACGATCTAACCTAAGATTGTCCTGATCCTACCTGCATTTTTGCCAGGGCTACTCTCTGGAACTGTATGGAATGGTATCTATAGGACAAAAACTAGTGGTTAGTAGTAGTACTCACACGCATGAATCCTCGTTATTAACCTTTATCTACCTTACCTTTTCCTTGCTATAACGATCTAACCTAAGATTGTCTTGATCCTACCTGCATTTTTGCCAGGGCTACTCTCTGGAACTGTATGGAATGGTATCTATAGGACAAAATCTAGTGGTTAGTAGTAGCACTCGCACGCATGAACCCTCGTTATTAAACTTTATCTACCTTACCTTTTCCTTGCTATAACGATCTAACCTAAGATTGTCCTGATCCTACCTGCACTTTTGCCAGGGCTACTCTCTGGAACTGTATGGAATGGTATCTATAGGACAAAAGCTAGTGGTAGTGTAGCATTCGCACTCATGACTCCTTATTATTTACATTCGTCTACCTAAACTTTTTCTTGCTTTACTATCTAACTTCGGCAACAAGATTGACCTGAACCTACCTACATTTTTCCGGGGCTACTCTCCGGAACTGTACGGTAGCTTTATAAATAGGATCAATGCCAGTTGTTCGTAGTAATGCACGACTTATTTTTTTTTCATTTCTTCCCTCTTTTTTCCCCTCTTCATGAATCTATTTTTTTTTTGTTCATGAATCTATTTTTTTTTGTTACTCCCAAGTTTTCCTTATTCTAGTATCAGCTGAATCTGATAAGGCTTGATGAATAGATTTACTGAATAACTAACTATCCTTCGAAAGAAAAGATAGCCCTTGAATTATTGTTAACTCCTTGTTTTCGAGTTTCAGAATGGAGGAGAATGATGATCATGGGAGAATCCTGGTCAACGATGATGATGAACTGACCCTTCGACGACAGCTTTTAAGAGATCAAAATGAGAGAAGTTCTCAATCGAGATTCACGGATAGAGATGGAGAACGTCCGCGATCTCGACCCACGAGCGGTGAGCTAGAGCGACGCTCGCGGTCAAATAGCGCGGTTATTGAAGTGGAACACCCTTCGTGTCCTAGGCACATAGATGATGATCTAGACACTTGAGCGATGAGCTAGAGCGACGCTCAGTGTCAAGATTCAGGAGTGGTGAGCTTGAGCAACACTCTCTGAGCACACAAGATCGCCGTAGATATGATGATGAGCCCGAACAAGCCGGTTTCCGAAAAGGCTTTAGTACCATAGACCACATACATACTAGGGTGGGTCACATCAGTATGGAGAAAAAAAAAATGTTAGTTTTTTTTCAGGCACAGTGATAAAAAGGTGCCAAATCATAATTGTAAACAGACTATGAATTTTGATGGTATTCGGAATTAATCTTCTGCCTCCGGTTTCACGTGAAAATTCAAGAAAATGTGGTTTGAAAGGTCCTAATGATATGGCAGAAACAGTTATACTGATCGACGCTATTTATAAATAAAAGTCTTAAATCAATAGTAATTGTGTTTATTAAAGGTGAATTAACGTGTCAAATAAGTATAACTGCAGATCAAATCAAAAATAATCATTACAGTACGGTCATCATCGAAGCTTAATTAGGGGCAAAAATCCTTTTTGCTGTCGAATTTCGGCATTGATTTTCTCGAATCTATCTGGGCTTTGATGAATCCTTCACTTGCTGTTCTATTACTTAAAGTAGCAGAAGCTTCAGTCACTGCTTTAACTGCTCTCTCTACTGCTTGTGTGTGACAAGGGAGGCGTAATAAATTTAATTCGCCTTCTCCTTTTTGTGCAACAAATAATCGCAGATTTTCTTCTGTTACAGACTTTAAAATTGGCGGCTCAGTGATATTTTCTTGCCAATCTAAAAGGTCATAATACGTTGACGCATTAAAGTTCACCTCTGGCAACTGAAACAGACGCAATCTTTGAGGTTTTGCTGATCTAGCTTTCAAAATTCGACGAGCAGCTAATTCACGTATGTGCGGCTGGAAATCAGTCAACATTGCAAGTAATAAGTTTTCTGGATGTGCGAAATAAGCATTTCTTTGAATAACTGGGTCAACAATATTTTTCAAAGCTTTCGGTAAATATCTGGTGAGCTCGATGAGCTTAAACAAGTGTCGAGGTCCATCTTTACTGCTAGGGTGAGTTTTTATAGCAAACCATACTGGAGCGTAAACTCTGACAATGTATGTTGCCAGAAAGATGAGATTTTCAGAAGGAGTTTCCACTGAAACATACAAACGGAGAATCCTGTTGGCACGAGTTAGCCATTGGGCATGGGACATTTTGCCTGGCGATTTGTTCGCTAAATCGTTAGGAAAGGTGCCTGTAGAAACTGCTTCAACTATTTTGTACAAGTATTTCTGGTCTGTGCTAATATCTTCAGCGGAAAGTTGTGGTAAATCCGTTGGAATAGGTTGAAAATGGACTATAGGTCGTTTTTCACAATTTTCAAGCTCTTTGCCAATGCTTCCTGAAAAAGTCCGTGGTCCAGACGTAGTGCCATCGATGTGTTCAAACAAGTGTCTAAACGGGAGTTCATTCATATGCAAAAGGCAAATAATCCACTGCAAGGGTCGATCCAGTCTTTTTTCTAATATCCGTATGATACCGCCGTACTTACCAACATTTACGTTGGTGCCGTCACATCCGATTGCAATCAAACCATCGCATCCATCGATATATCCTTATTCATGAAATAGTTAAATATTTCTTGTTCTATACACTTTGCAGTGCCTGAAGCAGGTGTAATGTAACCTAAAAACTTCGAGTCAGGTTCTTTAATCAAAGAAATATGTTCTTCAAGTATGCGTCGCCTATACCTTTTTCCGTCACTCTCAGATATAGTCGAGGTTTGGTCTTTTCTTCCATCGAAGTACAATGCCGGTACTAGTGACACGTTTTGTTGTAAAGTTATGATTTCTCTAGTTTTTTTCCTTTATCGGCGCAGCTTATTTTTGTCTATTACTTGTGAAGTCTACGCATGCAGAACTACAGATGCGATAGCTGCTCCTGCCCTGTCTGACACACCAAACCTATCGCAAGTTTTTGAAAGTAAAGCATAATCTACTGCAGTTTTGATGCTCGTACTCTCGGAATTAATACTTGAAGCTCGCGACTGAATTTGGATAGGTTCATCGCAATCCGACTGGGTGCATTCCGATCCAGAAGAGCTACACAACTTTTCCGTACATACTTTGGTTACTTTTGGTTGGTTGCTTGCAGATTTTTCTCGTAATAGCTTTCTTTTTAGTGATCTTGTAATCTGTTTAGTTGTACTATCGGGGACTCGAACGCCTTGACACCTTAAGGGCCTAAATTGTTTGCACACACACGCTCGATTATGCTCCTCCCCCGTTCATTCATATTTCGGGTCTAAGCAGCGTCGGCGCACCACTGTAGATGTTTGCCCTAGCAAACCAAGCTCTATGTAAAGCAATTAGGATTGAGTATTGCTTATTACCCGCATCCGTAGCGCTCGTTTGGCAACGTCGCATTTTAGTCAATTTGAAACCCAATAAAGAATCGCTACAAAATATTATATGAGGCTTCGTGTAAAATTTGAACTAGCGATTGCCCGCTCGGGTCACAAAATTGCTATCGCACATTCCGAGGTAACTATGCAATTTCCCGAGAAAAAAGTAGCCCTTTCTACAATTATTGTTGATATTATGAGTGTAAATCTCATGATATTAGTTTAGCTAGTTAGGGCGAGAAATACAAAATCATACAGTTACTTTCGAATTTTACTTATTTAATAGGTATTTAATTTATTCGGAACTTATAATTTAAAACAATATGTTATTGAATTAATTAGTAAAGAGTTAAGGAATATTTGTGGCTTAAAAACAATTATTGTAAGATCTGGCTATAACTTTCTTAAATCCTTGAATGTAAATAAAAACTTATAATAGGTTTCTATTTATTTTTAATGCATATTTTGTTTTCCGTTTTAAAGAAACACTTATCTACGTTATTAAAATTTAATATAAATATTGCACTAGGTAGCAATGATCCAGGTAATTGGTTATCGTAAATATTATAATATTAAGTTAGTTTTATTTCAAATTCAATTTTTTATTGCACATTAAGTGTCTTTACACAAGGTCTTAAATCAATAACAATTAAACTTCAAACTAAATAATACTTAAACAGTTAACAATGTATAGATAAGTTTGTAAGTAAATATAAGAATTATTTTGAGAGGCATGGTTCAGTAATCGAGCGGAGGTCAATAAAAAGGCAATCAAACAGTCCAATTACTAGCACGGGTCAACACAAAACAAAATCAATCGGTTAGGGATCACAAAACTTCACAAAAAACAAAGGAGAGAATATGTCGACAGATCGCCAAAGCAAAAAGCAGACAGACCTCGTATAAAAACACAATATTAAAAAAAATACATATCTATTTGTTTGTAACCAAATTCTATTATTAAAATTCTAAGGCTGAGTTGCACCATCTTACTTTAACTTTAACAAACGTCAAAATTCTGTCAAACTCCATACAAAAAGCACCGGTTACCGTTATAGTTACGGTCAAAGTTAGGTGGTGCAACTCAGCCTAAAACTAAGAAAGATTGAAGAAAAAGAAACATTTCGTTTTAAACCTTAACCGTATGACAATAAAGTGCACAATGGTATTTCGTATTGCAACCTAAGCCCTGATTGTCTCTTATTGGTCGTAGTAAAAATATAGTAAAATGCGTAACCAATTAGAGACGCGGTGAGCACGTGACCGGAGCGATGCGCTTACGCTAAAATTTCTACAAAGTGGTCAGGTGGAAGAGTCCCCGATAGTACAAACGTCAATGCCACCTATCACCATTTGCCTAGCTGTTCGTTGATCTGTTATGAAGTTGTGTTCTCTTAGAGGTATTTTTTTGTTTTTAGGACAAATAGCACTTTACTTCCAAGACGAAACTCCTTCAACTTGTTTTCGGGTATTATTGGGTGAGATTTAAGCAAGTTTTTGCACTTTAAATGATATGTTTGTAACATTACCTTTACACGTTTTGGTTCTACAATAGGAATAGAAGATCTCACCCATATTTCTATCAATTTTGGAACTACGATGGCCTCGATTTCTTTATACGTTGGCTCCTTTTTAGTTTCCCTCTCATGTTTTAACTTGTGTCTGGTCCACTCATAAAACTTCATCACATCTTCATAGCTTGGCAAAATATTGTCTTTTAAATCACATAGATCACCAAACAAGGGACACTTCCAACTATTTCGCGTACGTTCCATTCTTACAATAATGGGCAAAAAAATGACTGCACTCTAGAACGCAACGTGCGACACTGTTGTTTCACAGGTCAATTAAGCGTCACTTGTAACTCCGCCCCGCCCCCCTCCTTACCCGTGACCTTGAATTAAGCCAAGCAAACGTCTTCCTTTATTTGTAGTGATAAAAACTATTCGTACAGTACGAAACCGGACAGTGTCAGTGTCGGAAAAATATAGTCAAATTTAAGCTTTTTCAAAAATTTTTTTTTAGAATCCGGAGGCAGTTAAACTTAAAATAATGAAATATAATTTTACATATAAATTAAGTAAACCATTTAGCACCTTTTTATCGCTGAGCCTTTTTAAAAAACGAAAAAAAAATTTTTTGACCCACCCTAATACATACGNATCGTGGGTCTGAAGTGTAGTTCTTTAACGAGACCCACGATACCACCAGGGGTATCGTGGGTCTGCAGTGAAAATTGCCAGCTAAATTACATAGATCTTAACTTTATATTATTATTCTATGACTTTATTGAAAATTTCTCCCAGTTAAATATTTTTTAAATTATTTTGATATTTAACAATGAAATATCCTTTCAAAAGTTCTTCCTTAAGTGTGGTGTGTTTTCGTTATCATCTTTGATCAATAAAATAATATGTTAACACATCTTGCTTCTAGATTGCGCAATTCGCCATATAAGGTTTGGACTGATATAAGATGGAAGGATGTCGTGGCCCAGCTCCCAGATGGATTTACTTTTCAATTCATTTATCACATTACAATCCGTATCTTACGGCATGTGAGAAATCATACGAAACTACCTCTACAAGAGGTAGTTAAAATAGGTTTACGTGCTACAAACCGAAAAGGTTACGGAAATAAACGTCTAAAAACATTGGTAATGAACAAAGAAGGCAATTTAGAAGCACAAAGGTACAGTAACAAATTCTGACACGAAATAAATGGAATTGTTTTTTTACAAAAGCCTTTTTATTTATTATCCCGGTGCTCTAATCATTCCTTTCCTCATGTTCCAATTCAAAAAGTACAAGCTGCTATTACAAGTCGAAAACAATTTCAGTACCCAGAGCACGAATAATTATCGTTTCGATACGGTAATCTTTTTACTGTAAGGAGCCGACACTTTCGTATTGTCCCGAAAATAATAACGCAAGATGAGTGTGTAGGGATGATGGTATCTTGTTTGAATTTGCCGCTATTTTCGCAGTTATGATCCGGATCCGACCAAGATTTGAAAGTTCTAGTGGGTAATCCCCATGAAGCTATATCACGGGCTATATGTAAAAATGGAGGCCACACTCCGAATACCTACTTGAAGCACAACCTATGTATCACTATCTCGGTCTCTGTGGGCAGACTCTCTCTTTCTAAATAAACAAAAAATATAAAGGACAACTTGCACACATTTAAAATAAAGTTTGTTTACACTTTGACAGCAATAGACAGTTTAATTAATGACATGCAAGGTGACATGTCAATGAAGTTTTCAGTTACTGTTGCCATTAAAAGAAATTAGTATAGCCTGACCAGGAACATAAAAACCCTCGCCATGTTGCGGAAAACTAATGGTACTAATTTCTTTTAATGGCAACAATAACTAAAAACTTCATTGACATGTCACCTTGCATGTCAGTCTATTGCTGTCAAAGTGTAAACAAACTTTATTTTAAATGTGCGCAATTGATTTTGTGAATGAAATTGCTAAAATCTTTTTATAGTCATGAAAGAAAAGTGGTTCACAATGTGTTAAAGTATTTGTCGAAGAGAAATACTAAGGGTTCGGACAATATTTTCATTGAATAATGTTTCCAACAAAGGTTGTCAAATTGACTGACATGTTTATCGTATAGTACAGTCCACTATGAAAATTAGCTGTGGTTTGTTTCAACTACCTATTTTAAAGTTTTTTGTCACTTTCTAAGTGTTGAATTTTATGGAATTGTGAAAGAAGTACCGAGTTTGAAGCGTTCATGAGCAGACATTGCAGTTGAATATTCAAGTTCTGAACGGCCGCCGGCCGCGGTCGGTCAGTTGCGCGCGCGCGAGCTCTTGATCGGTCGTGAACTGTCTTGTTAACATTGTATCAATCAAGTCAATAGTGTCGTGCAATTATTACGTTGTCTTACCAATTCACCTCACGTGAATACGTGTTAATGATACGTGCATTATTATTCTTGGCCGGAGAAATTGTGTAGTGCAGTTTTGCGACTGTACCGGGACAGCCACACTTCAGCACGATGCAGGGTGCTTATCAAAGCATTGAATTTTGCCGGTCCTAAGGCCGATCCTAAGCCCGGGTAAGTATGAAGGGAAAGTTGAATTGTTTTTATTATTTTACCTAAGCGCCTACTAAAACCACCATCTAAAACTGTTCGCACCACTCAGCTGTTATGGCGGATCTTAAATTCACGAACTACGAACGACGCGTGATCTCAATTGGAGTTACACAGTAGGTATTATTATTAACTAGTGTTAAAAACTCACAGAAATACAACGTGACGTATTACGTAATTAATAAATTACTGTTTTCGTCCTTTTCCCTGCGTTCAATTACAATTCTAATTACCTACTTGAAATGTTGCAATAAAAATAGCCTAAGATAGGTAGCTAAGTAATACATTATTATTATTCTGTGATGATAACACTGAAAGCCGCTGTTTTGGCAGATTTTTGAATTACATATGTTAAAATCATTACTGACATTATGATTATTTGTGATAAATATTATATTTGATAAATTATCGTTTAACTATTTGTGTAAAATAATGTAAAATAGTGTAAATTAATGTAAAAGTATTTAATTTGATTGTGGCGCCACAATCTCGCTGTTAGTGCCCCACCGATGACGTTGTTGTGGCTGGGAGGGGAGAGCATTTGATAGCAGCGAGACCGTGGCGCAGATATTCGGTTGTGCACCGTCGAACAGAACAGACGTCTAAGACGAACTTCTTGTCGAACTTATTTTGCCATCTGTACCTATTTATAATTTATAATATTAATAATTTTGTAAGTTTGTGCCATTTAATTCTCAATGTGATTGTGATAATAAACGATGAATTTGCCCACTGAAGTTGTTTGATTCGAACAACTTCAAAAGTGGGATACCGAGAGTTTACAAGAATAAAACTTTCGTTCCACGCCCATGTAAGTACTTACAAAGTTATATGCATGATTTTTTTTTCGTTATTAACCTTTATCTACCTTACCTTTTCCTTGCTATAACGATCTAACCTAAGATTGTCCTGATCCTACTTGCATTTTTGCCAGGGCTACTCTCTGGAATTGTATGGAATGGTATCTATAGGACAAAAACTAGTGGTTAGTAGTAGCACTCACACGCATGAATCCTCGTTATTAACCTTTATCTACCTTACCTTTTCCTTGCTATAACGATCTAACCTAAGATTGTCTTGATCCTACCTGCATTTTTGCCAGGGCTACTCTCTGGAACTGTATGGAATGGTATCTATAGGACAAAATCTAGTGGTTAGTAGTAGCACTCGCACGCATGAACCCTCGTTATTAAACTTTATACAGGGTGGAAACGTTAAGTGATCTCACTCGATTATTTCTAAACTATACAAGATATTGAAAAACTGGTTACTGATCCTGAAAGTGCTTCATGAGATCTTTCAAACGGTACCAATAATAGGGTACAGAATAAACTGGATCTATCTGAAAATTCAATGTTTCCAGCTTCCATACTAAATGTATGCCAGCCACACAATATTAGAAGTGTATTTTTTTTTATTTAATAATAAACTTAAAATAAACTCGTAAATTGTATTTNTAGTCCTCGTCGGAGACCAACTGGGGGGCCAGCGTCCCACTCGGCTGGCTGCCTTCGGCTGTCGTGCCTGATCGGCCCTCCGAGGAGAAACGGGCCGAGGAGCCGTGGGCGGATGGTGATGCGGGCGCTGAGGCGGACCCGACCGGGGATGCGGTAGGGGTCCGCAGGGTGTTTTCCCCGCGGTAACCCGGGACATACCTCTCTATGGGCGATATCTGTGGCTCCGGTGTCGATGCCCTCTGCTTCGGCGAGGGCCCGACTCTGGGTCTCTTCTCCTCGGAGAGCGATCCCTCTGAGGAGTCCGGGTGGTGTCTGGGGCGGCGGTGGCTGTCGCGGCCGGGGAGGGGGGCGGGGGGCCCTTGCTGGGTCGCTGCGGTCGGCTCGCGGCTGGGCGCGGCCGGGCGCTGCCTCGGCTGGCCGCTCGTGGCGGCGGCGGCGGGCTGAGCGGGCCTCGCAAGAGGCCTGTACGCCGGCTGGCGTTGTGGGGGCGGCACTTCCTCGCCGTCCGACATTATGCAGGACTGCAGGATGTCGGTATATCGCGATATTCGCGGGTCGACGAAGAACAAGTTCCAGTGAGGGTAGTCGCGATGTTCGAGTACCTCCGTGATATTTTCGCAAATATTCGGTGGGTACTCTACGATGTCAGTCTACCCTCACTATGCGCAATATTTTCACGGCACAACACAAAAAGCGTCTCTGTCGCGGGTAGATGCGTCCAATTCGCGGGAGAGAGAGATAGCGATATCGCTCTCGACACTCGCACACGCACTCGCGACGGCGGGACTCTCGACGCCTACGGCGGAGACGGGCGCGCGACGCGGTGGTGCTGCTTCGCACCGAGCTGGAGGGCGCGGCGACGGGTCTCGACGCTTCTGCGGAGACGAACTGCGGCGCGACTGGGTGGCTCGGGCGAAGGTGGCGGAGGGTATCGCGGCGGAACGGCTCGCGCGCGGGTAGTAGTCGGGCAGAGGGTCTACGACGCTTCCGCGGAGCCACACTGCTGCACACGACTACACTCAACGAACGCGATAAAACCGAACTTTTTGCGTCGCCCGGCCCGTCCGCGCTCGTGCCGCGCCTGGCTCGGCGCCTGCGCCTGCGACGGCCGGCAGGGCGCTCGGGTGGTGGGGCCGTGCGGCCTTCCTGGCCGCAGGCGGGAGGGGCCGGCGTCTGGGCGACGCCTGGCGCCTCGGGGCCCGGGGGGCGGTGGGCCTTGGGCGGCGGGCGGGTGCCCGCCTGCTCTGGGCCGGGTCGGTCCGGGTAGGGAGGAGGTACTCGCTCTCCTCGGGCGCGGGCCTCCCGTCGGAAGACGGGGCAGCGCCGGTCGTTGGCGGGGTGCGCGCTGCCGCAGTTGGCGCAGCGCGGTGGTCGGTCGCGGGGGTGGGGGCACTCCGCAATGATGTGCCCTTCCCCGCATCGCACGCATCGAGGCGGGCGGTGGCATCCGGCGGACGAGTGGCCGAACGCCTGGCAGCGGTGGCATTGCGCCGGCCCGCTGCGGCCGCGCCAGGCCTCGATGACGACTCCTGGCATGTGCAGGAGCTCGGTCACCGCGTACAAGCGGGAGAGCTCCTGCCGGTTGAGGCGCGCCAGCTGCGCGTGGTACAGGCAGCCGGAGCGGCCTCGCTTCGGTGGGATCGGGCGGACGTGTTGGGCCTCGAAGCCCAGCTCTTCTAGGGCGTGCTTTATTTCGGCGGGGTCTGTGGCCGCCGGGAGCCCTCTGATGGCCACTTTGGTGGGCAGTTCGGAGGGCAGCGAGTAGCTGAACCAGTGGAGGCCCGGGTCGCTCTCAGCTGCCTCCGTCAGGTGGCGCTGCACCACCCGATATTCCTCGGGCGTGCGCGCGATAAAACGCACGCCGGTCTTGTAGGGGCGCGCGTTCGGTGCATGGCCCAGTTTGTCGTGCAAGCTCCGGAAGTGGTGAGGCCAGTTCCTCAGGCTCTCGACTACTATGGGCGGGTAGGAGCGCTGGTGCTGCTCGGTGGTTCGGTGGAGCGCAGGGGCCGCTTCAATCTGCACGACCTCCGGGTCCCGTTGCGGCGGGGGTGAGGAGGGAGCGGTGCTGGTGGCGGCGTATGACCGCTGCGGGCTCTGCAACGCCTCGTACGACGTCGGCGTTGTGGAGTTTGTTCGGTGTGTAGGCGGGTAATAGACGTCGCTCCTACCCTCGATCGGCCTCGGAGAGCTGCCCCTGGATGGGGTGCGCGAGACGGAGTGCGGGGTGGAGCGCGAGGTGTCGGCTCTCACCGGGGAGGCGGTTGGTGAGCGAGGGGGCTGCACATACCTCTCCACTGGAGATATCCGGGGGGCTGGCGTGGAGGCCCGTTGCGGCGGTGACGGTCCGGCTCTGAGCCGCTTTTCCTCGGACGTCACGTCGTCCTCCGAGGAGTTCCGGTAGCCTCTGGGTCGGCGGTGGCCGGCTCGGCCTCCCGGGAGCGGGCCTAGGCAATCTCCCTGGATTCCCGCGGCAGGCCCCGGGCGGGGCTCGGCGGCATTCGCCTGCCTGGGTTGGCCGCGAGCGGTGGCGGCGGAGGTGTGGGCGCTGGAGTGCGCTTGGGTGGGCCTTCCGATAGGCCGGTATGCTGCGTGGCTCGGAGCGATCGACTCGTACGAGTATTCGTCGTCGTCCGACATTGTTGGTGTGTTGGGCTTGGGGGTAGGTGGTGAAAAGTTCGATGGGCGGCACTGCTCGAGGCGAATATCCACTTTCGCGGGTATTCTGATACGCACTGGCACAATTCACACACAAAAGCGTCTTATCGCGGGTAGGTGGCAAATAACTGTGCGAGAGCGAGATAGCTCTTCGCAGCGCGGGACTCAAACTCAACGCTTGCGCGGAGTCAGTCGCAGCGTCGCGGCGAATCGAGGCGCGTGAGGGTAGCAGTCGGGCAGGAGGTCTACAACGCTTTACGCGGAGCCACTCTTGCGCACGACTACCCGCTGCTAACGCGACAAAAACTCGAGGAGGATTGAGTTTGGTAAACAACCGCCATGATGGGCCGGATTGGGCCGATGTTGCCACATGGAACCGATTCCCCAGGAATTGGGATTGTAATTCCCTGATTCGCCAACACATTAAGCCTAAACGGCCGACAATTTTGTGATTTTTAATTTAAGTAGGTAATCGTAGTTCAAATATTTAATTATATATTTGTTTAACTTCTGTTTTGGATAGTGAATTGGCTATTTCAAAGAATTTACTAGGAGACTTAAATAAGGAGATAGCAATTACTACAGTCCACAATAAAAAGAGAGGTCGGCCCACAGAGAGCGAGATAGAGATGAGTAGGTATTTGACTCAAGTTTTTGTGCCAAGTGTGGCCTCCATTTTTATCTTTAGCTTCATGGGAAAGAACGACCCAAAAAAAATTCTTTGACGTTTGACGTAATTTGAAATGATCGTTCAAATAATAAGCCCCCGGCAACATTCAACNGGGTAGGTGGTAACCAATTGTGCGAGAGCGAGATAGCTCTTCGCGGCGCGGGACTCAACGCTTGCGCGGAGTCAGTCGCAGCGTCGCGGCGAATCGAGGCGCGTGAGGGTAGCAGTCGGGCAGGAGGTCTACGACGCTTTACGCGGAGCCACTCGTGCGCACGACTACCCGCTGCTAACGCGACAAAATTCGTTGTTAGAGGAAACAAGGAAGAAACGCTTAAGAAGCCGCACACCTGAACCTGAAATACCTAGAAGACATCGCAGCTCTTACACCAGACGAGAAGATTCTCCGCCACCTGTACGCCGTACTAGGTATGATAATTCTTTAAATTTATCGCATGCTTCAGATAACATACTCAGTCAGTTTGTAAATGCTCTCAAAGATATCGCTAAATCAGGTAGCCATAAGATTACTGCCAGCAATAACGTAGTGCCTGAATTTGATCCCCTATCAAAAACTCAAAATATTGTTAATTGGTTGACCAAGGTTGAAGAATGCGCGGATATTTATAACTGGGACGAACGCGAGATCATACACTACGCTTTGCCCAAATTAAGCGGTCTAGCGAAATCGTGGTATCAGAGTTTGCCCAGCGTACGTTTCACATGGGCTGAATGGAAGACTAGGTTGATAGAATCGTTTCCTTGTCGCGAAAATTATGCGGAATTACTATCGGATATGTTAGCCCTAAAAGCACGGTTTGGGGAACCGTTAGAACAATACTTCTATTCAAAATTGAACTTATTAAATCGTTGTCAAATTAAAGGTAGGCAAGCCGTTGATTGTATTTTACATGGCATAGAAGATAGAGGCATACGCCTAGGTGCACAGGCCGCGCAATTTGATTTCCCTGAGCAGGTTCTTAAGTATTTGAAGACTGTAAAAGTCGGTAATTCTAAAGAAAGTATTTCAAACTCCAGTAGGGCTCGATTTGATAAACGACAGACTGCTAGTAACACATCAACATCAAGTAGGAATAACGCCGGTACAAGCAAACCCCCTATTAAGTGCTTTAACTGTGGGATGGAGGGCCACCCGAGTTTTCTTTGTAAGAAACCCATAGAAAAGTGTACCAATTGTCATATGATTGGTCATAGAATCACATCTTGCCCAAATGTAAAATCAGATAAATCTAAAAATAATGATCAATTCAATTCGAAAGAAAAACAAGTTCTAAGGGTTTGTGTGAGCGACCAACCAACAAATGAAATAACTGATGATGTGAGAGATGCTTCTCCTTCGAATAAAGAATCAATTGATGAGAGTAGTAAAAATAAATATTACATGACGGTTGAAGTAGATCACAAACCATTAGAATGTTATGTAGATCTAGGCAGCGAATGTTCTCTTATCCGATATACTGATGCATTACAACTAGGTGCTCAACAATGTACTAAAAATTTACCACTACTAAGAGGTATAGGGAATAATTGCATCCAAGCAATTTCTTGTATAATGGCAAACGTAAATGTCCAAGGTATTACGCTGCTGATTGAAATGTATGTCGTAGGAGATGACGCAATAAAACAACCCGTCCTGCTAGGTCAGAATTTCACGGAACATCCTTGTATAATGATCACTAAGACTCCTTCTCAATTGATATTTGAAGATTCAGCTAGTACTAAAAAAATATGCCTTACCATCCAAGAAACTGTTATCATTCCCCAACAAGAGATCAAAGCGATTCCCGTTATATCTAGTGAACTTTATTCCGGAAGAATATATGTTCATGGTTCCGTCAGAGGTAAAGCCGGTAGCGAATATTTTCTCTTGCCAGGGGAATATGAACTCATTAGGGGAAAGGGTAAATTACTAGTTCAAAATGTAGCTTCAAGTACAATAAAATTTATGTCAAATTCACTTACAACTCGCTCAATGCCTGTTTCAAGTACGAAAGAAATTTTCAATCTCTCAAAAGATTTGCCCGTACACGACGATAATCTTAATTGTGGTAATTTGATCAATGACGAACAAAAGCGTGAACTCCAAAGCCTCTTGTGCAAATATGCCGATTGTTTTTCTACCAGTCTAAAAGACTTGGGATTCACATCTGTTACTGAGATGGAAATACAACTGTCAGATACTGACCCTATCGTTTATAGACCCTATAGAATGCCACTTAGTGAGCGCACTTTGGTTAGAGACATGGTGCAGGAGATGTTAGATGCTAACATAGTCCGCGAATCATCATCCCCATACGCAAGCTCTATAGTCTTAGTCAAAAAGAAGACTGGAGAAAAACGATTGTGTATTGACTATACAGGGTGGAAACGTTAAGTGATCTCACTCGATTATTTCTTAACTATACAAGATATTAAAAAACTGGTTACTGATCCTGAAAGTGCTTAATGAGCTCTTTCAAACGGTACCAATAATAAGTTACAGAATAAACTGGATCTATCTGAAAATTCAATGTTTCCAGCTTCCATACTAAATGTATGCCAGACACACAATATTAGAAGTGTTTTTTTTAAATTTAATAAATATAAACTCGTAAATTGTATTCTTATTTAAAATTATTAATAAAATACATTGGTTTTAGGCTTTACTTGCTATAATATTGTCAAGAGATGAGTGTCATGACTGTGGTAGTACTAAATGTATGGAAGAAGGAAACATTGAATTTTTGGTTAGATCCAGTTTATTCTGTAACCTATTATT